>NC_136613.1:16574859-17174859 GCF_933228915.1 Telmatherina bonti
CTCCGGTGTAGCTTTAGGGAGTGAAGTGGAAAAAAATATTAGGGCAAAGCTTTCAAACATGATGTTCATATTGAGGAAGAGTTGGTCTTTAGGAGACATACTCTTGGCATCCCCCAATAATCCCAATTCGTCCATCTTGTCCCTTGTGCTTTTTAGATGTCAGTGGAGGAACTATGCTCTTTACAAGTGAAAAGGTGTCATCATCCATGCCTCTGTGGGATGAAGAGCCCAAACTGTAGCAGCGCTCAAACACTAGAAAGACAAAAAAAAGACAGTGAGAGCCTTTAAACTGTCAAATATTACATTAGTTTGCAACAGTGACAGTGGAGTTTTCCCACTAATCCCTTAAAGAAACAACGGCGAAATGTTGGTTTAGAAAAAGGTGCAAGCACCTTAACGTTAAGATGACTGACTAAACTACAGCCACATTACAGCAGAGCTGTCTTTAATTTTCTCTTTACTCATTCCACCTCAAGGCCTCACACATGACACCGGAGCTAATACCTAATGCCTGTGGGTCTGTGTTCAGTTGGGTCTGTTGGGAGAAACAGTCTGTCTGGGGTGAAGGGCGTTTGTGATGACTGGATGGGCCACGTGCATGTGATGAGGAGGCGGTGGAAATGACCGGAGGGCGAGGAGGGGCAGCCTTGGTCGGAGTGGCCGCAGAGCTGGGCCTAGCTGAGGAGATGCCGGAGAACATCTGACCAAGCATCTGAAGCATGTGCAGCTCCCTGGCGTGCTCAGCTTCGCGACGGCGATCCTCCGCTTGCAACCGCTGTTCCTCCATACGATAAAAGCTGTCTTCAGCTTGGGCGCTCTGCTCCAAGAACTGCTCCATAAGTTTTTCCATGGGGAAGTTTGAGCGCCGCTTTCTGGGCCTTTTTGCCGTTCTCGTTGACAAATTACACACTGACTGGTTGCTGTTGTGTGGTCTTACTGCGGTGCCTGGAGAACAGAAGGGTTGGACATTATGTGAACTCATGCATACAAACCCAACAATTTATAAGCCTGAAGCAAACACAAATACAGACAAGTTAAGTCCACTCACTGTTATTGCCCACTGTCACTTTAACTGGAATAGGGATTGGGACAGTTGGGTATTCCAGCTTCACTTCAGTCTCAGCGGGATAGGAACACTCTCTTGTGTTCTCTAGGTATGCATCCTGAGCATCCTCTCCATCCTCCTCCAGGCCATCCCCGGCCTCCTCCACTCCCTGTCCACTGTCCATCAGCTCCTGCGGGTCAAGTACCGGTCGGTTGCTCAAAATCCTCTCCATAGTGTCATAAAACTTACATATCTTGTGATACTGTCCATTGTTTCGTAGATTCCCCTCCTTTGCTAACAGGTACTGTCTTTTGAGGCTTTTAATCCTCACTCTGCATTGCTCCGGAGTCCTTTCAAACCCCATCGCTCCCAGCCTGCGGGCAACGTCGCGGTACACAAAGCTATTTCGGAAGTTTCCATCTAGCGCCGTCTGGATGTCCTGCTCCCCCCAGATGTTTAACAAGGTCCTGGTTTCTACGTCCGACCACAAGAAGCCCCGCGTTGTGTTTGCTTGCATAGCTAATCCAGACGAGCCAGTATACAAAATAACCTCCACCCAGAGGAGCTGTCTGGAGATGTTGACGCCGCAGATTATGATGGACGTCTGCTCTGGATCTTTGCTCTTAGCTGCATCAAAGCCGCGGGGCGTCGCTAACCGAAACAACATCCAGTGGCCATTTTGCTAGCTCAGAAGGAGTTCAGGGGGGTTATAAATATTATATTAAACTTTAAAATCATAACAAAAGCGTGGATATGTAAACTCTTTGTATCCTAGCTAAACCTTGGCGGTCTGTTTCCACGTCGTTATAAAAATTGCGTAGCTGGGACTTTTGGATACACTGACTGGGGGTCAGTGTCCCCAGCGGCTTTCACGTCCTTTGTCCTCATTGGGGAAATTCCCAAACTGACCTCTGATCAGTCCTCTGAGGTCAGTTTCACTTCTCTCCGCCTGCTCCTCCGCCCAGCAGTATGATGGGTGTCTGCGGGGTCCTAAAATCCCTGAATACAGAGGCAGCAAACTGCTCGGGCACAAGAAAATAGTCTGCTATTCAGTGTGAAAACTAGAATGCGTTCTGAAACAAAAAATAGAAAAAAAATTCGGGAGAGTTTCTTCACATTACCTTTCTTATCCAAAAAGATGAAATAGGCGGTAATTGCCAGTATAACTGTGATCAAGAAAACGGTGAACTGAGTCCGGATCTGCATATTGTCATACTGTCATTCTTAGTTTAATTGCAGCCATCGACACAGAGCTTCCCCACTCGTGAAAGACCACCCTCGCTGTACACACTTCTTACCTAAACGTTTCAACGCTGAAAAGTGAACACAAGAGATCCTGATCATGAGGCGTTCGCAGTACCAGCTCAGGAAGAGAACGTTGTGATGCGTTTAAGGGCTACTTGGACAGTCCGACATCAAAACACACTGGTTAACAGCCGTAGTCGAAAAGACGATGGTCGTTGAAATGACCCGGAAGTAGTTTTCAAATTCTCTCTATACCAAGGAAAGGCGCTTCAATTCTTTACTTTATCAGATGAAACACTGAATTAGATTTTCTGACAAAGGAAATATTTATGTTCCACATCTTTCTTACTGGAGTTAGTGTATAAATATGAGGACAAGAAGATATGACTATATTTATCTTACCTGTCCTTTTCTGTTTCTTTAAAATAATCATTTACATTTTACTATACAAATATAAAATGCATGACCTGTATCTATTATTAAAACCAAGTATATTCTCGCCCTCAGTATTTAAGTTATGACCAACTGTGTTACTCATGCGCTGGCATCTTGTCCAGTCTTCGCATAATGTTTAGTTTCAAACTGTGCTCCATTAAGCCACCAAATGAAGTGTCTCTTTCTAATTATGACACCTGGAGATCACAGGACATGATCGTAGCAGACCATGCTGCACTCCAGTAGGCTATTTTAGGTACCTAAGGATACCTAATGGTATCTATAGGTATTTTTATACCAAAATTTTTCTTGTCAGTATGTTACCATTTCTGTTTCCAACACTTCATGCCCTTTAAAGAAAAATCACACATCTGTACACGATGCATTAATATATTTTCAACAAGAAAAGTGTGAAATGTAAATAAAAGACATTAAAATAGTTGAAAGAAATTTTCTAAAATTTCACTAACATATGGTAAGTAGTAAATAAAATTAAAAAGAATGAAAATTAATGTTTTTATAGTGTTAAAATAATTAGGTTACAGATTAGCTACAAGTGTAATTCAAAGTCTTTTTGTTTTTTGTTTTTTTTCTCATTTTCTTGACCTTCAAAGGATTAGTTTAGGAGAGCACTTGCACACCTGAAATGAAAAATTTGTTTTTTGGGGGGTTTTCCTTCAATTTTCTGGTAAGTATTTTTCTAAATGATTAATCTTTAGAGGTAATTATTTACAATTAGGGACATTCATATAATCTTGAAAGAAGGCCTGAAATCAAGGGGATCAAGTCAAATCAAACCAAACATTATTTATGAAATATTTCTCCTACAATAAAATTGATCACAAACTACTTTATAGATTTTTATAAAGCATTGACAAGAATAGTCCACCTTTCGTTTTGTAAAGACTTGTTTTGTTTTAATTTAGTCGATTTGTCCTTTTTGTTGTAAATCACTGAGGATTAGACTTATCCACATGGAAATTATAAAAACAAGTGGTATCATCTGTGTACACTTTCTTATTTTCTGCATTTGTTTAGTGTTTACCTTTAAATTATTGTTTTATCCCTTAAAACCAGATCTTAGATTTATAGTCTTTTTAAAGGTCTAATAAGGAACTATGGTTTAAATTTGTTAAGTGCTGAGAGTGAATTCTACAATTACAAGCCACCTATAGTTTTGAATGATTATTTATCAGCAAATTAATCCTCATGTTTTAACAAGTTAAAAAACTTAAAACTGCCCATGAAGATATTAGCAGTTATGCATTGACAATGTCAAATTATTTCACCAAGTTTTGTCTTCTGGTGGAGGCCTGGATTGGCCCACAGGAGGAGCAGAGCAATACCTGGTGATGCTTTACATTGATGGAGCTGACATTCCAGTACCAAGCAGGCAAATACTTTTCACTTGTCACAAATAGCAAATGATTAGCAGCCCAATCAAGATTTTTTTTAAAAAACATACACAAAAAAAAAAATCAACCAGAGCAAATCGCTGGAGGTGGAACCACTGAGAAGACAAAGAAAGTGGTGGTGCAAATTGACTATGGGAGGAAAAACCCCACTGCCTGCAACAACAGACTGGTTAATAAATGTGTGAAATGTGTGAAGATAATACAAGTAAGAGGACTGTGATGAGTCGCAAACTTATATCTCAATATCATGTGATGATCAGGTGTGTTGCAGCAGAGAAACATTCAATACCTGCAGGACTTCGGGCTTGAGGACCCTATTTGGAGATCCTTGGTGTAGAACAATGAGGTTTGGTGATTATTTAGCATATGTGTATGTGTTAGAAAATACAGTTTGTGAGTCAGGGTGGCCCAAGTGAGTGCATGACTCCTGGCATGAATTTGTGCACCAGAGCAGCCCTGCTTAGGTGAAATAGTTTATGCCCAGATGCACATACGAATTTCAACGCACACCAATATAGCCATTGAGGCAGTTGGCTAAATGTGCAAACATAACATTTGAAATGCTATGAAGATTATTAAATTAATATGAAATTTGCTCTCAGTACAGTTTTGTACAAAAACCTTTGGGAGTGATACTTTTTCTAAATCTTCATTTTGTCATCTTAAAAGTCTTATAATGCCTTGTATGGGCATAAAGACACAAGAAATGTTTAGAGACAACACCACTGTCTTTTAACACAATGAAGAAAACAATTCTGATAGGAACTGCACCATTCAGATGGATCCTGATTATGACATCTGTTTACATGTGTCATGTTTGAACAAAACAGAGCAAACTTTATTGTGTAAAATGAATCGTGCAATGCAAACCATAACACTAGAAGCACTCAGAGAGCACTGGTCTCTGCCAAGGCATTGTAATTTATTCATTCATTTTTTTCCTATCATTGTGTACATTATTTTTTAGTGAAATGCTCTAATGCAAAATGATCATTATCTTTTCACAGTAAAGAATCCTTGAAAATATTTCTTGAATACAGATGTGTGTATTATGGGAAATTATTCCTACCCCCCCCCCCCCCCCCTAATCTAAGCACTTATTTCTTATTCCATTTCTGAGATTTCCTGAAAATGTCATCAAAATCCATCTATAACTATTTGAACTATGTTGCCAGTAGACAGACAAACCAATGCAGCTTCATACCAAATCTCTGCTTTGTGGAGTTAACAGAGAGTGAATATCTTACAGTGATGTACAGCAGACACAAGGTATGTGTAATAAGTATAACTTCTATCCCAACTCTCTGTCTTTTCGGGCACATTTATTGAACACCTATATGCATGAGTTTCCAGTCTTGATCAGAAGAAAATTTTGATCTGAATAAGTATGATCAGAGCAAAAACTACCAGTTTGCATGTTTACATTAACCATTTTCATCCCAATCAAGAACCTAATCTAAATACTTGTACCCTATGGACACAACATGGTGTTTTCTGAATGCTGGTTTTAAAGATGAGCTGTGTAACCTTCTGATATTAAAGTCTGCATTTCTGACTCATTTCATGGTTGATAGGGATGCTGAGAATCTGGAAAAGTCCTGTAAGACCTCTTCAAAGATTGTGAATAAACTGGAAATTTCAGCATCGGCATCCCAACTAACGGGGTCAACGATAGATAACCTTCTTAGATCAAGACACAAAAATAAATGTGGTTGAGCCTTTGCAGTGGCTGCTGCTAATCTCCGTAACAACTTCTAATTTTAGTTCAAAGTAGACCTTGTGTGTCTGTTGTGCTGTTATTTTACAGCTCTTCTTCTCCTCTGATTTTTACCATATTATACAATAACGATGGTCCACAAAATGATGTGCTCTATGAATAAACTGTTAGATAAAGTCATGGTAGATACTAAATGTAAACTGAGCAAACACTTGCTACTTGGTAATTTGTAGTTCTGCTTTCTTTCAATTCAGTTCAATTTATTTATGAAGCAATATCTGAATATTCTGGTAATTGTACAGTAGCATCTCAGACGAGCAATTAACCAGCTACTCAGACATTTATAGAATATCTAAAAATGAAAATGTGGCACACCTGAATGAAAAAAGGTAAACCCCAAATATAATAAAAACAAATTTGCCAGTTAGTGAAATTATTAAATAATAATGCTACTAATCACTACTTTTTGCTAATGGAAAAATAGCCTATATAATTTTATAAATTACTTCGTTCTTTCTTAAATTAAATTAAATTAAATTAAATTAAATTAAATTAAATTAAATTAAATTAAATTAAATTAAATTAAATTAAATTAAATCAAGACGTTTTGGACCTTTGGGTCATTAAAGGCAGTACGTTGCCTGACATATTCCGGAGCCTGTAAGGCAGTACTTAGGGAATAACTCCCGTGACCGTTCCTCTCCTACTTCCTGTTTCACCTCAGTTACTTTCAGAAGTTCAGTCTCAGACAACGGATTTGAGAAAGCGCCACATCCCAGTTGTCACGTTACCAAAACACACCGCCGTTCATAAAATGGAGCTGGCAGCAGAAACGGGCAACATGATTTTTACAAGCTAAACTACGGTTTTTGTTTCGCGTTTAAACGGGATAAAGCCTCGCCGTAGCGGGACTAGAGTCACCATCATGCCCGATGTGTCGAAGATGAAGAAACCCGACGTGAAGGTTGTTCTCCTCGGTGACATGAACGTAGGGAAGACGTCCCTGCTCCACAGGTACATGGAAAGGAAGTTCAAAGACACCATCAGCACCGTCGGAGGGGCGTTTTTCCTCAAACAGTGGGGATCTTACAATATCTCAATATGGGACACAGCCGGTAATTCCACCTTCATGTTTATTTTTCTAAACTTTAACCCAGTTTGTTTTCCAGCTGTTATCACGCATCTTTTCTAGCACTGATTAACTACGTTTACCTGATCAGGCGTGATGCCACCACCTGAGGCGACCAGCAGCATGTGACCGCTCAGTGTTCAGGCAGGCAGGGAGCCTCATGAGAACCGTGAACTGGAAACTTTCCCCTACCAGTTAGCAACCATAGCATGTCATGCAAAACCTTGCACAATGCAATCTTTTCAAAGAGAAAAACAACCAGATTATCCAACTCACTGAGGCGCAAACAGGCTGTCACAAATCTTTGATGGGGAAATCAAGAAATTGATTTCCTGAAGTTGAATTAGCCTGTGGAGGTATGTTAAGTAAAATAATAAATGGGCAAATGAAAAACATGTTGGTTTGTTCTGGGACTAATCCATCCAAGGAAAGAAGGCTTTAGAAACTTGTTGGTTTAACTTTAACAGTGTTTGTTTATTTGTTTGTGTAATTAGATAAATGTCAGTATTTAGAAATCTGGAAACTGGAGGTAAAATATTTTCATAGATTTATGATTAAATGTAGGAATATATATGATTTCTAAATTTGAAAATTATATGCTTATAAAAAAAATACAAAAAATACAGTCACAGAGTTGACAAATTGTACATTCAGTATTTTGTCAGGAGATACCCACTTCAGCTCATTCTGATTTCTTATCATTCATACTAAAAATATGATGTCATTTTAGTTTCTCATCACTCTTAATGTGTGATTAAAATCACGGCGACCTTCGTCATGTGCTTTATTGCTCAACGTTGGAGTAATGCAGTTTAAATGACCTGTCATCTGTGTGGGTCTGTTGAAATGCTCACACATGCTTGACCCTGTATTTTATTATTGTTATTTTTATGTTAATATCTGCCTGAGGCAGAGCCTTTAGCCTTGTGTAGCCTAAATGATTTCTCAGTCTGAGAAGTTAGTGTTTTTAATCAGAGTCTAACCAGTATGCCAGAGGATAGATTATTGTTATATTTGGTCGTCTACACATGCTGACCTCAAATCTGCCTTTTAATCAGCTTAGTTTATAATGCACATAAAGAAGAAAGTCAATTCAGGGAACTTAAAAACAGTCTTATCACATAGTTTAACCAACTGATTGGTTGGAATTTTGACCCACTTTTCCTTACAATGTTGCTTCTGCCTATTGTTTGTTTGTTTACGATCTTTTAATGTCCCATCACAACATTCAGTCAGATTACAATCTGGACTTTGACTGGATCATTGCAACAACTTAATTCTTCCCCTTTTTTCAGCATTCTGTTACAGCTTTGCAGCTGTGTTTGGGATAATTGTCCTGCTGCAGCATGACCCAGTTTCAGCTGAACTTTAACCCTCAGACAGATGGTTTCACATTTGACTAAAGTAACTTTGCTATACAGAAAAGTTCATGGTTGACTCAATAACTGCAAGGTCCCAGCTCCTGTGGCTGCAAAACAAGCCCAGATCATGACCTTTCCAGCGCTGTGCTTTGCTGTTGGGTATGTGATGTTTATATTGATGAGCTGTGCTTGGAGACTAATGTATGTAGTATAGTCTCTATATTTTGTGTGTGTCGTAGGGAGTGAATTGTAAGACTGAATTTTCTGTCTGGGACTTAAATAATTCCTCTAGCTGCTGCACAGGTTCAGTCTCAGATCTGCTCCATATTCCAGTATTGCGTAAACATGAGTTCCAGTAAACCTTTTTGGGTAAATGCACACTTTACAAAAGTTGAACTGTGAAGCCACAGAGATAAGGAAAGGCCAGCCGTGTCACCGGCGAGCTATTTCCTGTCTGTGTTGCCTTATTCCCCCTGTGACAGCCCGCTGTTGCTTTAGTTCAGTCAGTGTGGTGGAAAAATGCCAGATCAGCGTTGCTGAGTCACTGTAAAGCTATTGTTGTATTTTCATTGAGCATAAACTGTGGAAGAGTGACATTAGGAGGGTTTGGTGGATAGATGTTGGATATGAAAAACCAAAGGAAATAGTTTATTCTCTCTTATAGTTTGATAAGTTTTCAGTGAAGTGAACTTGAGCTTTAAGCTTTGAACTGCACACCCTGTTTCTCATAGGTCACATGATGGGTTTATGACAGGAAGACTTGACTCTCCCTCCTTCAACCTGTCGTTTAGAGATTTACATGCAACATTTTCCAGAAGTAAGAACTCTGATAGGTTTCACTGGTTGAACATGGGCATTTCTTTAATTCTTTCTTTCAGTTTTTGTGCAAGTTGCGACACACTGGAACTTACTGACATAACTTGACTTTTATGAGATATGAGACAGGGGTTAAAGTCTCAATGTGACAAAAGCAAGCAAATCTTTTGTTCATAGAACAAATTTTCTATTTGGACATTTTATAATTAAACAGATTATTCATGATTGAAGGAAACAACTCATTTGAGACATTTTGGAAAATGGGGATTTTTCGTTTTTCTGTTTTATTTTTTTAATGCTAGTCTTTCTTTTTAGGCCTCAAACTTTTGATTTGTTCTAACAAAGCTAACAGATAATCAGTTGGTTATTTGCTGAATGAAAGAGCAGCTGAATTGTTAAAAATATGCCCCAGATGAGTCGAGGTAAAAAATGAGACAGCCCTGCTAGAAAGTGACCCCTGACAATCGTCATTAGTTAGTGTTTTTTAGAGTTGTTTTTCCAACGAGAGGCATTTAGGATCCTTCATAAAAATGGGATTTATTGCTGGACTGTCTTTTTAGTCTCTGTTAGTTTTAGCGAAGCATATCTAATTAATGGACAACTAACTAAGTGTGTTACCAATCTGTGGCCCCAGTGGTAATTTCCCCCATACACAATGTGGCCTTTCAAGAATCCTGCATACTTCCACAACAAGGGTTGTTTTTGTTTTCAAACTGCTGACTGTCGTGCAAAACAACCCACACTGTGCGCTTCAGTGGTGCTTTTTGTTTCAAAGAGCAAAGCATATTGTCATTTACCACTTTTATCGGGATATTTGAGGCTCTTTTAGTCACTTTACAAACTTTTTACTTGCACAATAAAACCATTCTAAGTAACAGAAACACCCCAAACAACATAATTCACTCGCTTCATGTCTGAGGATTTAGAAGTTGTTTTCTACATTCTCAGGCCGGGAGCAGTTCCACGGTTTGGGCTCCATGTACTGCAGGGGCGCAGCAGCAGTCATCTTCACCTACGACGTCACCAACTGGCAGAGCCTCGCTGAGCTGGAGGAGCGCTTCCTCTCCCTGACAGACACTGCTAACCATGACTGCATCTATGCTATTGTGGGCAACAAGGCAGATCTCACCGATCTTAAAGCCCAACTGTCTCAGGACTCGGATGGACTCTCTGAGGACCGAACCAAATGCGAGGAGGACACAACGGAACCACAGGTGTTGTCTGCTTGCCCCACTCCCCCAGCCTCCCCTGCATCCCTCTCTGGCTTGGTGCTCCACAAGCAGGTAACGCGGGAGGACGCGGTGGGTCTTTATGGGAGAATACTGCGATATAAAGGCATGGATGAACAGAGCAGCCTCCCTGCAGAGAAGATGTGCTTCGAGACAAGTGCCAAAACCGGCTATAACGTGGACGTTTTGTTCGAGACGCTGTTCGATCTGGTGCTGCCTTCCATCCTGAGGAAGAGGCACGAAAACCAGGGGTCTCCAACGGTGGATCTTGAGGAATGTAGGGGGGTGAACAGTAAGAGGGGGAGATCCACCTGCTGCTAGGACCTGGTTTTAAACAATCAGCAAGTTAGTCTGAGCTCCAAATGCAATATGTGATGGTACACACACACACACACACACACACACACGCACACACACACGCACCCATCATGCTGTGAAGTTAAGGAAAAGCAAATAAACTGAAACTGCACTTGTTTATCCCAAAGATGTCTGTGTGCAAACAACACAGATGCATTAAAAAAAAAAAGTCAGTCACTGCTATCTCTAAAAGTTTTTCTATTAAAATTCCACTAATTTAACAGCACTAATTGTTATCTGGTGACACATTGCACTGTTTTAATCACGTTTAATTTTGATATTCTGCTATTAGCATTGATGATTGTTTTATATTTCATTGGAACTTTCTCATCAAGTGTGAAATATTCCTGTTGACCTTTTGCCAAGCTGTCATAATAAAGATTTTTTTTTAATTTTGCACACATTGATTGATCTGTCATTCAGAAAACTCAGGAGTAGAAATGACACAAAAGTATAACAAACAACATTTAATCTTTTCACCTCAATAAAACATATAAAAGTTATTATATTACAAATGAAGCAGATTTTTTCCTTTGGTCTGAATCTGTTTATTTCCATTTTGTTGCATCAAGGTGAAGCTGAACATTTGACCTACTGTAAAATGCTGTACTCTGACCCAGGATCAGGAAACTGAGACAATCAGACCTTTAATTTGGATTTTTTTTTAAATTTTTAAATTTTTTTACACTGTCTTGTTGACAGCTTGGGACGGCTCAATAATTAAATTTGTAGATGAAAATGAGTGTTGTACATGTTTAAAACTCAGTGGGTCAAGTTCAGTCAGATAAGAGTCAGTGCATCGTGTGAGCAAATGGAAACAAGATGTTTAGCAGTAGTTGATAAATGCATAAAAAATATAACAGTTTGCTGTGAATAGATATAAATTGGCTTTGTAAGAGTGCTAGAAACAAAGCAGGATAACAGTATATCTCTCACGTAATCTTCAGCTGGCTGAGAGGCGGGGTTAGTGGCTTTAATGTTGGGCTGCCTTCCCATAACCATGACGACATGTAGTTCTAATAAAGCAGTGCATACATAGAAATGTGCATCTTTGGTTCAGCTGTCGTTTACAGTCTGATGATTAACACTGGAATAATAGCTGAGGTAATAAGTTAAAAAGTAAGCACCAAACCACATTTAACACAAAAATAATTGTTTTCTAAGGTTCCTCCTGTTTATTTACAACTTGAAGCTCAAGGCGTCGCGCGGTCGCTGCATATCTGAGCATTGTGGCTCAAGAAGGAAGACTTTTGATGAAACTGCTTCTCTGACAGTGCTGCTCATAAGTTCTTCATGCAGACCTGACAGCGGCTGATGTGAGACCGGAGCTGGTCTACTTTGTGTGTCTCTGCTGCTGGCTTGGTGTGGAATGACTGATCCACAGAGGTCAGCCAGAAGCTATGTTTGTTAGCAAAGTAGTGGCATGTGCCTTTGGCTCCGTTACATTCGATGAATGGTGTTGTGCGGAAGTCCTCCAGGCAAGAGCCAGGCGACGACAATGACTGACCTCCGCCTTCGTTTCCTGCTGCTGTGTGCTGCGGGGACAAAGGTGGGAGATAAAGAGACAAGTTCAAATTTAATCAGGTGGTATTGGTGACATTTTTTGGAAACATAACTACTTTAAAGAAGGGATGTAAACAAACAATGAACTGATTGTACCAAAAACAGTTAAAAAGGTGAAGAAACAGAAAAATATCAGATTGAAGACATCCTTTCTTAAGCGTAATTTTAAAGACACATACAACTAATCAAAAAACTATTTTCTGAAACCAAAACCTGTAAGTTTTCCTTTTATAGTTTTCCTGTTTTGAATGTAATTGCTTTATATTTTAGATGCCATAATTGGTGACATATTTTGACCGGGGGTGTCAAGCAAATGTGGAAATCAAAGCTACAGGTAGGTGGCAAATTGTTTTGCGGGTGATTTTAAAAAAAAAACACAAAAAAAACAAGTAAAGATTAGTTTTTATAGAGAAACATCACAATTGGACTCCTTCAGAATATTAACATTTTAAATTCTCCACATTACCAATTTGTACCATACCGTACTGTACCACACCATACCACACCACACCATACCATACCACAGCAGCTCTCAAACTTTTTGCAACAAAGTACCCCTTGTAAAATATTTTTTCAGCCAAGTACTCCCTAACCACTGCAAAGTATTTCTGGTTAAGAAAAAAGATGAAATACAGCACATTTGTGTTTGATTTATTAAACTTTAACAATGCAAAACAATTGCCATTGTTTGGCACATCTCCACTAAGCTTCAACCAGGACTCCATTGTTTGCATTGTCAAGGCGACAGTGACTGACGGATATGATTGGGCTCGTAACGGGTGAGGTTCAAGTCACGTTACGTCAGAATAAGGGATTTGGGGTGGAATGAAATGGTTTAAATCTGAATTTAAATTCAGTTTATGAATGTACATTTTTTATTATTATTATTATATTTACATTTATTGAAGTATATTTAAAAAAAATAAAAAAATAAAAATATATATATATATATATATATGTGTGTGTGTGTGTGTGTATGTATATTATATAAATTTAATCAAGGATCTTTTAAAGAATACATAAAAATATATATGTTTTCAAAAAATTTCACATACCCCCTGGAATGCCTGGAAATACCCCCAGGAGTACGCGCACAAACAGTGCCATACCATACCATACCATACCATACTACTTTAAAGAACTTTCAAAACAACATGCTGCATAGTTAAAAGTAAAAGTAAATAGATCAAATAAATGAAGGTAAGACAGCTCAAACATAGAATAAAACATAACATAAAACAGTCCCAAAGTAAAAACAGCAGCTGTGGTGAATTTGCTCCTCCAGAGCAACTACTAATATTATGAAATGTTTTTTCCAAAGCTTTGTTGCCTGTACCGGTGGTCAGTAGAATCAGTCGACATGCTTTTACTTGCAATTTTCTGTTTAATTTATAAACAAATAAATTCATGGATCACAACTGTAAACAGCGACATTTAAAATCTTGCACTTCTGGCTTTTGGATCTCTGAATTTTCCACCTGAAGCTGGAACTCACCATGAGGAAGGAATATCCGATCCACAGACTGCGCCAACCCACAGGACACTGTGGGATGGTGATGTCCTGACTGTGGACTGCGATGGCGACTGATGGGGCTTCACACACCGAGCAGCGACTTATATACGGTTTGATCTCTCCCTCCTCTACAGGCATCATTGGAAGTGGGGCAGTTGTTGACAGCCAGAAGGATTTATCATTTCTGCTGGCATAGTAGCAAATATCTCCAGGGTTACAGTACAGGAAGGGCATGGTGCTGAACCTTGGGAGGCAGGAGCCAGCCAAACCTGGAGAAACAAAAGTCTGTAGTAAATAAATTACATCGAGCAGTGATGAGATCAGTGCAGCAGTCTCCCATAACAGTTATGGGATTAGTTTGAAGTCATATGAGGCCATGCAAGGCTTGTCAAAGCTCTAATGTGTAGAGTTGAGAAAAAGGTGAATTTCAGATTTTAAAATGAATTGAGTTTCAAATCTGCAGTAGAAAGGATGCATTATTTCTTTCACATAGTCTTTTTTTTTTCTTACAGTTTCTCCAAATTAAATACAGCTTGTCCTTAATGGTGTTTCTGCACTGAAGTTTTTATTTTATTACTGCAAATTCTATTTTATTCAATCTGTATAACTCTACAGATGATTCACTCATGTCTAATGGTGATGATCATTTAAAACTTCCCATACTGACTGAGGTTTATAGTAAAACCAACAAAGTCAATCATTTGTATTGGTTCGGAAACTTTTACTTACTTGGGAGCAGATAAGAACTAAAATCTGACTGAAAGCCTGTGTTATAATACTAACAATCAATTTAAATTAAAAGACAGAGAAAGTTATGTGATGGAAAACATGACCAACAGATATGCAAGCTTTTTTTTTTTTTTTTTTTTTTTTTACTGTAGTTGCTCAAGTCCCTCTGTGGCAAAATTCTGTGATTTTCTGGTACATAATGATTAGCCGCAACATTATTACCACCTGCCTAATATTAATAAGACCCTCTCCATGCTGCTGAAAGAGCCCTGATCAGACAGGATGTGGACAACATCTCAGGATGGTCTGGTTAGATCCTTAAGCAGCAGATCCTTCAGGTCTTGAGGTTGCAGGGTGAAGTCTTTAGCAGATTTTTTTTTCTCCTAAATCCTTTCAAACTGAACAGCAGAGTGCTCTGAAAGTCTCTCGGCGGAGTCGCAAGTGTCAAAATTAACATCCACATGGAAGTTTTTCAGAAGGACCTTGCATTGTCACAAGATATTTGACCTGTCAGTGGTTTTAATGCTGATGATGATCAGTGTATATAATCACAATATCAATGCTGGCAGAGCTGAGCAGGAAACTTGCACTGGCACACTGTTGGTACTTTTAAACAACACGAGGTACAAGAAGGAGAAGTAATAACAGGAAGTTTGTCAAAGATGCTGTGTTATTTATGGCAGAAAAGGATTAGCTTTTTAAAAATATCACTATGACCTTAAAGTAACACTCACTGGGCACCAAAATATGGCAAGCAACTGCTCTCGAGTAGATGTAAAAGTCAGCTAAATGCAAAAGGATTATTATTTTTAATATTTTTTTTATATACACTTTTTGTGTAATAACAAGGATTTCACATAATTGACAGAATTTTTAATGGTTCTTATAATCCGTCTTCCTAATTTAAGGTTAACTACAATGAAAATTCTTTCTCAATGAAAAATGTTGTAAATAACGTGTGTATATAATGTAATTAGGTTGTGTTAAGCTTTGAGTTAAGTTTGGAAGTAGAACTTGGTGGACAGGTTAACCTGCTGTTGAGTAGATGTACGTTCCCTGACTTACCAAGGTCCTGGTTGTGGGCCTTTTCCTGACCCTCGAAGTACAGCAGGCTGTAGCCGTCCCACAGTTTCGACATTCCCACAGGACACATGGGTGTGTGGTCAGACTGGCTGTGTTTCACAAGCAAGTAGCCCACGCTAATACTGCGGCCAGTCATACCAGGTAACCCAGGGATACCAGGGTTGCCACGGCGACCTATCAAGGAATAAGCGAATCATTCAGCTATCTGCAGAACTAATTATCAGCAATGTAAAACATACATTTACAGCACCGTACACTGTGATACAGAGACTGTTAGAAAGATGAAGGCTAATATCACTGGCTGTTCATAAACTTCTGTTGTATTAGCCGCCTTTTGTGAAAATATTTATATAATGGACACAAACCTTTGTTATCCATCTCTAAGTGGTACAATTACTAAATCAAATTTCACCAAAAATAACAATCAAAACCTTTGTAACTGGCTTCTTGGTTAAACTGCCACTTAATCCTAATCTTTTAATCCAGGTTTATTATCCTAATCCCAGACTGTCTCCATGCGTCAGACACACCTTCCATGCCTTGCAGACCAGTGTGGCCCATTTGTCCAAGCTCTCCACGGAATCCAGGAGTTCCCGGGGTACCGCTTATTCCAGGCATGCCTTTCTGTCCAATAGGTCCCGTAAAGCCTGGATGGTACCAGAATAATAGATTACTGAGCTGTAAATTCTGTGTAAAGTCTAAAGTTTAGCTATTCAAAATGAATTAACTTGTGTTTACATCCACTGACTGGTGCTGTAAAGGGTGTTTAACAGAAAATTGTGGTAGAATAAGTAACCTGCATCTCCAGGTGGGCCTTGGGGTCCTGGTTCCCCTCTAACCCCCTTTGGTCCGAGGATACCTTGCAGTCCTGGAGAACCCCTCTCTCCTGGAACTTTAATAGGTGTTGGAGAAGGACCAGGGCTGCCAGGATGTCCACGAAAACCTACAGGATGGATATATCATTGAACAACTTTGACAAAAACAGACGGCTATGCTAACTAGCGGGCAAGCAACTGATTATAAGCCCATAACTGACCTGGGTGTCCAGTGACTCCTTTCGGACCTTTTGGTCCTCTCTCTCCTTTTGTACCAAACAGGCCAGGAACTCCCATCAGTCCTTGATCCCCCTTCTCACCTGTGAAAAGAAATGCATATCAGGAGTGGGAATATCAGCAGATGACGATATGTTGGAGCTGTATGGGTCTGCAGCCTGAACAAGATTTTGCTGGTCTAGAAATGGCGATGCCAAGCCAGTTTCCAAAACCAAAATTATGTGCAAAATGGAAATTAAAAATATATTGCCACAACTTCTCAGCCAGTGTAAAGCCTGTTTCTATTTGATACCACGACAACCTCAGAAACTGTAATCATTGTCTATTTTGCATTTCATAGCAGCTCTGTTAGAAAATGAAACACTAAGACAAAAAAACCCAAAACAAAACAAAACAGAAAAGTTGTGTATCAGAAATATAATAAATAATACATCTAGTAAAACATCTTGCAAAACTTGGATGGCAACAGGTCAGCAACTAGACTGACTACAAAAAAAGCTTTTCCATGGGTACAGAGACATTTTGTTTACTAAGTATTTAAACCATTATTTTTCAAATGACAGCTCTGATTACACAGATCCTGCATCTAAACAACCATAGACTTGTTCATGCTTTAGTCCATACCTATCTTCCCAGAAATGCCATGAGGTCCCCTGTATCCAGTTGGACCTGGATCACCTCTAAACCCTTTAGTACCAGGGAATCCAGGAAATCCCCTAACTCCTTCTCCACCTTTTTCTCCTGGAGGAGCATCAAAACCTGGACTTCCTCTTTCTCCAGGAAAACCTAAGAGAGAAATTAATAACAATAAATTAAAAGATTTTATGCATTTAATATGGGGTAAAGGCCCTGCAATGGACTGGCGAGCTGTCCAAGATGTACCCCGCCGTTCGCCCAAAGACTGCTGGGATAGGCTCCAGCTTCCCCGCGACCCTGAATTGGATTAAGCAGTTTGGAAAATGAATGAATGAATATAGGGGAAAATTAATGCCAGTTAAAGGTCCCATACTGTGCTAAAGGTTTTCTAGCTGTCATAGCCTGTGTATGAGGCCAAGAAATGAGAAAACCTTTCACGCTTGCTCTACTCTTTAGCATATATGTGTTCAAATGGGTAAGTCTGAGATATTTCCCAATGTGACCTAAAGAAGGGAAATAGCCACCAGCCTCGTAGTAAATACTGCCAAGCGGGCCCAAGAAGCTTAATTCGCTTCCTGAGAGGGACGTGGAGTGGGCGTCATGAACATTCAAAGTTTCAAACAGAGAAACAATCCGTTCTCAGCAGAGCTCGCTGGAGTTAATTAATGAATGGCTGAAATGAATTAATTTGAATTTGTGGTGATACACTTTCGATATTTGTTATGAATATAAACTTGTGAATTCATAACCAGTGTTGGGGTTGTTACTACAAAAAAGCAATTAGTTAATTATCACTTCTGTAAATTGTAAAGAGATTACTTTACTTGTCACTACTTATTACTTTACTTTTCCGTTTCTTAATTTACATGTAGATACATGGAACATAAGCCACATGGGTGCATGCTGTCTGCCGGAAGCTATATGTCTCACTGTAGAATCCACACACAGGACAAAGGAAACTACAATGACATCATGTTGTGCTGATACTGGCTATTAAAAGCTCCAAAAAAACTTGAAGTTCCCCACGGCTCATCAACACCGTGTCCTTATATTAATTAGATCTGTTAATGCTCTCCTGGAAGATTCGTACCCCCATTTAGATCCACTTCCAGCTCAGGTCTGTTGTAGGTTTTTACGGAGCAAACTAAAACTAATAATATCTGTTATAGAATATAATGTTGCATGTCATCGTTGTTTTCAGATCTCTGATAGCAGAATTATTTTGCATAGCAGCGGATCGATCAGCAGAACTGATTAGTTTACATAACAGACGGAGGAGTTTCCTTCCACTGATCTGCAAAGTTAGATAAATTAATTTCAGTAGAATAAAAACTACAATTAGTCCAAACCGTCTTGTTTTATTCTATGAAGTCTAGAAGTGTTGACATGAGCAGGTACCTCACTCAAACCAATGTCTACGGCAACGTGTCCAGGCAAGACCACACACACACACACACACACACACACACACACACACACACACACACAGACAGCACATGCAGGCAGCACTGAAACACATCAGATCCTCACACACAGGGTAAACGCAGCTTGGATAACACAGGAAAGTGGATTATAGTCAAGGAATTTTGTAACTGATATTTTATGTGTAATGCGTTACTTTATAACCCAAAAATATGTCATTTCTATTTATAACTTTACTGACAGAACCAAGCAAGGCAAACAGGGAACAGAACAAGGAAATTAAGAAACTATTGCATGCAGCAACACACCATATTGCTTTTTTCTCAATTCCCTTGTGTTTAAATTGTTTGTTAGCTAACTGTTTGTACGGGATGCGTCTATATAAAGTTAAATGTGCTTTACTGGGAACCAGCCCTTGCAGATGCTGCTGCTGCCTCTCTGAATGGTGATAGTAGTACAATCCTTCGTGGGACCATAAGAGATGGAATTAGAACATAAAGTTGGCATAACAAAATGTAAAACCCAGATCCTTCATATTTTATTTGAAAAAATGAAGAATATTCTTTATGTTTTATGTATAATTCTGTGCGTTCTATACCAAGGGCCTCTTCTCACCTTGGCGCCCTGGAGATCCTGAAAATCCAGGATCCCCCCTGGGTCCTGGAGTGTCTGAGGTTCCATCAGCTCCTACAGGACCACGCGATCCAGGCAGTCCAGGTTGGCCAAAGTCGCCTGATCACACGAAAAATGGGATTTTTGTCTTTAAGAAACTTAATCACATCACAACATGTAGAAAATTTTGCAGTGGGGCATTTGATCTGATTGATTTGTCTCATTGAGGCCTATAATGTGGAAAAAAATGGAGCTCACCAAAAGGCCCCTGTAAGCCTTTCGAACCCGCTGTGCCTGGAAAACCTGGCTGGTTATTGGGGTTTCCAATCTCTCCTTTCAGCCCTTTCATACCTGGCTCTCCAGCTGGTCCAGCAATGTCCAGACCTGATGAAACATTATCAGGTTAAATTCATTTTCTTTTAGAATAAAAAAAGGGAAAAAAAAAAATTATGGTTTTCTGTCCAGTTTTATCAGTCAACCTGTTGCTGTAGTAGAATCTAATCTCTGAAAACATGGCTGATGGTAAATTTAAAGTTATTCTTTACAAGAATAAAAATTTATGTTGATTAATGTTACACAGTGATAAAAGTAAACACATTTATATCCAGTGTCTGCATAGTGTTTCCAATAAAAAAACTCTTTAAAAACCTGTAAGAAGAAAACATCTGGACTTTTCTTTCCTTAAACCCTAAGGGTAGGTTTAAAACCAGCAGTACACAGAGAGATTTGGTACCTGGGTTTCCTTGGATACCCTTTTGTCCCTTCAGTCCATGTAATCCATAGAGACCCTTAACGCCAGAATAACCTAAACACATTGAATTACTCAGATGGGAGAATATGGTAGAAAACAAGTATGCATGTTTAAGAAAAACAAATGAGAGGACTCTGATCTGCTTTTGTAACCTTTAGTTCCTGGGAAGCCAGGAAAACCTGGTTGTCCCTCTTTTCCGGGAGGTCCAGGAAAGCCCTTTTGACCTTGGTTACCAGGAGCTCCCGTCTGCCCGTCAGAGCCTACAAAATAAACAAATTCATGCAAAGAGCAGAAATCTGCTACAACATGTAACTGGGATGTGAACGCTGGGTCTTTTACCTGGAACCCCTTGTATTCCTGGGTCACCAGACACTCCTTTTTTCCCTTCAATACCATCAAAACCAGGAAGGCCCCTGTCCCCAAAAGTTCCATTTATTCCTTTCTGACCTGTAAAATGGAAATCAAACCTTAAATATCAACTCAAAACATTTTGTTGGTGATGACAAATTCCCAAGCAACAACTGAAAGTGACCGACAGTCTACCTGGTTCTCCTGGTAATCCAACCTCTCCTCTTAATCCCGGAGATCCTGGAAGGTCTATGCGATTACCAGTATCACCTGAAATATTTGGCTGAGCTTACTAACATGTAAAAACAGTTTCCCTATATTTGTTTCATGCATGTCAGGTCTCGTCATTCAGGTTTAAACTCAAGACTGTACCTTTAGTTCCCTTCCTTCCTACATCACCTGATGCACCATAAGCACCTGGGCTTCCTTTGATTCCCTTTAAAAGATGAAACGTTAAAAGCAAATTTCAGAGTTTTATGCACAAGACTGTAAAAGGACATTATCTTATTTAACATGTTGTGTGACAGATAATATAAGTTTGACATTGATGTAAAACACAGGGAATAATTGATAAAAGCTGATCTACAAGCAGAAAAGCTTTTAAAATGGTATTAAAAAAAATAAATAAAGGAACAGCACATCTACATAGGAGCGAACCTGTTCATTAGTGTTTGTATTTTCTATCTATTTTCAGGTTCTTTTCAAGTTTATTAAGTTTTTCTCAGACATCTAAGAATTAGGATGAAAGAAACTGAGTATTATTTTCTCGTGCTGCTTTGCTCACCTTGTGGCCAGTCATTCCATCAAAACCCGAAATGCCTCGATTTCCTGTTGGTCCTGGCATTCCTTTAAACCCTGGCAACCCCTGTGCACCTGGATCTCCGTATTTACCTTTCTCATTGCTGGGATCTCCAGGAAGACCATGAGACCCCTCAAACCCGGGCACACCAGGGAAACCTTTGGGGCCTGTAGAAAAACAATAAGATTTCACATCGTCAAGGATTACAGAGGGAAAGATAGACTGATTTTTTAGACTGAAGGCACTCACCTCTTGGCCCAGTGGTACCGTGATATCCTTGGTGCCCAGCATCTCCCTTGACTCCCTTCATATCAACAATTTTATGAGCAGGGATTTTCGGCTTGTCCCCAGGTGGCCCAACCAGACCACGATCACCTGATGAGAAGGTAATAGTATGTTAAATATTAAAATAGTATGTTACAAGGTGGCCCTATGATGGACTTGTGACCTTTCCAGGCTGTACCCTGCCTCTTGCTCAGTGATTGCTGGAATAGGCTCCAGCTTCCCGTGGCCCTTAACTGGACTAAGTGGTTCAGAAAATGATTAGAAGTATGGATGTATGGATGGGTGAATGTATGTATGTATGTATGTATGTGCAAAATGGAAATTAAAAATATATTGGATGGATGGATGGATGGATGGACGGACAGATGGATGGGTGGTAATAGGTTTATGTGCTGGGATTATGACAACAGTAATACAAACAGGTGACTGGGAAGCTCACCTTTCTGTCCACTATGTCCAGTCACTCCTTTTGGGCCAACTTGTCCAGGAATTCCATGTTGTCCCTTCACCCCTCCTTCACCCTTAAACCCAAAATCACCCGTGATCCCTACAAATCCTGACATGCCGGAAGACCCTTTGTATCCTGAAAGTCAACAAACATTTTGAGTTTAAAAAAAAAGATTCATTTTTCAATAAAAATATTTCATTTTTTTTCTTCCCCAAAACATTTTAAAATAAAATGCTATCCAAAGAACTAACCCTTCATTCCTGGTAGTCCTAGGCGTCCACCTGAACCTGGCTGTCCCGGATCACCTGGTGAGCCGTGGTCTCCAATGATGCCATCATTTCCATAGACACCCGGCAACCCTTTCAGCCCAACAGGACCTGGAGGACCTGGGTCTCCTTCAGGTCCCCTGTTTCCTGTGATTCCTGATAAGCCAGATGCCAGTTTACCAGTGACAAAATGGATGAGAACATTTTTATTAAGAGTGTGTCTGCAAATATTTTTCTCTAACCTGGTTCTCCAGTTGTACCACGAGGTCCAGGTAGGCCTGTACTACCAGGATCACCAGGAAAGCCATGCTTTCCTGCTGGCCCAGGTCTTCCCTCCTCGCCTGACAAGCCCGAAGGTCCTTTCTCACCCTTAAATCCAATCATACCAGGCATGCCGACCATTCCTGAAATAAGTAGTTGAATATGTATAATGAATAATTTTCTTACATTATGCATTCAGTTGAGTGACAATGTGACAATACACCTCACCTGAATATCCTGGCACCCCTTGGTCTCCTGGGAAGCCTTTTGCTCCTTGAAGCCCTGGTTGACCAGGGTCACCTGGTGGTCCAGGTGATGCTCCCATTATTTCACCATGAGAACCCTTTTCACCCTTTAGACCATATCGACCAGGCATTCCAGCATAACCAGGATTTCCAACTAAACCTTTCTGGCCAGGAATACCTAGATCTCCACGGGGACCAGTAAAACCTGTATTGGAAAACAATTTTAAAATGAATCTGCATTGAATACAAGATTCAAACCAGAGATCAGATGAGATAGTCAGGATGGAGTCCAGGTTTGATTAAGTATCAAATGACTTTGTGTTTGATTTAGAGAAAAAAAATCTGGTAAATATGCCTTGAGCATTTTGTCCACCAATGTCCATCCAGTCAAATAACTATGACACAACAGAATGAGAAAATACTTCACACTTTCAATACATGTGGACCTGAATTTAGACGCAAATACTTAAAAAGACTAAAATACTTTTCAGTATCTACAGGGGTTAGGGACTGGTGTGTCTGAATGTCCACACTAGTCCCTAACCCATCATTTACTACATAGGGCTACACACTGTATGGTGCATTCATTCTGTTGGCAATTCGGACACAAAAGTTGGGTATTTTCTCCTTGTCGCAGATCACGTCCCTACCAACTGTCACCATCTAATCCAAACGTGTGTAAATTTTCTTATATTGTATTTCATTCTTTCTTTATTGCATATATATGTTCAATAAATAAGAATATAAAATGAATGACCTATAATGTTTTTAACCTGGTCTGACGTTCATGTCACTTGTGCCATTTTGAACTCCTGCCAGCAATGCATTGTGGTCTGTATTTTTATCCCCTTGAGGCATTTCTTTTATTTAAATTTTTAATTACTTACTTTTAAAATTCATTTAAATGTTTTTTAAAATTGTTTAAATTATGGTTGTTGTGAGTGACTGGATTTATTGTATGATTTTTAAAGAACCTGTCTGTGAAACAAGTTTCCCATTGAGGACAATAAATAGATTGAATTGAATTGAATTGATTTTGACCCGTCCAGTGACCAGCGATGTAACTACTTTTTCTCTCTGGACATTCAGACACACCTAGAAAATGGCAAGACCACTATATAGGGCACTATGTAGGGAATAATGTGGAGATTTGGACTCAGTCCAGATGTGTAATAAGCAGGAAGTGAAGAAAACACACACGAGGTGGGCAGGGGGGTGAACTCAACAAAATCAAACAAACAAAACGAATATAAAACCATGATGAGAAACTATAAAACACACCACATAAGAAACAAGTGAAACCTAAACCTAAATCCTCTAAACACTGACAGATAAAAATTAACTATGAGGTTGGTCAATTCAAAGTGAGAAATTGCTGCTTATCTACTAACTTAACTGATGCCAAAGTGGATTTTGCATTTTAACTTTTTGTTGAGTTTAGTTTAGGGGTGTCCACAGTTGGTGCTGGGGGGATTTATGTTCTTCAGGTCTTGGATATTTACTGTTGCAGCACACCTGAATAATATTAATGTGTCAACGTTCTTGGGGAGAACTTGACAACCAGCTGTTAAAGAGAGTTATTTAATTTGAATCAGGTGTGTTGGAGCAGGGAAACATCGAAAGCAGGGGTCACCAGCTCCGGTCCTTGAGGGCTACTATCCTGCAGGTTTTAGTGTTTCCCTGGACCAGAGTTGGTGACGCCTGATCTAAAGGATCTAGAAAATTCTTTTTAAAACACTTTCTTTTCAATGAAAATCTAATTTTCTAAAGGAGTCTGTGGAGTATCTCTTATCTCAAAGAGTGTACATCTGTTCACCTAAAGAGTTACATTGTTCTAGAGAAGACAAATTTGCACATTCTTAGAAATTGCTTGCAACGTCTATGAATATACAAGCATGCCATTCTTTTTCCTCAAATCACTAATCCACTGAAGGCGAGGGGGAATTGAATCGAAAAAAAAAAAAAATTTTTGAATCTTGGGATTTTTTCCCCAACAATTTTAAAATAGATTTTTTTTGTTAAAAAAAAAAATAAATAAATAAAAATATTTTTTTTTTTTGGTCAAATAAATACAAATAATACAGTATAAAATTTTTGTAATTTTATTGTTTTAATTGATCTTTTTACTTGTCTTCTTGGGCATTATAGCAGCAGAATGATGGTACTGTGTTGTTTTTTTTTCTAAATGAAATTAAGAAAAATGACTCGCAAAAAAAGTTCTGTATATTTTTTTTTGTTTTTAGTCCACAAAAATCAGCAATGTCGAATTGTGAGAATCGCCATTTAAATCAAATCGGCACCCAAAAAAATTGGAATTGAATCGAATCGGGACAAAAGCGTATCGTCTCAGCCCGACTGAACGTAGACCTGACCAACTGCAGCAACCCCAGATCACAACACTGCTTCCTAATGCTTGTAAAGTAGCATCGCTTCATCCGTCCCACTTCTTACCCCGATAATCCGTCACTGTAGAACAGGCTAAATCTGTAGCTTCAATAAACTATTCAGAAACAGCGCAGATTGAAGACCACTCAGATTTTCCTTTTACTATCATTATACCAACTTGTGACATTTCTTTTGCTCTTGAATGAACACACTTAAGTTATAACTGGAGTTACTGGCACTTAAAATTTATAAAACAGATTACACAAACTTCCAATGTCTTTACTTGCAGAAAATAAGTGATATTAATACGTTGATTTTAAAAAGTACCAGTGATAATAAGTATCTACAGTATCTGATGACTACACAGTCATTGTTTTCTTGTTACCCCTCACCTGGAGGTCCAGGTCTGCCACCTTTGCCTTGCTCTCCTTGTTCTCCTTTCTCTCCATTGATTCCAAGGAAACCAGGGGTTCCCTTAATGCCAGGAGGTCCTGCTCAATCAAAAATACAACACGGCATTAAAGGCCTCCCAGCAGCTACTGTAATAGCAAGATTTTAGAGAAATGTCTCTTGCTGGTGAGTTACCGGGTAAACCCGGAAATCCAATAGCTCCTGGAGGTCCTGGCAAACCAGGAGGTCCTGGAACAGGTTTGCATGGTCCTGAGAAGAAACCAGAAACACAGTATTTAAAGCAAGATCAAGACTCGATTGAAGGAGGGAAAAACTATTTTGGTGCAAGTGATTTTTTTGACAGCTGCCCAGCGTGAATAGTTTCCAGAGTCAGGCATTATCTTTACGTTAGCTCGTATCTCAAAACACTGAATTTTGTAAGTGTAAACATTTTAAAAATCATCATGCAAACGAGTCAAATAATCCAAAGGCAAAGCACAACAGAGAGTTATAAAAGGAAGCAATAAAGTGAAAACTTTATTATACCAGCTACCTGTTACATCCACCTGTCCTCCATATCCTGTTGGACTACAGCCGCCTTTCAGATGCAAATGAGGGAGAATGAAAGAGAAAGGCATTCGGAACAGGAGTTATTCAAAAGCACAAGCATTATCTCAAACAAGCTCAGCTGCAGCTGGTTTGAGGGATGCAGCCCCTGCATTTAGGAGACAGCAGGAGGAAGAAGAGTAAACAAACTGGAAAGAATTTACTCATCATGCTTCCTTCTCCTGCAATCACAAGCTATTCATTTTCATTCCAAATACACCAATTTGCACTACCTTACAAAAGGGAATCTTGAGAGAGGCAAGGTAAGAATACAGGCAAAATCCCTGGAAAGAAGGAAAATATGCAACACTAAAGTCCACCGAAGTGGGTAAGGGGGAAGTCATCTGCCTCTCACCTGGACTTCCAGGTGTTCCCTGAACTCCGTTATAGCCAGTGAGGCCATCGTCTCCGGGCAAACCACGTTGGCCTTTGTTGCCTGGCAAGTCTTGACCTGGTACTCCTCTGGGTCCAGCTGGACCAGGCCCACCATGTGGTCCTGAAAAACCTTTGTCTCCTCGTTCTCCCCAGGGCCCTTCCCCCTGTTTATTTCAACAAGCACCATCATTATAAAGTACACTAACAAATTCTGCAAGCTACAGAATCAGATTGCGCTTGTTTACCACACACTACATTTTCATTTTCGGATAATTTTTCTTCTCCTCAGATGTTAAATTTACGTGATTTCAAAATCTGTGACAAACCGCATTCTTCTCTTTTCTTTAGTTTTTTTTTTTTTTTTTTTTTTTTTTAAATAAATCACGTCAATATAACATAGTTAAAGCCTTAGAACTGAAAGTTAGTACACTTTTTCATGACTGTAAATTAAAGAAGAAAAACTGTAAGTATTTTAACTATGAAATTGCAATTATAGCTGATCGACTCACTGGAGGTCCATGACTTCCAGGAAGTCCAGGAAGACCGTTTGGTCCTGGACCACCTGATCGCCCTGTCTCACCATCTCTTCCTGGATCACCTGGTTCACCAGGGTATCCTGTTGCATTAAAAACACACACAAAAAAACATACATATTTATACAAAAGAATCTCCCTTAGGTACAATAAAGTTTTAATTTGAAGTCCATGCACCGCACATCCACTAGTGACAAGACCCAATTGGCCTACTTTATACCCCTGATACTGCAGATAAAATACATAAAATAACATAAAGTTTGCACCTTTCTCTTTAGGAACACCTAGGCTTCCTTTTAGACCTTTTGGACCAGGAGTGCCGGCCGGACCAGGGGGTCCCTAAAACACAACACAAAACCGAACAGTGTGAAGGACTGAGAGGGACTTACAACTAAACATTGTCCAAAAAAAAAAAAAAAAAAATGTATATACACATATACACATATATATATGTATATATATATATATATATATATATGTATATATATATATATATATATATATATTTATATATATATATATATATATATATATATATATATATATATATATATATATATATATATATATATATATATATATATATATATATATATATATTTATATATATATGTATATGTATCCCTTCAATTTCAGCAGGTACAATTCTCCTGATTTTCCTTACAGGGAATCCGTCTTGTCCTTTGAGACCCGGGTCTCCTACATCACCATCATAACCAAACTCTCCAGTCATCCCAGGATCACCCCGATCACCAGCAGGGCCAGGGAAACCAGATGTGGAAGCCAGATCACTGCATTCACATTCTCCATGATCACCTGAACATGCACAACATGCATTACTGGTAGATGTTTTTGGAAACTAGACTGATTTGACATCAGCAAGACTTCAAAAGCACAGCAGGCAGAATAAATGTATGAAAACCGCATGGTCTGCGTTTGTATAGAACACCTTTTATTCCTTTCATTCCTGCATTGCCTGGCCTTCCACTCCATCCTGGAGATCCTTTAAAGTACTCCTCCCCTAGAAAAAAAGAAGGAAAATAAATTAATAGTTTTTTAAAAAAAAATTACGATAAAGCTGAAACTGCTTGCTCCACCTAAACAATCACTCACATGTTCCTTTGGGTCCTGGAGGGCCACGCTCTCCTGGGCGCCCGTCAGTTCCTGGGGTTCCTGCGTTGACAGCAGGTCGTCCTGGTTCTCCTTGTTGGCCTTTCTCTCCTTGATCTCCTTTAAAACCAAATGGGCCGAAGAAATCCCACCCTGACGGACACACAAAGAAAAGCTTATGAGTAGAATGATTTTTCTTTCTTTCTGCAGCTTCCTGCTGCGGCCTCCTGGTGTGATCACAGCATGAGCCTTCATTTCTATAGTGGAGTCTTAATTCAGGAAAAGCTGACCAGTCTGAGAGTACAGAAGTCATTTGTCATCCTGATTTATTGTATAACAGCTTACTTGATATCAACTATTTGAAACAAGAAAATGAATTAAATATCAGATGAGTAAAAAAAACAAAACAAAAAACTGCATTACCCTTCAAAAGTAACAGTATGAAACGAGAAGAGTTTATCCTCTCACCGCCAATCAAAACCAGATACTGCAGGAAGACCAAAGTTTAAGCAACTAAAACGTTCAAATCTGTGACTACTGACAGAAAAATAATTATGATTAGCAGATCTTCACAAACATGGTAACAAAATGACTCAGACAGGTGAGCGTTTCTGTCGCCATTGGCAACAGGCAGAGGTAGAAAAGCATCTCTGCAAAAATAATTTCTAGCCTCCATATTAGAAGCATTTATTTGATTAGATGAAAACAAGTCACACGTGTTTAACTCAGATGGAGTCTTGCATGTTTGTCCCTGGTCAATACCACAATGCTTAAGGCCCTAACACAGAAGTGGGAGTGTGATTATATGGGTCTGCAAAAGTCCAAAAAGTGTGAGGAGAGGGGCTATTTAAAGACCATTTGGATCATATGTTTACCAAAACACTGCAGAAGGTTGTCTAAGTTAGCTATAATTAGGAAAGATCCTAAAAAAAGGAAGATTCCTGGATAAAGACCTGGATAAGTATGCTGCTCAGCTTGAATCTAATAGAACAATTTTATGTTAAGGTTAAATGGATGGTCATTCAGAAACAACAAGCTGGTAATCAATGCCATGGCATCAATAATATATGCAAATTACATAAAAGGTTCCAGTCTCAGTAACGTAGGCTGAAATGACATCAAGTGTTCAATGTAGGAGTAATATGGACAAAAAAGCGGGGCAGCTTTAAGTTGTTTTAAAACTGAAGTGATATGCTATGGGGAAGCCCCCGTTGTACGATGTAAGACTGGTTTGAACATATAAGCTTGCAAACTGGTTGGGAATCAGCAGATGTGCACATGGTCCTGTTCATGTTACCTTTTGGGAAAACTGCACCAAAGCTTCCTGTTCATTGGGATCATGGTTCAGTTACACAGGGGCTTTTGGAAGAGTCTTACTTTGGGCTAGGCATCGCAAGTTTCCAATTCCCCTGCACACATATATACTAGTATATGGCAGCATGATCAAAAACAGGGTGACTGCTGAAAACATTCTGCTGCTACTGTATGCACCAGATATAACCAGAAACATCTCATATAAAGATGAAAATTTTTATAACACCCACAAAATGTCATGCTGACAAATGAATGCTTTTCATTTAAGTTAAAAACCACCAGGAACCTTACTGAAAATCAAATTTAATATAACCTGAAAGTGGACTGTGTTTTAGCGCTCCCCAATAGTGTTTCAGGTTCCTCTAAGCCCCCCCTGTGGTTCAAAGCCTGATGGAGATGTAACCTGTTTACAGTACATTGACAAGATGTAGATAGTGTAGTGATCTTGGCCTTCCAGGATTAAAAGACATTAGAACTGGATTAAGAGAAATTAAGAGAAATTGTCATTTCTTTCTCTGCAAGACTGATCCACAGGACGAGGAGGGTGACCCATTTGACCCAAAAGGAGGACGACACCCAGAGATTTACATCCTTTTCTCTCTACAGAATGCGGCTGTGTCAACACAAAGGGAGTAGAACATCTAACAATTTCTAGTTGCAGGTTGGGGGATGCCGAGAGTCGCATCTGACCAAACCCTGGTTCTTGTCAAAAATGACACCTTTCATCAAAGTACCAGACTTCATGGCGCCAGAACAACCCCTCCCCTGACTGAGAAGGAGACTGGAAAGGAATCCAAACTTCTTTCCCCAATTGAAGGAACCGATTTAACTTAGTCTGAATGACTGTGGTTAATTGTTTTTGATTGAATTTCTTTTTTTCCATTATTTTATCTTGATATGTGATTTAATTCTTTGAACTGATCACACACGCATATTAATCATAAACACTGCATTAAATAATTGTTGATTATGTTCTCCAAGTTTCAGACTTCTCTTAAGCTACTAATGTGAATGAATAAAATGTGAGTTTTCCCTTTTAGGATTACCCGATGAGGATGAGTCATGATAATTAATTAATCCACCTTTAATAAAAATACATGTAGTCAATCTTTTCATGTGTGAAAGTAATACTATAAAATGCTTTCCTTCCCCAGAAAACGAGGAATCTGCATAACTCTGAAAGAATTGGATTTGATGTGTATTGGAGTCAAACAAAGCAAAGAATTGGGAGTATCCTGTTCACATTAATGAGATGCAGAGGGAAGGAACTAGAGCTGACCTGATTGGATAAGGTTGGTCAGCCTCTGACAGAAGCAACTCATGATTGGCTGAAAGTTCGAAAGGCGGGTCTGTTTAAATTAGACTGGCAGCCAGACTTTCTCAGTCTAAGCTTTTTCCTAATTCTCAGTCTTTTGTCTTCGTCTAAGCTTTTGTCTTCTGTTTAGTTTTCTTTAGTCTTTCGCCTTCTTTTCTTTTTAGTTATTTCATTATAAGTTTTATTTCATTATAAGTACAACAAGTGTTTATTTGTAACCAGTATTTTTCCCAAGATCAGTAATTAACTAGAACCGTAGCTCCAACTTTTTCCACTGCGTCTTAACACGTAAAATCTGGAACTATTCATTTTTGGGACAATCTGGATCATCATCACACCGCTCTGGAACTCCGCTGAACGGACCCAGAAGCCCACAGTAGCTTTTATTTTCCTTTTCTTTTTCTCCTTGGCTGGATTAAATTATGGGCTCTTGATCTCCTCTTGCAGTCAGAGGGGTGTCATCCTAGAGGACTGGAGAAAATGACCTTTTTGACCCGAAAGAGGAGGACGGCTTCGGGTGTATTAGTTTTCTTTTCTTCCCCCCCCCCAGATAAACACACAATTCACATTTACCTCCAGATTTCTCTTTCAGGACCTCCTGCAGACCCCAAACCAGATGGTCTGAACAAAACCTCTAACACAATTTACAGTCCCTTAGGTCAATAGATACGGAATGTCACACTAAGCAACTGGCTCTTGTCAAAATGACACCTTTACACCTCCAGATAAGACTCAACGGCGCCAGGAGAGAGACCCAGCAACTCTGCTTTGATCCTCCCCGAATATACATTCTGGGTGACAGATCCACCCCTCTCCCCACAGGAAGAAACTCCAGATGCACTTCTTTGTGTCTCCTTTAAATTTCCTTTCACTAACTGGTTTAATGTAGCCTACATGATTTTTGTTGATAGGTTTGACTGAAGTTTCCCCTTTTTATTCATTCTCATATGTGATTTAAATCCTTGAACTGATCACACATCAGAATCAATCATGAACACTTTACTACATAATGTTGGTTATATCTTTCCAAGTTTGGAACCCCTGTTAAGCAAATAATAGGAATGGATAAGAATGTAACTCTCTTTCAGGATTCATCGGCTGAGGAAGACAAGTCATGCCAATGGATTAATCCACACTTGATAAGAAATATGTGAAATATGCAACAATTGGGTTTCATGTGTAAAAGTATTACTATTGGTAAATGTTCCCTTTTCAAGCAAACAAAACATCTGCATGAGTCCCCAGAATGTTGATTGCCATGCTTAAAGCTAGGAAACAAAGTTAATAATTTGATTATCATGGTCATGTTAATGAAATGGGAGAAAGGAACCAGGGCCCACAGTGAAATAAGACCTGAATCACTCCTACCCTCTTGGTTAACAATCAAAGCTGACCTGATTGGGTAAGACTGACCAGCCTTCTGACTATTAGTGGTTTGTGATTGGTCAGGACCTAGGAGGAAGGGTCCAGTTAAATGGACCCGCGCTCTGGACTTCGTGGTTTTTTTTGTCCTCCCTTGTCTTCTGTCTCGGCCCTTGACTCTCGATCGCCGTGATTCTTGTACTTTGACTTAATTTCGTTGCCCTCTCGCAACTTTCCGCTGTACGCAGCTGTTTCTTTGTTCTCATAAGTTTACTCCATCTCTCTTCTTTTGTGCGCGTAAGATCTTAACGAGATAAGTTCAAACAGAAAAGTAATATTTGTGTTGAAGGCGAAACAAGCCTTGTTTAAGTTTACCCAGCGAACATTTTTATTTTTCCTTTTTGAGATCAGTAATTCACCAGAACCGCAGTTCCACTAATTTTTGCGTCTGTACAAGTACTGCCTACCCTCAGACAGTACGCGTGGAACACAACCTTTGGAATAATTTGAGTACGAGAAACACCGCCCTTGGTTCTGGGATTCTGATGGACAGAGATCCCAACCCGTTCATCAGAGCAGCTCCAGACCTACTTCTCCCGACGCCAGAAGGTCCATTTCCCGGAGACTTGCAGTCCAGGACAGAACCACCCGGTCCGCCGGCTCCATCAACTGACCCAGCGGGAAAAAGTAGGATCTTCATAGCACTTTGATATCACTTGTGGTGTTCAACAGTACATCAAATTTAACCAAAGTATAAATTTGAATTCTCATTCAAACACAATATCACTAAGTATAATTTTAACAAAGATTTAAGTGAAATAACGATACCGATTTAATTGCTTCAATTCCAACCAGTTCCTTTCTGCCCCATTTCATTCAATTCATTTTTACCTCTCATTATTACTGTCATAAATGAAAATCCCTGTAAACAAATTCACTTGACCATCTCTCCAATAACCTCTCCATCATTGCTCATTTTTACTGCTGTATGTTTACCATCATTGTAATAAATATGTATAATCAATTCATCCGTTCTTGTCATAATTTCTGAATGTACAATTTCTGGTTCATTCGTTCTGAGAATTTACTACTTTAAGTGAGACTGTGTTTATTGAATTAAGTATATTTCAGGTTTTCTCATCCTCCTGAATCTTAAGTTAAGTAAAAGTGATGAGTGGTGCTCCGAGATAATTAAAATTTAATAAGTAGTAATTGATAGAGGCATAGTTTTACTACAGCGTTCAAGTAGGATCTGATAGCGCTCTGACATTTGTGATGTCCCAAACCAGTACATCAAATTCTAATTAAATAATTAAATTTGAATTCTTATCCAAATTTAGAATTATTGAACACGTTCTTATCAAAGATTTAAGTAAGATAATCATCCCGATTTATTTGCTTAATTCCAACCAGTTTCTTCCTGCTCCATCTCATTTAATTAATTTCAGCGTTCCTTATTAATTTCATAAATGAAATTCCATGCAGACAAATTCATCATACCATCTCACTAATAACCTCTCCATCATTGTTCATTTTCACTGCTGTATGTTTACCATCATTGTAATAAATATGTATAATCAATTCATCCGTTCTTGTCATAATTTCTGAATGCACAATTTCTGGTTCATTCGTTCTTAGAATTTACTCCTTTAAACTGAGACTGTTTATTGAATTGAGTTTATTTCAGGTTTTCTCATCCTCCTGAATCTTAGGTTAATTAAAGGTGATGAATGGTGCTCCGAGGTAATTAATAAATTCATAATTTGTAGAGGCCTATTCCGCTACAATAGTGTTCATGTGCTTCTCATGTTCTCTGTCTGGTACACCCAGTTTGTTGCAGAAGGACCTGGTTGACCCATGTGGACTGGTGCACATGACAAAAGCTACAATTCATACAGCTTTCACACTTAAGCAGACATCGACTTTAACCTTTATAAAACTATAAACCAATTTCTTGACATAATCACCTTGCTGCTGTGTGTCAAATGCAGGACGTCCAGGGGGTCCAAGAAAGCCTTTGTTTCCAACAGGGCCCCTCTCTCCTTGTGGACCCAGCTCACCAGGAGGTCCAGGGGGACCAGCTGAAGAAGTAAAATAAAAAAATAAATAAAAAAAAGGAAACATTTACTGGTGAACAATAAAAACTCTTCATCTCAACAAACTCATCGGCTCAACTAACTGGCGCCGCTGTGTTTGTCTAATGTCTCTTTTGTAAAACAAATGTTGTCTTCTTTGGAAATACAGTTTTGTCCTTCATCTCTTCCTGTCATCTTTTGAAGACAGACTTTGAGATGCATCAGGAAACCAGTCACATTTCACTTAGTCATCACTAATCATGCGGCCACTAAAAGCTCTGATATCCCTGCAGGATGCAAAGCTTAATTCTTTCTCAAGTTCCCTGAAGACTTTGTTAGATAAGACAACTTCACTCATTTCCACACAGCATTTCACTTCACACTGGTTACAACTTCTCCACTAACCGTCCACATTATTTTACTCATGATATGATTAGGCTGATTTCTACTGACTTCTTATTCATATTTTTCCCCTCAGCTTTAAATGATCTTACCAGATGAAGACCAGGGCCAAAGGGATCCTGAAATCAGCTCTCCTGGTTCACCTCTGACTCCCTGAAATTCAAACACATAGTGAGTAATTTGAGAAAAACAGGCCACGTCTGATTAAAAGTGGTCATTAGATAAATTCAGACAATGGTGCACAATTAAAAGGTTAAAAGTCACTGCTGTCTCACCTTAGGACCATGTCTGCCATCTGGTCCTGTTTCACCAGAATCCCCCTAAAACAACATTTTTGTTACTAAGTTATTGTTTCTTAATTAATTTATTAATTTATAATGGGGTACCTGCAGACATACTTACTCTTGGTCCAGGACTTCCATCAATGCCACTTTCACCCTAAAAAAAAAAAGATTCACAAAGTGCATAAATTCAAAGGATGCATACAGGACAGTGAATGAATTAAATGTGCAGATATGCGCCTCAACTAACCCGTAATCCAGGGAATCCCATAATACCAGTTTCTCCTTTATAGCCTGCTAGAATGACCTGAACAAACCAGTTGCCACATGAGAAGATCAGCACAGACATAAATGCGCTGGTGTGGACTTGTAGGAAATCATGAAGCAAAGAGAATGTGTAAACTGATCATGTACCATATCTCCTTTCTCTCCTTTTATACCTCTTTCTCCAGGAGGTCCCTGAAACAACAGATAACAGTGCATTTATGACACAACCTCCATTGTTACACTCTTTCCTACGTTACAGACCATCTATAAACTTCATTAGTGCATATGATTGAATAATTAAACACTTTTTGTCAATTACAGAGGGAGGCCAACGTTGCTGTGTTGTGTAGTTTCCTGGTGGTCCTTGTGGTCCGATGTCACCCTGTGGTCAAGGCAGAAATAGAAAAAGAAATAAGCTTTTATGATCAAAATGGTTACAATCATTAAACTTCAAACACTTAATATGTAAAACCTTAGGCAGACAAAGAAAATGAATTATTATTTTAATGAAAACAATATTTTAACAGAATTCCCTTAAACTTATTAAACATTAAAATAAATAAAATAAACATTGCATTAAATGACATAAACAAATAATGTTCCACATATTAGACGAATTGATTTAACATAGTATACGAAAAGAATTAATGTCATATCATAAAACATCTAACGTTATTGATGATCTCTAAATGTTTCCTGAAGCCATGCTTCCACTGCAGCATGTTCAAGCTTTTTAAGTGTGCAGGAGTTCATTTGAACTCTTTCCAAAGTGTTTTAGTGGGACTTCGGTCTGGATTGTCAGCCTGAATACAAGCAGTTTTCGCCTCTCACAGTGTGAAGAAAATCATCTTTACTTTAACCTGAAGGCAGTTGGATGTCTATGAGTCTCACCTAAAACCAAGTTGTCTGACCCATTTCAGAGTAAAATGCATTAGTAAATTTGAATTTGCACCAGCACCAATGGCAGCGCAGCTTCACAGCACGACAGAAGCTCAAATATGATTTATTGTGATTAGGGTCTTCTTATGAGTTTCATTTCATCCCATTTTAATTTAATTCGTCCGTCGAACATTTTCTCAGAGTCATGACATTTTCATACACAGTCAATCATTATAACTTCCTTAGGCCATATAATTTTATCATATTAAGAAAATCATTTTATTGACAAAGAGTGTCTTTACCCTGCAATACAGGCAATAGGCTTCCTTTAGCTTGCTAGTCTTGGACTTTTTCCAGTTGATTTCTTACAAAATGACTTATAATTTAAATGGCTGAAAATAAATGGCACAGCTTTGTTGCTCTATGTTTGCACAGGCTGTTTGCATGATCTACTCCTAACTGCAGTGTCTGTATTTGTTATTCTGACTTTGGGAAAGTGAATACAGTATGACTTCAGTCGGATTAACATTTTAACATCTACCTAAAAAAAGTCTACTTTTAGTTGGACTAGCACTGAAATTGTATTTATTTCAATCCTCATTTTGACTAGTCTAGGCTTTTATCCATAACTTTCTATCCATGATGGTATCTTCAGAATTTGCTGAAAGGGGTCTATGTGGTGCTGAAAATGTTACAAGCGTTACCAATCCAGATACCTCCAGATCAGCCTAGCGCTCTCTGGATGTCTTGCAGTGTGAAAAAAAAACACAAAACAGGAAACAATCAGATGATGCAGAACACGTTTTTTATGGAAGTAAAAGTTTTATGTTCCACCAGATTTTGAATTTTATAAGCCTTTGAATTTCAAGCACCAAAGTTTTATGCAACGAATGAACATATCTTAATGTTATTAATCTGAATCAAATGCTTAAATTTTCTAATAGTTTCTTTTTGCTACACCGACAGCTCCATGAACCATGGGACTTCTGCATTTGTTGCCTCTCTCATTGGAGAACTCTGCCGCTGACTTAAAGCATCCCAGTCAGGTGACAGATGAAGCGTGACGGGGATTGGCTAAATACCAGTTTGACGTTATCCTAAATGGTTTAGTCATCCCAGTGGAACAGATTTTATGACTGCAAATTTTTAACCATCAAATTTTGACTGTTGATTTTTTTTCCTTTGAATTTTTATATCTGAACTTTGAGTCTTGAATTTTAAAACTCTAAAAACATAGTGGAGCAAATAAATGATTAGAAAATTGAAGAATTGAATTCATTCATTCAGATTAATAAAATTCCAATATGTTAATTCGCTGCATAAAATTCTGGTGCTTGAAATTCAAAGGCTTATAAAATTCAAAATCTGGTGGAAAAGATTTACTTTCATAGTTTTTGACCTAGTTGAGGATTTATTTTGCCTCATATAAAAATTGTAGATTTGTTTCATGCACATGGTAAAAACAATTTGGGCTTTTTTTAAAAATTTTTTTTAATATAAACTTTTTCCAAATCAAATCTTTTTTCGTTTTTTTTATTTTTCATTTCTTAATGGGGATTGTCTACTGCTTTGGACACATCCAACTTGAAAATTTAAACCTTTGCATAAACTTAATTTAATTACTTATTGCCAACAAGTTTGATCTCTTTCTTATTTTTTCTGCTTTACAAGCTGCTTTGCAAGCTGGCTTCAAGAATGAATTGCACATGTTGAAACTATAGGAACTTACCTGCTCTCCTTTGACCCCCTTTAACACTTTCGTCATGGTGCCCTGCACAGAGATATACAGAGCACTTGAAGCAGCGTTCGTAATTTCAAATATCTATTTGATACATACCTTACACTGCAAACAGACTAAGATTATTTTCTGCATAATAGCAAAGTACTATTTACTCAGTTGTTCATCAAATTTATATTTGATAGTTTGTGCTCTCTTACCTTTGGTCCACGGGGACCTGGAGGACCTGGAGGGCCCTGGCAGAAGACATGAAAGAAGCTCCTTACAAACACTTTAATTTATAATATTTTGGTTCTAGAAGCTCATAAATGATCCTCAAACTGAAGCACCTTACCTTTGGTCCATATGGGCCTATGTTACCTTGCCATCCCTGCTCTCCCGGAGGTCCCTGGAATAAAGAAAGATAAAGATGACATTGTGCTGCTGAACAACACTTTTCAGATAATTATTTAAGGCAGATAATATCCCTCACGAATATTCCGTTGGGTCCCGGTGTGCCTGGATCTCCCTGATGAGACATGTTGAAAGATTTATGAACTCAGTAAGATCTGCTGTGATTGCATCTGCTAATATTGAGGCATGAATGCAGTTTTAGGTTAAGCCTTTAAGAGAAACAGTAAATCTGATGTGAACTCTTTTTGCTCACCCTGAAACGCTGCATGTACACGCTGATCTCCAGAGTTTCTCCTTTCGCACCCTTCCATCCTACTTGCCCCTGAGCATTTAAATCAAAAGCAAAACAAGCAAAAGAGAAATTGTCACCACACTGTCTTTACAGATCACTTGTTAGGGAGGTTCAGAGTTACACACAGGAAATCCAGGTCCGCCATCATAACCAGGTCTTCCCGGGAACCCTGGTTCCCCTTTAGTCCCGTTGCAGCCATCAGCTCCTGGCTTTCCCCTGGGCCCAGCGGGTCCTGGGTGGCCCTGCAGACAAAAAAGAGAAAAGCAAAATCAATATCTGGTCGGCATACAGTGATTTCCTGTGGTATTCATGCAAACTGTGGGATGGGACTTACAGGAATGCCATCATTTCCAGAGAATCCAGGTTCACCTGTCATTCCCTGCAGAGGAAAAGAAGACACATCTGCTTAAACAGATTTTTATCACTTTTTTATTTGTCAAAAGAAAAACTGGAAGGATGCATTACCATACTGCCTTTAACACCTATGATGCCCGGATGCCCTCGGTCACCTTTCTGCCCCTTTGGTCCTTCGATGCCTGGATCCCCTTGCCGCCCTGGGTGGCCCATTGGGCCCTGAGGACCAATAGGCCCAGGCTGACCCTGAGACAGGGGAAGGTAGGAAAACAAAAAGAGTTCAAATAAACTTCAAGTAAATGATACAGTGCACAGAAGAAGCAACAAGTTGCTGGATAAAAAGGGATTCAGAGAATCTTGATCTTTTTAGGCATGAAAGAATTCAGGATAACGTGTTGCTGATGTCCGGAGGATCAAAAAGAGCGGAACTGAAGAAAACCCACCCGGTGTGTACAGAAGAATTGCGAGAAGAAAGATATGTAAAAACAGAAGGATGACAAAAAATGACAATGATGAAACAAAAACTTTTATAACAGGCCTCAAATGATCAGAATTCCCCGTATTTTTTACTCTTAATAATATCTAAAACTTCTGTTAGACTTAATTGATTCACAAGAGGGCGACAATGACGTCTTTCTTCAGCCTTTCCTGCTCTCTACATCCATCTGGTGACTAAGCTGTGTATTGCAAACATCTCCGTTGGACAAATAACTGCAAAATCTAACAGACTCAGATTTCAACACATCAACAGATAAGTGAATCTGGAAACTGAACTGAAAAAAAGCCTTTAAACTTTGTTTAGTTCTTTGTAAGTTTAAATGCTCGGAATGAGTAATTGAGACAAAGAAAGCACCTTGCTTATGGCACATGGAAAATCCCTCAAGCCCCCAGATACATACACACACAGACACACACACATCTTCTCACATGAATTCTGAAATGACAGACGGAGATAAAACAGTGGAGAGATTAAGCTGAGGCCAGACTCATTTCGTTCCTCAATGTCCTATTCTGGCTGTTAGACTCTGCAGACGTGCCTTTAATCTGCAAACTAAATATAACAATTCGATTAAAACACTCAGAGTGAAGAAAGAGAGAGAACAGGTATACAGATAGGAAGGAAGAAGAAGTACTCATCGTGGCTCACTGCCACACTTTTTAAAACTGGATTTGCATCTCTTAAAAGAGCAAAAGCCACGTGTTTAGAGTGCGCAAGAGAAAACAGAAGATGGTGGAGTTCTTTAATAGCTGCTATTTAAACACACACTTTCTCAGTGGGGTTGAGAACTAAACAAAACACGGCCACTAATTTTACAAGGATCAGAAAACATGTGAGGCTTATGATAGCATGTGAGTTTGTTGCTTCTGCGTTTTTATGTGGTCAGAGTGATGATCTCAGAGGTTTTTCAGGGGAGTTCCTGTGAGAACCAACAAACCAACGATGTTGTTTGTTCTCTGACAGAAATACTTCAGTCTCACATGAAGCAAGAGCCAAGGGTCTCTGAGGAATTATTAAAAAAAGTAGGGAGCCTAAACAATGTCAAACATCAACTTAGACAGGCTCAGGCAAATCAGATGCACATACATTACAGTGACCTAACCCTCATGACGAACTCATGCAGCTGATGGATAGATGTGATCGCACTTGTGCATGAAGCTTGCGCCCTCTGTCAGAGGTTTGTCTTTGGGAGGATTTAGGAAGAGGAGGTGTGTGTTTAGTCTCTGCTTGATGTCAACACTGCAGCTGGCAACAGTGATGTCAAAACAAGTCAAGCTCAGTGTAAATGATGGGTTTAACAGTCTGTGGAGATAAATAGCTGAACTGATAAGCAATGGTTTGGCTGAATCGGTGCAAACTGATGACACAATGTTGGTCATTTTGCAATATTCTCCAACATACAAGAAGATGCTGTTATTTGCCATGAACACATTTACACTGTAGCCGGATGATGGTGCTATAGACAGTCTGGGTGTCACTGTCTTTGGTTGTTCAAGTCAGTATTTAGTTTAAGGAAAACCTGTCCATTACAGTCAACAGAGAAGCATGACTCCATGGCGCTGCTTCTCAGCCTTCAGAATCCATTGAAATGATATTAGTACTGTCAATGTTTGAGGAATTACTGGGATTTAACTTTTACAAGTTACGTTCTCAACATGATATTTAAAATGTTTCAAGTCTGAATAAAAGTAAATATACAAACAGTAAATTTAATATTGCTTTGTGTCAAGTTCATTGTTGTAATTTGTCATTTAGAAACTGATCTTAAATCAAACATTGTTCATTGTTTTGAGTGGAAACAAAAAGTCCCCAAGGTTAGGCAACTCTATCCATTCCAAGCTGTAAATCATCGTCTTCATTTTCTGAAGACAAATGGTTCTGTCATCATTTAGCAATAATTCACAGACCAAATAGTGTCACAGGGGAGGAGTGGAGTGAGAAGGAAGAGAGGGATCTCATCGAAAATGGTACGCCTCAATTAAGGAGTGTGTGTGCGTATGGCCCTGTTTTTCTGTGTTTGTGGGGGCAGAAACCTGGGAGCTTGCTGTAAATAATAAAATAGACTTTGCTTCTTGTTATATGTTGATCACTTAAAATACTTTTATACTACTTATCATACGACACTTCTATTTGTTTGTTTTACAAGGAGCTCATCATCTCATTGATACTCCAACACACACATTATGAGGCATGGTGGAGTTCAACGTCTTTCCTAAGGACACCTGAACATTAAGTCTGGAGAAGACAGGAATCGATCCACCGACCATCCTCATGTGGCTTCTGTACTCCAGGGATCGAACAGATTATGGGGACCAAAATTGTTTATGGGATTGTGGTGCTGGATGTGTGTGTGGACTGACAGAGTTTTGATGATATTGTAAAAGGGGATCGAGAGTGTATCATAGGAGCAGAAAGGTCCCTCAAAGATTTAAAAAACCCCCGAAAAGATACAAAGATTCCTCGTTTGTGCATCAGATCTTTGTCCAGAATACCAGCATGGTGCACTTTTCAGTATCTTTCTACATTCCTTAAATAGAAAACTGATTAAAATCAGTCTCTCCGGGTAGCCGATGATGCTTGATTAGTTTCGAAGTGTGTATGTTTGTGTGTGTGCACCTACCGGTGGTGGATGTGGAGTAAACACTCGTGTTATGGTGAAGAAAGATCTGTGTGAAAAGGGGAAACTACTGATCCGTGTTTCAAAAATTTCTCTCAATGTGGAGCAAAAGCTACAAGGAGCATCAACTTAGACAAGTTTACATGAAAACTAATACCCAGATTTAAAGCCTGATGATGAGAATAAAATGCTTTGATGTAAACACATCAATGAGAAGATTCGGATCCAGAATTCTGATCACTCGGACGTTTCTTATAAAATGGATTACATCTTAAAAAAACGGTACCTTCGAGCAAACTTTTCTGCCTCACATGTGGTTGGCTGTATGAGTCTAAATCAAACTATCAACACAGTCCTCTTCAAACAGGCATGTCTTGGATTCAGTGAAGGTCACTGAATGCATTGGTCTGAAGACTGGTCAGAACTTTTCCTGATAATGAGGTTCAGTAGACACATGCTGTCCTCAGGCAGTTTTTTTCAGCTAAAACGGTGTATTCTCCTTTAGTTTTCTTTCTACCACAGATGGCTCTTGTCACACATCTGGCCCCTTATTGTATGAAGTCCAAAAAGTGAAAAAATAATCTCCCTAACGTCTGGTTGGGAACAACTGAGACACTATGAAAGCTCATACTTATGCCATAACCTCCTCTGTATCATTATCTTAAACTTAATTTATGCTTTTAAATTAATGCTTCCCATTCCCTTGTCCATACATTATTATCTGTTCATGTCACCTTCATCTATTTACTTTTACTTATTATTCATGCATTTCCTATAATTTAACATTTTATAATCAACCATTACATTATCATACAATTATTATACTAATTTGTTTTCAGATATTTTCATTTAGCCCTGCTATGGACTGGCGAGCTGTCCAGGGTGTACCCTGCCTTTCCCCCAGGGGCTGCTGGGATAGGCTTCAGCTTCCCCGCCACCCTGAATTGAATTCATTTATTTTTTTGTTTTCCTTTTTGCACCCATCAATTGCATTTATATCCATGTTGACTTTTTACATTTCTCTAACCTCATCATTTCTGTTTCATCAGGAAAAATGACAAAGCAGAAATAATACTGGCTATTTATAAACTGGCCTTAACTGGTCAAAGTTTGCATTAAGATAAATAATGTAGAATTTTTTTTATTTTTTCTTTTATTGTAATCTTCCTTTGCAGAATATTACAAATCAGACTCACATCTGCTTCATGGATGATGATTTTTTTGTAACGGTGTAAGATGAGAGGTCCAGACACTAAACAGCAAAGTGTTACCTTTAATTTGGAACAGACATGTACAATATAATGAATGACGTGTTGCTGCAGGAGAACGAGGTGATTTTCTTTTGTTCAGTTTTCACCATTCGGATAGAGGCTCAGTCTGGGGGTGGTATTTTTCTTAAGCATAAGTTTATTTTATGGACACAAAATGAGAAAAAAAAACAGCAATTCTCCAGAAAGCATGAATAATACAACTTTTCTCATGTCTCTTACCAGTTTTGAGCTTCCAGTGTTTTAAACTTTCACCTTGCTGAAGTGAAGCACAAATATCCATGATGATGTTGCTTCTGAGCTGTTGCATCTGTAATACAAGTTCCTACCACAGAGGGGAGTAAAGTATGTCTTTAATCCTTACATGAAGCTATTTTTCATGTTCATCAGTCCAGGACAGATAGGTCCTGGAATGGACTCACTTTGCTGCTTAAATTTGTCTTCTTCTTGGCCCTTTATTCTATTGTCATGGGTAAACACAACACATGACATTGTGTTTCTACATGCTTTTGAATTTCTAAACTCGTGGCTCCTGGTTAATTCCAGAAACCTCTGAGATAATCTCTCCTCTTCACACTGCATAAAATATAGTAACTAACTATCCTCTGTCTGTGTGCCTCCCTCCTTGTGTATGTGGATATGTTTGTGTTTCTCATTCCTAAATCATGGATCTATTACAATTCCCCCTGTCTGACACCATAAATTTCATCTGGGTCCAGACTGTCCCCTGGGGTAGTTGGTTTGGGAACAACCCACGTAGAACAGGATGGGAATGCAGAGTCCAGTGTGGAGACCTTTGACCTCTGAGAGGAATAAAATAAATTGATAAACAACTGGCCGGAAACTTACTCTGTTATTCCATCTGTCTGTCTGCATAAACTGTGGACTAGAGTGGACATTTTGTAATTGTTTACACATGAGACAGACAAAATTACTGAATAAAACTTTAGTTATGAGGATGAGGAAGGTCAAGCAAAACTTGAGTTACAGGAAAACACTTATCATGCCTTTGAAGCAAACATGAAATGAGTTATTAAAGTTTACAATAAAGAGGATATTTAAGATGGAGTTGACTGCTGCTTATTGCAGCGATATTAGCACTACAGGATCTGCGCACATATATCAGCCATTTGAAACCTACACCCTTCCCACACCTGCTCCCAGGCCTGTTTTTCATAGTTACTGATTATCTGTCCATCTTTTCATTTACACACTTGCAAACAAGCTCTCAGTTGCCCTCCTGGTGCCTGTATATACTGTATCTTCTCAGAAATAACACTGTAATCTTAACAGAAACTGTGGCGTTAAGGGAGGACTGATGTTATACATCTGATGTCATCAATGTGAGACAGAGAGCTGACAAATACATAGTTCCACAGAAACTTTAGCATTGCAGAGCTGGTACAACACTCACTAATGTAAACTGGAAGGTTTAAAGTCAGTGGAAGCCACCTGCTCCAAAGAATGCCAAAACACTGAAGTCTGAAGACAAACAACAGCGGGTGATGAACAAAAAGGATAAATTAAAGTGTAAGTATTACAAAAATGTTTCTATTTGAAGGCCATGTCAACGAAATATGGTGAAAGCGAATTGCTTCCAGATGTAGCAGCAGACATCGGTCAGCATTTGCCACCAAATCTTTGGGAAAATTTAGCAAAAGACAACAGAAGATGCATTTCTACCATAATATGCAGGTGTTAAAAACAGAAAACTGATGGTGATAATGTTACCGTCAAATGATATTAAATCAACAAAACCATGTGTAAAATGTGTGTGTTTGGTAAAATTATTTGTACCTATATTCACATAAAAAGCAAGATTTAGGCAAAAAATTGTGCTTTTCTGCTTCGGAGGCTATAAACGAGGCTGCTTACTGTTGTTTGGAGGAGGTGGTAGGGAGAAGATACAAATGACACCCCATGAGTTCTCTGATTTTGCTTTTTCTTTTTGATTGTTGGGATTTCTTATTCTTATACAGCAATCATGTTTCTTAATTTCCTCCTACACACATATATATATATATATATATATATATATATATATATATATATATATATATATATATATATATATATATATATATATATATATATATATATATATACATAATTAAGGCCGCTCTGAGCTCCATGTTCTGATTGGCTCTGGTTAAACAAGCCATCCATGATGCTTAAGTTTCTCTTTTCTGTGGAGCCCAGAGAGCACACTAGTCTTTGACCATGCTTAAGTGTATTTACTCATAAGGAGTACCTTTATTGTTTTGTATATACTTTTTTTTTCTCTTTCCTGCAATGCTGAAAAGGTTTAGTAAAGAACATAAAAACAAGCCATGGACTTTCAGTGGTTTTTGGAACACATGTCAACTATATGCTCAGTATCTACAGCTAGAACAGGGCCTTTATAGTCAGTGCCACTCTTACATTTACTATAATAATATTAAATAATGAAAAACATTTTAGTAAAAATTTGACATTTATTTTAATTTAGATTCTATCATCTTATTTTTAATTTTTTTTTTAAAATAGTATACAGCTTTAAAAAAATGTATCCTAAAAATATTGATGAAAACCTAACTTGGATCAAAAAGAGGTTTTTGAAGTTCAAGTCTTTCTTACTGTCAAACATCCTTACACATAGCAAAATACCCAGTGAAGAACAGTTTGGGTTTGAAAACATAAAACGCTTCCCGACTACAGTGTCGGAAATGCGTGTGGAAAGATGTATCATTTGCTCTGCATGTGCTTTGCACACATACACAAGAGTTTAGCACCTCTGAAGTGACCTGCTTTCACAGTTTCAAAAGATTAAAGGCAAAATGGCAAGAATAAAATAAATTAAAACATAGATACAGGTCAGAAAATAAAAGATGAAGGAAAGAAGGTGTGATACAAGGACTTAGTGGTGCCTCTAGCACTACATGGCAGCACCTCTGTATAACTGAAGTCACAGAAGTGTGACTAATTATGACTGTTTGCTTTCTTGCTTGTGTTGTTCTCACTCTCAGATGTAAGTAGCTTTGGAGAAAAGCATCTGCTAAATGACTGTAAAATAGAATGGAGTTTATAATTTGATTTTGTAAAGAATAATAGAAACAGAAGGTAAACCCTGACAGAAGCTGTGTGAAAGTGCAGAGGAAAGACATGAATGGAACAAAGTGAATAGGCTACGATAGTGAAACAGAACAACACCAGACGTCTGCCTTTTCTCTACAACTCCCACAGTCAGACTCAGACACTTTAGTGGATTTGATCCCATTGCGCTGCAACCTGTCTCATATGTTTTTCTTGGACACATATTTCATGAACTAATTTCCTCAAGAGTTGCTTCCCTTATAGATGATGCGCAGAGGAAAAACAGGACTCAGCTCCCCCAGGAGCGGTGAACGGAGGATTAAGGGGTTAAGAGACAGGCCGGAGGGGCCTCACTTGGATGGCGCAGGGGACCTTCGACTTGTGGCCCCAAGAAGAACTAAGCCAAGTAAATAAACATCTGCAGATCATGTTTGGATTTATATTAGAGTATGTTTAGATCTCGAGCCCCTGGTTGCAGTCAGGAAGGTCAGCTTTCTGAGGACTCTGAGAATGTCCTGAAAATCCTAAATGACCCACAGATGAAATACTGATATACTGAGTGTGAAGAAGAGCCAACATGGCCGTGTTGGGTTTTCTGTAACAATGCAAGTTTTGTTGCCATGGAGACAAACGTGGAGGCAGAATTGTGAAAAAAACTAAAATTGACATTTGCAGCTGCAAAGTGTACCTCTGACTCATCCTTTTAAAATGCTTCTTGTACTACAACAGTGATGAAGCAGTGGGATGAAAACAGATGACGTCAAGAGGAACATCGCTCTTTTGTTCGAGCTTTATTTCTCATGAAGGGCTGCTGCTCTTTGTTTAGTCGTCCAGCACAAAGACATTCGGCTGCTCCGAGACTAGTTTATATTAGAATGAATGAGTTTAGACCCTAAGCTAATAGTCTGCATGTGGACACGCATGTGCCAGGAATCTGACAGCAACGCTAACAACCAGTGGTTTGACTAAAATGTATCTCTGTGTTTGAGAAAGTTTCACTGTGACTTTAAAGTGTTTTTTGTGTGTGTGTGTGTGTGAGTGTGTTAGACTTGTAATTTTTTTAAATGATAAAAAATAGAAAAATGATATAATCCAGTAAAGGGGATCTTTACCCAATAAATAATATAAAACAAATAAAAAAAATGGAAAAGAGTGCATTTTTGGGTCTTGTATAGCGCTTGTGGTGTTGAAGATCGAGATTTGAGGGGATATCCCAGTCTGAGAGCAGAACAGTCTGGACCTTCAGTTATCCCAGAGGGTCTCTGGGATCCAACACCTGTGCTATTGCCTCACATCAGTGGAATGGCACATCGAAAGTCTGTGGTCCAAGCACATTTGAGTGTAAGCAGGATGCAGCTGCGATCTGAATGTGTGTGTGTGAAAGACAATATATGTCGCGGTTTTCAATGAGGTGTTGCTTTCACCTCTGAGATCAACCACCGCTGTGCTGCTATTTTGTGTCTGCATGTCTGAGTGTATAATGAGGTCAGTCAGAAATGTATCACCCCTGTAATCCCACCGTTGCATTTATCACTTTGATTAGAATGCCATTGTAGTCTCCATAAAGTGGATCACACTGGGACCATACTTGTGTTTGCAGAATTCCAAGAAAACTTAATTTCCTTAGAAAAACTGGTTAATGACAGTCATCCCCCCCAAGTGCACAAAGGTATTTAGTGTATATTAAATTATATTGTATTTTAGAAGCCAACGGAGAGATGATGACGCTTTAGAAAAATGTTTTGATCAGCAGATCTAAAAAACGAATATTGGTAGAGAAACAGTAAAAGTAGTTGGAAATAGCTGTAAAATCTCACATGGATGTTGGGCCATGTTTACAGCTTTTGTAAAACAATAGCTCAGAAACGAAAGTCTGTCAATAAGAACGTTGGAACTTTGATACTACGTTCACTAAAGCTTTAGTAAATTTAGTATTACTTGTCATTTTTTGTATAAATTCACCAGTATCAACTACTGTTCTGCCATACAGGAACCAATTTTTAACATGGGTGAAGCAGAAGCAGTGGGTCTTAAGGTTAGTCTCTTAACACAGATTTGGTGTAACAATAAAACCTGGAGCCTAATGTCAGTTTTGACTGTTGTATTACTGAGATATTTCTATATGTAGTTTGTGTTCCCAGCTTGGGCAAATTCAATACATGTTGAGCAACTAAATTGTGACTAAAATAAGATGTGTGAATGATGGTTTGGGGCCAAACTGAGAAGAAAGGTGGTGAAAGCACTCAGTTTATTTGCTACATGCTCTTTTATACAGTATTAAAATAACTCAATGGTTATAAATTTAATTAATGTCCAATTCTAAGCTTGGTAATGAGAGTTGGGAAATTTAAATAAACACTAACAAATGGTGTACAAGGTACACTACCAGTCAAAAGTTTGGATACACATTCTCATCAAATCCAATGGGAAAGTGTGTCCAAACTTTTGACTGGTAGTGTAGCTATGGTAGTTTATCTCTGATATTTTTATTGAAGCATCTCAAACACATCATTAAGACCACAATCCCTTGCAATCTGTCCAGCACAATTTATTTAATAGAAACAATAGAGGCTACTTCACTGTCCAGAGTTAAGAGGTTCTTACAGATTGACAGGCAGTGACACAAAAAAGCTAGAAAACTCAAGAAATATGAGAAGAGGAACTGAATGTGCCAACTTTGAAAACTTAGGCATTCAGTCAAATGTCCATTTGTGATGTTGGCACTTAGCAACGTAGAAATTAGCCAACAATATTAGCGCTGGGAATAACCATGTAATCTTCAGGATCTCATTCTGCACTCTAAATTTTACAGCTGACCAAGACCAAGATCTGGTGATCTGGACAATCTTTTTCATTTTCCCAGATGGGATGGCAGCACCCACTCCATTCCAACTTCAACACGTATTTGTTGTAATGTTTCATTGGAGGGAAATGTCCATGCATTGACTTTAGTCAGTAAATGAGTATTACGAGATTATCTTACATAAACTATACATGTAAATTACACGAGCCTGAATCCATCTTTTTATCAAGGTGCATTGAACCACATTACCCCCAGATATGAAACCATTGTGAAAAATTAGCCTCATATAACACAACATTTACAGACAGAACATGTGTTGCAATACAACAGCATGACACTGAATCTCTCAAATTTCATGTCTGCTCTCAAAACAAGTTTTTCTCAGAAGATTGAGGATTTAATATGAGAAGACTTGGAAGGGATCTGATTGTTTCCTCTGCAGCAAACCTCTCATGTGGGTTTCAAGACAACCAGATGGGGAACACATAGAGTTGCTGTGGTGATCTAAAACCAACGTTTTTCCTACAGCTGTAAGACCTTTTACTGTCAACCACACTACTTGACTGACAGTAACATACCCAAAAGATGATCAATGCGAACATTATTTCAACAGCATTCCATTATAAGAAAAAAGAGCAAACAGATATGGCTGAGGCAGAAAACGTAGCTTGTCTGTATGTTTTCACATTAAACATGGAGGGAAATGGATGGTACCAGGAGGTGTCCAGCAGAAAGTAATGAGGAAAGCTTTCTAGAATTGGGAGGAGACTAATGACAGGTTCACCTGACCTTAAGACTGTATTCCTGATTTATCACAGTGAAATATATGGTTCAGCTCACAGTCACAGCCACAAGACCAAATATCTGGAGTCTAATTCTCCTAATCTTGATCTCTCTACATTTCGTTTGTCATGCTTGGCATAAGACAATCAGGCTACAGACAGTAACAAAAGGGACTATGATCTGAATACACACATCCATCCATTTTTTAACCGCTTAGTCCGTTTCAGGGTCGCGGGACGCTGGAGCCAGACAAGTACAGTTACACAAATAGTGAACTAATGTATGTTTACATACTTAGGAGGACATGTTTTCTCCTACTTTCAATGGACAAGGTCAACACGCACACACACACACACACACACACACACACACACACACACACACACCTATGCAAACAATTCCTGTTGCCTCCTTCATTAAATATGGTTGCCATGGCTTTCATGTTTTTGTCTCCCTCTGCAACACAAATGCATTTCACATTGACAAAGCTGTTAGATTTATTATGCTTCTTGAAATTTTCCACAATCTTTTGAAACAATGGAGTCTTGTGCCCAGGCTGAATAAAACAAAAGCAGGATTTATCAACGATGCTTGCAAATAGATTTATCAGCTCTGTCATGTTTCCAGTTGAGCCACTTTAAAAGGTCAAAACTATCATAAAGGCTTAAAGTATGCCATGGGGTGCTACATGCATGATACAGGGCTAAAGTGCTAAAGCTGCTTGTCAAATACCAAAAAAAAAAAAAAAAAAAAAAAATCATCATTAGTGTGACAACAGAAGAAAAAAAGATAGATTATTGCTCTATAAGTATTACATTTGCTTTATCAGCTTTATTTTACTCCCATGATGTAGACAGGTATGTGAAGTTATTTAGTGATGCTAAATTGTCGGCAGGAATTTATTCTGGGATAGTCTCCAGTTCCTCTTCTTAAAGAAAAATAAAAGGGAAGATGATGGAGAAACGTTTGACCATTTTTAGACTGTAAAGTAATATTTGGCAGTCTGATAAAAAGTCAACAGTACAAAGTCCAAAAGTGTTTTGAGTCTGTTTTTTTTTCTAAGTTGTAAATCCACCTCAGATAAGAACAATCAAACAATGTGATTAATGCTTCATTTAAAAGTGTGCAGGAGACTTAAAGGACATAAGTGGATAATTGCAGCTGATGAAAGTGTTTTTAATAATCATATCGCCTCTAATAGCTAGCTATATCTTACATAGAAATCAGTGTGTGATAGTTACGTGTCTTCCGTGCAAAATAGGTCCTTCTTTGTCCACACCAACAATAGCCTGCTTGTTCCTAAAGAGCACCCATCATCTTAAAATATGAGAGTAAGACACTTTTAAAGGCTCTTAAAGCTGAACCACGGCTGGGTGCTGGACAGCTGGTCAAACTTCACTTTGACAGTAGTGGACAAAAGCTCCATTAGGCTTTTAAGTTCGACTTAAAGAGATTTGGGGTGGTCTTGTGATGTTTGCTGTATGAAGTATGAGGACCATGTGTCTAAGAACTCCACTTCTTGATGATCTTTCTGTTTGCTGTCCTTTAAGTGAGATTTCTTGCTGTGCTGTCAAGCAAACTGACGTACTCGAAATTTTTTTATGATGTTAAATGGGTCACAGAAGTATAACTTCCACTGAAGCAGAGTTGATTTTGTTTTGGTTTGTAAACCTGAATTTCAACCGTTGCTTGTTATGTTGCCCAGAAAATAAATCCATTAGTCCCTACTAAGAAACACAAAATAAATGAAGAAAGAACATTTTAAACACATGTCAGTGGGTGTGTCTGTTTTGAAAAGGACAAACATTTTTTTTCTAAAAATGTCATGTGAAAGGAAGCAAACCTTGTGTATTCCCTCTTATCCAGTGTTAGCCTCCTCTAGAGCAGCAAATAAGATGCTAAATACTTAAAAAACAAAACAAAACAACAAAACACCCAGTTACTGCAGAAGTTGGTGAAAATATGTGCTAGTTTACAATTTGGCTCCAACATGTGACCGGATCAACCAGGAGCTCTGAGATGGAAAAAAAAGATCATTTATATTTATTGCAGATCATGGTGCTTGAGTGTACGTCATGCTGTTTTCTCCAACCTCAAACAGACTGCTCAGCAAAGCAAACAGTGGCTGTTCAGCAGATTTCTCCATCATTTCATTTGGAGCTGAGATCAAAGCAAAGCTATGCAGTTAGAAAACCTTTTCAGGTGGCCAGAAATGAACTTTAAACTTTGCAAAACTGCTCATTTGTACAGTTTTGACAATTCTGCTGGGTGTGATGGATACATACTCTTATTGTTCTTCTAATTTCTTTGCACTTTAATAAGTCTAAGCAGGGCTGTGTAGATGATAAATATTTAATAGATCAGCTATAAAATCCTATTTTGTTGGAATAATGCTGACAGGTGTGCATATTTAGCATATACCTGGCATATTTTAAACAGCTTTTAACAGTAACCTGTTGAGTTTATCGAGCAGTGAAACTTGTCAACATGTTTCTTGGTATCTTGTCAGTCAGTTGTGTAAATTCCTGCTTTTTACAGACAAAACAGCTGGGATCTGTTGGTTTGTCCAAGCACCTCCCCTGACATTTCCTACAAATCCCCAGCTTTAATTTTCACGCAGGACTTTGCCAGTCTGAGATCCCAGCTGAATTCCTCTTTCCAGCAATCTTAGGGAGAGAAAATCCCTCCTTTCAGAGTTTTAGTGATGGCAGCAGGTTGTTGCTTCCCTCACACACATGCAGCATTTTTCTTTTTTTTTTATAAATACTGAACAGTTGGTAGCTCCTCCCTGGCCCAATCTAGATCCAGCTTGATGTAAGGCACCCTTTTACATGTCTTTAAAGGGTTACAAATTTAAAACTGACATTCCCCATCATGACTTTCGCTGGTGTGCATCGGGTCTAACTCAAACAGGGATGATACTTGTGCAGGTAACACATCAGCCCATAATCAATCTTTCCTCCTCTGATGTCAGATAAATTAGCTTCCATCTAAAGGAAACCACATTTAGAAATTACATTTCCTCAAACATACAAACGGCTCTAATCCATATAAATTAACGCTAGCTTCTGAACATGCAAGTTGACACAGATGGTTTGCTAAAGGAAAGCCTGTTATGAGTTTTATGATTCTGAGAGACTGTTTAAACGTTATGAATCCTAAAACAAAGTGAAAACCCTGACAACCCACAGATCAGCAAACCTAACCTCAGATGAAAACACATTTAATTTTTTATCTTTCTTTTTTAAAGAACTTTTTCAAACCAACAACATCCCCCCCCCCCCCCCCCCCCCCCCCACCTCTTAAGTAGACAGGAAAAATCATGACAACTGTGGGTACTGAATCCAGAACGTAGGTATGGACTTGTTTTGATGGAACAAAGAAATCTGTGCCATTTATAGCAAAAGGCCAAACACAGAGGCAATCTTTTTCCCACAAAAACAGCGGTCGGCTATAAAAAAAGAAAAAAAAATCAGCGAGCTGTCATTGTGCTAAATTTCCTCAGACTTGTGTCATTTCCTGTCTTGCATCAGCTGTGGCAGCATTCCCATAGTGGAAAAGACAGTATCTCCCCATCTGCATAGTGTCTATAATGGGTACCATGTCATGTCCTCTGTGTCTGGTTCTATCTTGATGTATGTTTTTCTCTGCATGTTCACTGGGTGGAGCGAGGAGGGCCTCTAAGATCATGCAGAGGACATTACAGATCCTTTGAGTTTTCTGTGTAAAATCTGGCGCCACTAACTGTTTTATGATGGATGGACCCGCAATACAAATACAGTTACAATATCTGTTAAATAAATTCTTGGTGAGGATGCAGCATGCCTTGTTTTTCAGTTTCTCATGCTGTTCTGGTTTTCCAGGCTTCAGAAACCACTAAACTCTCAGTTTTATTGCACCACCTACATTGCAAGACAAACAATTCTTAGATTTTTATTAGATCCCACTTTATGTCTTTTGTAAAGATGCCAGCTCTACTTTGTTCATGTTTCTCAGCTATAAAGCAAAGTCAGATCTTTCAATCCATTCTCTTATTGCACCATTTTAGTGTGCTTGCTATTGTCTTTATTACAGATCTCATGAGTCCAAACCTCTAATGATGCAGAGGAACAATGAAGGCTTTGGAAGTCTGCAGTAAGGAAACTGATGTTTTTCTGCCCGCTAGCGGCACTGTGTCAGCTTGCCAACATCTCTGTTGCTGCACCTGAAGCAGAAAGCCCATGAAATTAGAATATTTGTTTCCAGACAGACAATCTGCTCATTCTTGCAGTCCAGCTCTCTGTGTCCCCTTTCAGACTGTCAATCCCTTTGAGGAAATGAAGCACTCGGGTCATGGAGTGTCCTGCTTTACTTTATGTAAAAAGGGAACATTTTTGACACAATACTTCCTTATAATTACATTAATAGATGTTCTTTTGCCTTTTGGATGCATAAAAAAAGCTTTAGATCATTAAAAAAGGTCAATTTCTAACATCTTAATGTTGAATCTCCATCAAGATTCTGTCTGTTACACACTTTAGCGTAGTGTAGTGAAAAACTGAATACTGCTATCATAATAGTTAAAGGTCACAGTGATTGTTTTTTTTAAAATCATTATTATTATTATTTTATTTTGACTAAGGGTCACATTAAAACAGAAAAAGTTGTACGTGTTGCACAGCAGTAATGATTCTCACCTCAGTACAACAGCTGTATGACATCTCAGCCAATCCAAACAGCTGCATGGGATCAGTTTGACCCTCTCTGTGAAAGACTCATCACCATGAGTCTTCACATGGGAAATATTTGGAACGAGATACATTTGACACAACAGAGAGGGATGGATAAACACATCTGTGAGGGTCCATCTTTGTTATTTTTTTGCGTTTTCAGATTATTTGCAAGACAATTAAAACGTATAAAAGTTACGGTTGAGAGGAGCACATGGTGAACCCGGGACAACCAATGTCAAATAGAAAAGAAAGGGAATTTATATTCCTCTTTTTGAGGAAATGGTGATCAGAACAGAACAAAGTCTCTGTAAATTTTTCTTTTCATAGACAAAACATAACTTGTTCCAAGGAATGACACCACTTCACTTTCTTGGCACTGGCATTAACGCTGTACTGGTGTGTGATTGAAATCTCTTTTCTTTGTCTGGCTGAAACAGAGGAACAGGAGAAGTAAAAATTGACAGCTGACCCTTCATCAGAGTTTTGCATCCTTTAGATGAGGAATGTAGAACTTCCTCACTCGCGCTTTGTGTGTCTGTGCGGGGTTTCCTGTATCCGTTTCGAGTGCACAAAAGTCAAAGCTGCCGTAAAGCTGGTCCAGTAAATTCCCAGTGCATGCCAAAATACAGTTGCAAGACATTCCTGTCTTCACCTCTGTCCTTCTACAGAACACCTCCCACAGGAGCTATTCTTACTGTTTTGCAGCAGACTTTTATAAGAGTCGATTTCAGTCCTTGAGTTGACCACATCTTACAGTTGAGCTGAGACGTTTATAGTTCCCATGTGCGCTGTTCACAAGATAAGAGAAACAAAGGAAACGGTCCAGTTTATCATCTGGATAGCTTGTCTTTTACCCGTTTTTTTTTTTTTTTTTTTTTTTTTAGCAATGAGACGTGTTACATTAATAGCTTCATAAATCTGATAAAGTGACAAAATTATGTCACTCAAACATAATTCTAAACGCTGGAGAGCATCACATATGTATACTTGCCAATAAGCATGTCTGAACAGTACAAATAGTGAAGTATAATGTCATGCTAAACAGCCAGTGATTCATTTTAGCCTGTGCTGTGGTTGTGTGAAAAAGTGTAAAGATGGATCAGAAAAAAATCATATTAAGTTATTCATCTGGTTCAATCAATCGGGAAAAAAAATTAAGGTATTGCTACATATCTTACGGAAGGAGTAGGAGTGTGGAAAGCACTGTGTGGCTCCTCTGAAAAGCAGCTTGTACGCCGCATTAAGATGGATGTCAGGTACTGCAGTACTTCTTGAAAAGCTCAAGTAGCATTTATTTTAGAGGTGTGATACATCTGATCATATTTAGCTTTAACTTTAAACTTCTTACCTGCATGGAAACATGATAGGTTTCCATCCCTGTTAGATGTGGTGATGGTAGATAAGAGCTGCTGCATAATGTAAGTTTATTTTACCCCTCTTTTCTACAACACAGTAGACTAAACTTTATTACAATCTTCTATTTAATTTTTGATTGTATATGGTAAACGGTATCATGTTCTCCATCTAATGCCCCAAAAATTATGTTTTAAATTGAACTGATACTAAAATGTCATAATGGCTTTGTCCATTGATTAGTTAGTGAGAATCATTTAATTTGCGGATCCCACCACATTTTGCAATTTTTAAGTATATCATGCAAAAAAGAAATAATTACACTTTTTTTTTTAACTTGACAATTTTTACTTTAATTTTTGTGCAGTTTTTCTTTCATGCAAGTAATGTACAAAACCATCACTGGATTATTTGTATAAAGCCAGTTTTTGGTTCATTAAGTGCTAAATTTAAAAACTACTGTACATTTATAGGAGATGTGGAGAAGCAATAATCAAAAAACAGAATGGGATTTCAATCCCCGGGGATCTAAATAGTGTTGATGGGTTAAGTTTAGACTACAACAAATTAGTTTAAGCCAGGAAAGTTTAAGAAGTGACTATCAAAACTGAACTATGGTTTTACTTTCATGTTTAGGGATGCAGAGCCAGATCCAAGTACATATTAGACCAGAATCCTCTTCTCCACAGCCATCAGATAGTTACGCTCCACCAGGTAATCTCGGTATGCAGCTGAAGATTTGTGGCTGATTATGTCGTTAATTCTCTAAACTCGTGCAAGCTAAGAATAAAAGGCAGAATTTGGATTATACATGAGGCCATTTTTTGTATTTTTTCTTATCCCTACTGCATATAATCAGCTGCTGCAGAAGTTAAGCCGTTGTCTGAAAGTAACAAAACCTCCAGGAAGTAGAACTCAGTCCAATGATCTGATTCAACATGTGTCCGAATCAAAAACACTGTTTTCAGTCGTGCAGAACTTCAGTTACTCACTTTAAGCTTGTTATCTCAAGATGTTTAGTCTATGTGTGTCTTCTCTGATTTAAAACCAGCTCTCTTTTTTTTCCTCTTTCATTCCTCACACACAAATGGATCTCCCACACTCCAGACACTCCCCCCTCTCTGACCTTCTTTTTATGGGGGTTCATGGTGTGTATTTTATCACTCTGACTGGAAGAAAGTGTGATAAGTGTTTCATACTGGTGACTTTCAGCAGCACAAGTCTTCCATATGGCTGAACACCAGCGTCAAGCTCAGGCATTCACATCATCTAACAAGTTGAAAATGCTCCGCTGCGATTTTTTCATTGTCCACAAGAGGGCTTATAATGTAGGCCATGATCAGATATGACACTGCTGCAGGTTATTTTGGGATGATGTGTTCTCAAGCACTTTTTTTGGTCAGAAAATAGACACCACACATACACACACACACATTAAAGTGAATATTTTGCTGTGGCAAAAATATCATGTGATGTAAATCCTGGAGCAATGCTGAGAAAAGACCTGAAATGAGCAACTTCAACATCCAGTGGAGCTGCTGCCTTTAGCAGAATGAGCAAAAATTCTACAAAGCTGAAGTACAGAGGCGGTCATCAGTAATCAAAAATCTCCACATAAAGGTATTATATTTCATTACATTTATTATTATTTTAGTGTATAATTTTCATTATGTGTAACAGTGAATATCATAACAAGAAAATATGCTGAGAAAGTGATTAAGAGGCATTATTCCTCATCCTGCCATTGAAAAGCATAAAAGTAAGTAAAATAAAAAAAAAAAAGAAGTATTTTTAGCTGCTTTCTTAATGCATGTGTTGTGCATATCAAGTTGCAGGTCAGTGTATGCAGACAAATAGATCTCAAGATTCAGAGAGATCATTTGGAGAACAGTATGCACCTTCCGTGACAAAGTTTGATAATAAAGCATTATCATGGATGTATGTTTGACTTCAGACTGAAAGCCAAACAGTGGAGCTGATGGACATCAGAGAAGGAGAAAGAAGAGAGGGAAAGAAAGGCATGTTTGCAGAGCTATTTGAAACAGTAGTGGGACTTACCCTGGCACCCTTTTCTGGGAAGCATTTACATCCTCCACTGCAGTCTCTTCCTCCGCAGGGGACACTGTGCTTCTTCCCACCCTGTCAGACACAAAACAGGCAACATTAGGGTCAGAACTGTGCTGTTAGAGGTCAGTGTATGGATGTCGCAGATACACAGCACTGTTGCTATGTCTGCATAAACATATCAGGGACATGGATCCACGTGCAAACCATGGGACACATTGAGGGGAGAAACTGCTGTGTGCTGTTGCTGTCAACAGCTATGTTTGTGTACTCTGTGGTTTTTTAATACACTTATTGTTTATGCCACCAGCTCTGTTGCATCAGACTGGTTGTTGTACTGATTTCTCCACAGTCATGCATGTGAGTTTATTTCGCTGGAAAGATGCTTGGGATGTGGCTCAAATGAGTCAGGACCAACATCTAGACATTTTGGTTGATATTTGAGTTAAAAAAAAAAAAGAAGCTGTCCACCAACAAGGACAATTCGTCTTTAGATGTCTGCATTCCAACGAAGCCACCCACCATCACAGGCTGATCTGTGTTAGACATGACACACGCACACAAACACAAAGCCCTTGGGGTCAGGCAGCGCAGGCAGACGTGATCAAAGAAGGCAGTCACAACAACCCAAAAGTCAGAGGGGTCAAGACCCTAAGCTAACTAGACCGCCGGAAACATTAATTAAGACAAAATGAAGTGTTACTGAAAAATATAATCAAGATATTATCTCTGTGGAAGCAACAGATTCAGATTTTTATACAAAAAAATCTGAATTAAACCAGACTTTTAAAACAGATATAAATATGCCTCATACAATGTAGAACTTTTACAGGCAAGTACTGTGATACTTTTCCAGCTATATATGATTTTACTTTTCATTTATCTTATCGACTCTTTAAAAAATCTCTCTAATACTATGTTATGATGTTTATATGAGAGAGTGTATTATGTGGCAGTGTATTAGACTCACTTAAATGAATTGGCTAAATAACCAATATACCATCCACATCCCTGCATAAACAGGAAAACTGCTTTTAAATAGGTGCTGACTGTAGTGGACACTATGCAGGAAAGGTTCAGTTGAATCTTTCATCATCAGTCAATATGGCTGGGAAGTGAATAACTTCTGTAAGTGTATGCAAAATGGGATGCAAAGTGGTCCAGACACCATGTATAATCCATAGTTCCCATTCCAGGCTTTGACCTGGCCGTAACAAAGGAAGCTGTTAAACAGAAAAAAGGAACGTGCTAAATAGATTAAGTCAACAGTATATATGAAACAAAGCTGCAGAGAGCAAATGGAAACATTCTGCACCAGAGAGCTAAAAGGGAGGACTGTGTTGTATTTTAATCAATATTAGTTACTTCATTGTTTACACTTTCTAAACTGCAGGACATCCCATAGCAACATGGTGTGTTCAAAAACATTCTGGTTCACAACGCTTGTGGGTGTACAGACTGGGTTACATGAACCCAGTCAGAAGTGATAATAGCCACAGTATAGATTTCACTCAAGCTGCTAGGAAGCGTTCAAGGTTTCAGGAAAAAGTTTGCTTTTCTATTCTTCCAAAAAAGCCTGAATGTTGTCTACTGTCGGAGAGACACTGACTGATCACAAGCAGTGTACTTGGAGAGATAATAGATCACTTTGATAGTGCAAGTTAACATACTGACTGCCATAAATGCACTATTAACAGACCTAACAGACGATTTGTCTCGGCTTCAACCCTCAGCCACTGTTTCCATTTAAATGTAAGACGAGACACAAATCTTGCAGTTAAAAATGTTCCGTTGAACTTTTCCCCGTGGCGCTTGACAGTGTTACTAAATGATATAAAAAACAGAGCAAGTTTGGGGGAAAAAAAGGTGGCAAGGTCTTCAAGTGATCTTTTAGTTATTGTGTCTGAGTAAAGCTTGTTACAAACTACATGAGAAGCGAGAACTTTGTTCTTACGTTTGAGGCTGCAAGAACAAGAAGAAAAATTCTTTTTCATCTGGTCAATTCAAACTCCACGACAAGGTTTGTCTGCAGTGAGGTGAAGATCACTGCGGACGGCGAAGTCTGCTTTATGTGCAATAAATCCATTTATTTATATTAAACAAGACACTTCGTCCACGGCAGGGCGGGTTGTACACATGACTGCATCCGTGTGTTAAAATGCGACGTTGTAAAAGTGTTTCTTTTCTCACAACCTCGATCAACTGTTTATCAAAGCCGTTTTATTTGCATCAGTAAAATGCAGAAGCAGCAACGTTCTGCTTTACGCTTTTGCTTGTTAACCACGCCCACCTCAAATATCCGACCAATCACACCATATTTCTCGGAGCCCCACAAGAAAAAAGTTCTTCCAGCTTGATCTGTCTTTAATCACGTCCGTGAGAAGAAAATGAGGTAATATTCTTCTCGGGGGGCCTTGAAAAGAAGAAAAATGTTCTTGCTTCTCGTAGAGAATGTAGCAGGCTTTAACTTTAATTATTGACGTCAGAGAGCGTGGTTTATCTTATGACGTCTCTCCCCCCTGTATGCCTATGTTCCACCTACACAGCCAACCTACACACCCATACCATAGCCTGCTTAGGCAGCAAAGCAGATCATGTCATTAAAAACATCTAAATGACCACTTTATGCCCACAGTGGTGGCAAAATGGAAGATAAAGAATCAGAATATTTCTCCCTACTCAGTTTGACAGCAGATCCCAGCAGCGACACTTACAAAGGCTACATTGAAACCAATCTTCAGACACAAAGACCTCCTTTTACCATACAGTCGCTGTCCTTAATGGTCCCCTATCTCTGACAAAAAGACCCTCTTCCTCTCCATTATGGAATGCTCAAGGCTGCATTTCTTTGTTAGCTATCAGAGGATCTCATGGCTTCCTTTTATCATGCTGTTAGATTCAACTAGGACCTGCTGTGTTGGGTGTAAATTTAGCCGGGACACAATGGTGGGAAACTCATACCGTTGACAAACATCTTTTACCCAAATCCAAAGTTTGGGTTAATTTTGTGAAACAGTATTTCCAATCAAAAATCTGCAGCGGGTGGGAATATTTTCTCAATTCTTTTAGCTTTTAGATTGGAGACAAGAAAAAAAATCAAAGGTCACATCATCCCAGAAAGGATGTAAAAAAGTCACGGACTGACCTTTGTCCAGATGAAGGTGGAAATCCAAAGCACAGACAATAGACTGCGTCATCCCTGTACAGACTCAAGGGACTTGCTCCAATAAAACCAATTACACATCATGGAGAAATGCACCATCAATTCAACTTTGCAGTTTACAAGCTCAAAATAGCTGATGGCCATTTCTGTAGAGAACAATAGGACTGTGCGACAGTATCCTGTTTTCTCCACCCACAGTCACAATATCCCACTGTTTGACAAAATCACCTTTTCCATACTTTTGGCATGTCCTGGAAACATATTTTACTGTAATATGCGCATGCAATACTAGGCAGCTACTCAATGAAGCTCTAAAAATTCCCATGAGAATCCATCATACAAAGGTTTGGGCACTTCAATCAAAATATTTTCAATTGTGAAAAATGAAGCAAAGAAGAATGACCAGATGGTTAAATCTTTCTAGGCCATCGCTGATATCAAACTTACCAAAAAACATTTGGTCATCTTGGGTGGTCAGTTCTGAGTAACAACCCCTGTAAATGCTTGTAAATGCTTTTTACAGCAGCAATAAATCTTTCACAAGTTTTTTTTTTTCACCCATTCTTTATTTCTATAGCCTGCTTGTACTGCAAAAACTTTAAGCCTTTCGACTGACTTAATGATGTAGAAGTTTAGGTTCAGTTATGTGGAGGTGTGGAGCCAGTGATGATCATAACGACTTTCAGACTACATGGAAACAATTTCATTTTAAAAATGTTTTTTATTAAGATGGAACTATTTCAAGACGTGCATAGTAAACTGCAAAAAACCCTGAAGTACACAGTATACAGAAGTGGTTTGTAAGTAGTGCTGGAAAGCTGCCACAGAAATACACCAAAAAACTGCAAATAAAACCTGAAGGATGAGCATAAACTTACTTTATTTATAAATTTATACAAAGATGTCAGGAAAATCAAGCAAAAAAGGAGAGTTTTTATGTGGATTTATCAAACACTTTATTATGTTTAGAAGCTGCGGCGGCACAAATGCAACACTGTGCACTGCCATTGTTGTAGCGATTGGGTTTGTGCATGCGGTTTAAGGCAGACGAGAGGCTATCACTTCAGGAAAGATGCATATGAGTTGTAAACACAGAAATTTAATGGTGTCATTTTCAGCTCTACTTACTTAGGGACCTCATTTTAAACATTAGCATTCATGGGCTCCAAAAACACTGGTCTCATGTAGATGAAATACCTAAATCATAAGAGTGCTTTCTTAAGAGTTTACAATTTTATTATGATTTTCTGAAAATGGTTAATGGACTGTAGTTACATAGCACTTTTCCAGTCATGTTTGAACGCTCAAAGGTCTTTACACCTTCGGGGTGGGGGGGGTGGGGGGTGTTAATGAGGGTTCAGTGCCTTGTCCAAGGTCTTAGGCGTGGAGTCAGGAATGATCCACTGACGTTTCAGTTGATAAATGGCTGCTCTTCCTCCTTAGCTACAGACTTCCGTATAATATTTAATGTTAGCATTGTTTATGTGATATTAGAGGTTGAGTCACTCAAATGAAACAGTGCTCAAAACTCTTGAAATGACTTTATTTTTAGGTAAACAAACTTGATGACTTTATGGCTAACCTTTTAGCAAGCTCAGCTAGCAGTGATTTGGCTAGCTTAGCAGCTGTGCTAAAAGTTAACAGTTAGTTAATATCGCTATAACAACAGATATGTCAAATGACTGGATGATGAAAACATGAGAGAAATAGTTTGCACTCATGACATATAGCCTCTCTGAATGGAGGAATTTTGTAAAGTGCCTGTAGCTAACAGTCCCAGATCAGGGAGCAGGAGATGGGAATACTGTTTATATACATTTTGAATAGAGCATAGCTCAAGAAAACCAAACTGCTGCATTTTTAGTACTGGTCTTATCCATTTGTGCAAATTATACAAAACTACAATTACCACAAACAAACCAGGAGCAGTTACACATGGGATCATGTGGACTAACCACTGATATGATAACTTTGTTATCCTGAATAATCAAAACTACCTGAAACCAATAAGGGTATTAATAATAAATGAGAATTTATCTTGTTTTCTTCTTTTTTAAATGAGAAACTATGAATAGCACTCAGGTTTGAAACTAACTAAAACAACCATAATCTAAAATGACTGTACCGGCAGGGCCTTCAAACCATACTAGAGTTCATGCATTGGTCATTTAATCTATGGAAGAAACAATTCATATAATAAAATAACAAATACGATCAAAAGACAATATTAAACAGGTGTAAAACTATTCTTTTGAAATGACAGACTCATTTAGACGCCACAAAATGAGGTCTTGAAGATTGTTGTTATAATGCCACCCACGGCACTTTATGTAAAAACTATAATAAAACAGGATCACTTTTCAATCTAAGTACGAGACCTTCTCCCATCTTTATAGGAAGAACACATTTACATTGGGTGTACTGTAGAGGGATTTTAAGAATATTATTAAAATGCCATTGTCATTAGAGCTGTCTTAGAAAAAATATGAAATGAAATGTAGCATAAACAAAAAACGTTCTGGGATCTGGTTTGCTCTGAAAATTAATTTGTGGTTTCTTGTTTACAGATAGATTCTGTACTAAAACCAGCATTCAACAAGCTACACTGGATCATAAAAACATTTATGTACACAACTGTAACCAATATTTCCACCAAAGAAAAAGTCCACACTTTCCAGTTAATATTTCCTAAATATTGGTATTTGTTCAAACTCTATCATGAAATGACTTGCCCATCGTATTTCCTGAAATGAAAACTACATACCAGATCATAAAAACTAAAAGATGGGAAAACGATACCTTTAACTTAAGTACTTATAAATAACTGCAGCCCCAGCATAAGCACTTCGATATGTATTGCTTTTCTTGTAATTGTTGCAATTATAGTACATGTGTCTAGTCAATTTACTGTCCCAAAACAGATAAAAGAAAAAAAAAAGGCTAATCAGATTCAACTGATCAGTAATCAGAGCCAACCCAGCTGAAAATAAGACACTGACTTGGTGTATTACTAGTTGCTATTTTTCTAATTACTAGTTTTCTGTCCATTATATTACAAGATAATTGGACATTTCTGTAAAATCATTTTAATGCACACAAGCAGCTGCATTCAGTGGAACTAAAGACTTAAACATGTTAACATTCCACTGAACGTTGTTTACTCCTTTCCTCTAAGAAACTTACGCTCTACCACCTCTTCTATAATGTATCACTCTGATAAGCTTATTAAGGTCTGAGACCATTATAAAACATATCTGAGTGCTTGATTCTTTCAGCTTGTCAGAGTGGTGAGGATGTTAGTGTTGTCCCCTCACAGCAGGATGGTTCCTGAGTCGATCACCAGTTCAAGCCTTTTTTGTTTGGAGTTTGCATGCTTCCCCCACGCCTGTGTGGGTTTTCCACCAGTGCTCTGGTTTCCTCCCGCAGAGCTTAACACATGTTAGTTAAATATGAGATTCTAAAATGAACATTAGCGTGAGTTAGTGTGGCTGTTTAGTCTCCTTGCTCTCTGAGTTGGCCTGTGGTGCAATGGCAACCTGACCAGGATCTAATCAGCCTCTTCCACTGGCATGGAAACCAAAACCAAAAACTTGGTGCACGATGCTCTTTTGCTTATTTAATTCTAAAAAATCTACAGAATAGGAAAAATACATCAGTCGTAGTTTAACTTATCTTTAACTTTGTACGTTTAGGGTCAGGTTATCAGGTTATCTTTCTCTAAAGCATTCCTTCTGTCTCTTTTTCTGTACAAATACTTGCAGACATCACAACAGTTGAGTTATGTGGATTGTTCGTGGTCATCCTGAGTCACCATAACCTTAGTTTTTTTATGACCATCTTTAGATTAGGTTTACCACAGGTTTACCACAGAGAAAACCATCTCCTAACACTTCCTGTCAAAGTCAAAAAGTACGAAACAACAAAACAAACAAAAAAACTGAGGCAGGAGAACAGGATAAAAAGGACAAAAGCAGACAAACAAACTGAGAAAAAACAAATAATAGTGAAGATATAATATATTACTGAGATTGTCACCTTATCCCCCAAAACATGAAAATCACAGGTAGATTTATGGCAGTTCAGAGCAGTTTGGAAACATAAAAAGCAGGACAAAAATTGGACAGCACATACCCAAAACCACTTTATAGTGGAAATTATTTATAAATTTTAGCAGAAGATAAAGAAAGAGGGAAAGTGAGTTCAAAACGATCGTTAAAGCCCGTATTCAGAGTGGTACATAAAACATCCCTCTGTGGAATCCAAAAAATGCATCACGAATAAGGCATAAAACATCTACAGAAAGGGATTCAAGTCCATCAAGTCGACACACAGCTGTGCATTCCACATCTCCCCTGGAAAATTATAGAACTTTCAACAAAGAATATGATTATAAACCCCATTTAGAAAAAAAGAAGCAAATTGAGGGATGGCTTCCACTGAAGTGATTAAAACGGACACCTATCGGAGGAGTACAATCTCCACATGGAGCCATTTCCCACAGCAGATCTTGTGGCTAAAATCTTTAGGACTCTTGTGTATGACACAGACAACGTCTCATTTAACCAACAAACTTTCACAGAATAACCTTGATGGCGAGGGCAGACCTTCGAAGATGGGAATGAAAAACTACCTCTTTAAGGTACTTTCTCAGTTTTCACAGATGAAACGACACAGCGAAGCATAAAGTGTGTGTGTGAGAAGTATCAGATGAACTGAGATCACAGACTGCTCTATGTCAGGATGGGCGTTTGATCTGTGACCGGTGGTAACGCTTCTCTAACTCACATTATGAGGGGAAGAACAGATGAAAAGAAAGGTGTAAAATATTACTGCTGTGCCATTGTAATGATATCTCACAAGGCCACGACAGTCAGCAGAAAGTTAACTGCAAAACAAGATCATAAGTGGTCGATCTGTGGGTCGTTTGACAGGAGCCGGCGTTTATCTTTGATGAGCGATGTGACCTGCAACCTTTCCACTTCAACCTTGGCTTAAAGGAATGTCTGATCCTAACGTTCAGCCTTGTAAATGCTAGTTTTCTCCAACTCTCATGCACATCCTTAGAGGTCTGCCAAAGACATGGGTGATCACCTGACTTCTGGAAATATGAGGAATGGCTAAAAGATAATGATTGCAAAAAAAAAGCAGCGCCTGTTAAGACCCTTTCCTATCAACACTAACATGTAGATGCAGAGTTTTTAAATCCAGGTACATATACATAAACAAGCAGATGAAATCCTTTACTGTTGCCCTTAGCAGCGAGCTTAGCCTCAGTGTGCTGTTGACGTTGCCTGTGTTATGTGCAGTAACCAATACATCCTTTCAGGTGAAAAGCTTAAGCCTTCAGCATGAAGTGATGGTATTATACTGTTTCCTATATGAAATTAGATCACAGTTTCTTATCTCAAACAGGAAGAAAACAATTCCAACGACGTAAGCCAACTGCCTGGGGCAACCTGAAAGTTGGAGAGTTGGTGTTTTGACCCTTAGATTGCCTAGTCCATGTGTTCTGTGTATGTATAACAGAGAAAAAAAACACTGCATAGCCTTTAAAACTGCACAGACTAAGAAGTTCCATCAGTTTGTGTTTTCATGTGAACTTCAGCATAAAAACACTGAGTGGTCAAATAGAAAGGAAAATTACTATTTGCAGTCTTTTGTATTTATCCTAATGAAAAAGTAGTAGTACAGTATTTATTTATGGCTGAACATTACCTAGGTCAGTGTTTGTATATATATATATATATATAGGCTGATTCAACTTTGATGTAATGTCCTTTAAACAAGTCAAAATGAGGCTCAGTAGTGTGTGCGGCCTCTGCGTGCCTGTATGACCTCTCTACAATGCCTGGGCATGCTCCTGATGAAGCGACAGATATTCTCCTGAGGGATCTCCTCCCAGGTCTGGACTAAAGCATCCACCAACTCCTGGACAGTCTGTGGTGCAACTTGGCATTGGTGGATGGAGTGAAGCCTGTTACATACTCCACGAGAAGCGAGAACTGTTTTCTTGTTCTCGAGGCTCCGAGAAGAAAATGACGTCATTTTGTTCTCGCGGACGTGTTTGAGGACAGTTCTTGACACACCGGGCTGGCAGAACTTTTTCTTGAAGGGCTGCGAGAAGTATCGTGTGATTGGTCTGACATGTGAGGTGGGCGTCGTTAACACGGAGAAAGCATGAAGTGGAGTTGCTGCTTCTGCGTTTTTACTAAATGGATTGTTTTGATAAAACAGCTGATTGAGGTGGTGAGAAAGTACGAACATTTTTACATGTAGCATTAAAACAGTCGGACCCAGCCGCGTGCACAACCCGTCCTGCCGCGGACGAAGTTGCTCGTTAAACATGAAACTAGAAAAACAGAGCGGAGAGCGGAAACCTCCGCCAAGCACAATGTTAAAGAATCCTTTTAAAAAAAATCATGGATCCAAACGGTGATCTGGATCACCACCAAAATTTAATCAGTTCTTCATTTTTACATTTGCAACAACTCTTAAAATATTTATAAAAATCCATCCGTAACCTTTTAAGTTATCTTGAGCAAAAAGACGCCGGGGAAAACAACCTCCTCGGCGGAGGTAACAACCGGGTTCATCGCGCATAAAAGCAGACATCGCCCCCCGCAGTGATCCCTCCCTGCTGCAGACGTGCTTCTCGTGGAGTATGTATGGACCTGACGAACAAGACGTTTTTTATTGTTCTTGCAGCCTCAAGAACAAGAACTCAGTTCTTGCGTCTCGTGGAGTATGTAACAGGCTTGAGACATGATGTCCCAGATGTGCTCAATTGGATTCAGGTCTGAGAAACGGGCGGGCCAGTCCATGACATCAATGCCTTCGTGTTGCAGGAACCGCTGACACACTCCAGTCACATGAGGTCCAGTGTTGTCTTGCATTGGGAGGAACCCAGGGCCAACCAGCATATGGTCTCGCAAGGGGTCTGAGGAGCTCATCTTGGTACCTAATGGCAGTCAGGCTACCTCTGGCGAGCACATGGAGGGCTGTGCGACCCTCCAGAGAAATGCCACCTCACGCCATTACTGACCCACTGCCAAACCGGTCATGCTGGAGGATGCTGCAGGCAGCAGAGCGTTCTCCACAGCGTCTCCAGACTCGGTCACATGTGCGCAGTGTGAACCTGCTTTCATCTGTGAAGAGCACAGGGCGCCAGTGGGGAATTTGCCAATCTTGGTGTTCTCTGGCAAATGCCAAACGTCCTGCACGGTGTTGGGCTGTAAGCACAACCCCCACCTGTGGATGTCGGGCCCTCATACCACCCTCATGGAGTCTGTTTCTGACTGTTGGAGCAGACACATGCACATTTGTGGCCTGCTGGAGCTCATTTTGCAGGGTTCTGGCAGTGCTCCTCCTGTTCCTCCTTGAACAAAAAAGTAGTTAGCGGTCCTGCCCTCCCACGGCCTCCTCCATGTCTCCTGATATACTGGCCTGTCTCCTGGTAGCGCCTCCATGCTCTGTACACTACCCTGATAGACACAGCAAACCCTCTGGCTACAGCTCACATTGATGTTCCATCCTGGATGAGCTGCACTACCTGAGCCACTTGTGTGGGTTGTAGACTCCGTCTCATGCTACCACTAGAGTGAAAGCATCGCCAGCATTCAAAAGTGACCAGAAAGCATCAAAACTGAGAAGTGGTCTGTGGTCACCACCTGCAGAACCACTCCTTTATGGGGTGTGCCTTTCCAATTGCCTATAATTTCCACCTGTTGTCTATTCCATTTGCACAGCAGCATGTGAAATTGAATATCAATAAGTGTTGCTTCCTAAGTGGACAGTTCGATTTCACAGAAGTGTGGTTGATTTGGAGTTACATTGTGTTGTTTAAGTGTTCTCTTTATTTTTTAGAGCAGTGTATATATATATATATATATATATATATATATATATATATATATATATATATATATATATATATATATATATATATATATATGTATACATATATATATATATATATATTCATTCCTAACTGCCTAATCCAATTAAGGGTTGCGGGGAAGCTGGAGCCTATCCCAGCAGTCTTTGGGGAAAAGGCACGGTACACCTTGGACAGCTCGCCAGTCCATTGCAGGGCCAAACAGAAACAAACAACCACTCACGGTCACACTCACTCCTATGGGCAATTAATAGTAACCAATTAACCTAACATGCATGTCTTTGGACGGTGGGAGGAAGCCGGAGTACCCGCAGAGAACCCACGCATACACGGGGAGAACATGCAAACTCCACACAGAAAGGCCACTGACCACCTTAGCATGAAAAGACATGAGATAAAAAAAAAATAAAAAAAACACTTCCAGGAATGAGTACTTGAATGAAAATATGCCTCTTAATCACTTTCATTCTTTGGTGTGTATTGGTGCATATAGATAGATTTATAGACTATAGTCCTACCATTATTCAGTGTGATGATTCACCAAGGTTACAGCTGCCCTCAGTCTTACTAATGAGACAGACGTCAAAGAGAAACTGCAAAATCACTGAATTTGAAACACCTGGTCACGACGGGGCTCTGAAAAGTTACTGTATGAGTAACACATCTGTTACAGACACGGACAGAGATATGACCTGATGGATATCTGCAGTATATCTGTGCTCGGTTTGTGATACTCCTCTCACCAGCTGAGAATCATCACTGTGCAAGTATCACTGAAAATATGCTGAAAATGGGTCAACATGCAACTTAAAACATCAGAAATAAACTTCGATGGGATGGATTTTCTCCCAGTTTTCATTCAGTTCGCTCTACCAACACTGAGGAAGCATTTTTCTCATTTTTTGCAAACAGGCCCTTATCCCAGGCAGATTTACAGCTTAAACTCCAATAACTGATAAATATACTTAACGTCTGGGCGGCTTTAATGTAGTCAACATCAAGGCTTTGCGTTGCAGTTCAAATCCCTCTTAACCTTTGTCCCAAAGAGCATGATTTCCAAAAATATTTGGATTTGTTTAATCACACGGTTAACAGCCTCCCTGCGACCTCAGTAAATCTAGAAAAACACCATGAGGAATCAGTGGGAAGCTGTTCAGGATTTATGGGTTAAAAAGGACAGAAAACACATCGAAATGACCCCTGTGACTGTAAGAAGGTCTAAATACAAAGCCGCAAACGTCTGTGCAAAAGAGGGAACGATTCTGAAAGGAGACAACAAAAACAGTCAGTGACCTGATCATGGTGGTCACTGTTGTTGTCTGGCTGTGTGATTCATATGTGGGCTGAGGGGAATTTTTCTTTCATAATGTAAAGTCTGGAAAATTGTAACTGTTGTTTTAATCAAGCAGTTGCTTGATTTCTTTTGTGAAAAGCTCAGTAATGTTTGATCATTGCTTAATCTGAGGGTTTCTGAATTTATCCATCAGATAGTTACTGTTTAGCACAAAGCTAAAACACCGTTGAAAAACAAACAAACCAAAAATAAAAAAACATTGTGGATTTAAAAAGTAGGGCAGCGTGTCAGAAGGGAGAGTTTATAGTTTCTGTTCAGCTATCGCCTTCCGGCAATAGTTTAACGTCGAGCTGGATCAAATAATCGGATTTTGACAGTTAAAACAAACACAGACATACAGAAGCCGGAAAAGCAAAACATCTACCATGACCATGTTAGTGTTGGCTTAGTTAAACAGAGACATAGCTTTGATAAAATGTCAGCAGCCCAAAAGACCTCCATTATGCTGGAAAGTTTGTAGCAGCCATACAGTAATAGATATTTTTCTTTCTCTTGAACAATACAGCTCGTCTGCATCATCCTTTTACAGTCACTTCTCCTTCCAGCTCCACTGCTACTGACTTCCTGTTGGAGAGGTTACAAGATGATGCCTCTGGGTACCCTTATAACCCTACAGAAGATGTGAACATTTACTCCTGGTACTTGTAGGTGTTCAAGGTTTCACCTGTTGAACAACTCAGAGCTAATCTGAGAAGGAACTTGCAGAACTTTTCATGAAGACTTGGTAAATGTTACTTTATTACTTCTTCCTTATGATTGTGTTGCAGTTTTATTAAAAAGCTGCTTATGTTTCTTATTCACCGGCAGTCTGTAGAATTCCCACAGCGACCAAATATAGGTTTACAATAATATAATAATAATAATATATATATTTTGTTTGTTTTAAATTAGTATGTGTTAAAAATAACATTTGCCCAAATGAAGTGAGAAAAGAAAGATGGAAGAAGCGCTGACAAAGTCTCAAACAGTATGGCGGTGAGGATCATCTTGGCAGGACCAACATAGTAGCTAGTTCTGACTTCTGATTGAAAATGATCATTTTTTATTGTAAGTCGTGGACACTTTCACATTCTCCAGAAGCAGAAAATACTAAGTAGTCCAACAACACTATTCATGCTCAAACTGGAGTACGGAGAAGTAAAAATATCAAAGTGGAGCTGCAATCCTTTCCATGGAGGATGAAGGAATCGGCAGCTTTTCATCTCATGAACAGGATTTCTAGTGTTTCCATCTTGGATAATGTGGAATATTTCAGCTGTGATGATAAAAGCGCTCATTTTCAAACTGATTCAGTGTGAAATAAATTGTTCCATAAGAACAGATAAAAAGTTATGGATTATTACAGGATTATTACAGCTGTTTCACCCAGACTGGCAAAAGATGCAGTTTTTAGGCTGCTTGTTCAGTAAGACCCACTTATTTGTCTAAAGCTGGGAACAAACTCTTAAACAAATTATTCATAATTTCCCATCTCTGGGATAAGGTTTAAAGTGAAGTTGTTTGTACTCTTCAAAAATAGGGTCCTGGATCCATGTACCAAGAGTCTTTGATAGATCAGACCATTGTTTAAGTTGAACTTTATGTCCTGTTTGGTTTCTTTAGGGCTTTCATCAATAGATTGCTTCAGGCAAAAACAGTATTTATGTGATAACCATTTCCAAAGTTGGTCCATAGATCATCTGCAACAAGTTTGGATAAGTTTGGCAAGAGATTATGGTTGTTAAAAATTTTAAAGTTGCACAGTAAGCAAGCGTTTCTTTTCACTTTTTTATTAAAAATGTCTTGATCTGGATATATTGTGACTTTCTTCCATTATCATGACGCAGCAACCTGCAACAGAAAAATGGTACATGACCTGAAATTTAAGCAGGGCAGTGAAAGGGTTAGTGTCACACAGTTTGGTGCATTGACATGACTTTAAGGGAGAATGTGAACTAGAGCCAAGGGACCTGAAAGTCACAGTGCAGAGCAGAAACTCCCAAAGTGTTCCTGTGGCTGGACTCCAGCGTAAACACAGCTCTGGTTTCTGCACTGGGCCGAAAAAGCTCGACCTTCCCTCTCTGTAAGTGGCCTCAGGTCACACACAGAGACTCAACTTCTTTTCCCTGCAGACCATACTTGTAATCAGGGCTTCCTGCTATAAACCGAGTTAAATTAACCTGGGATTAGACCCATTTCTGCTACAGATCCTGATATGACCAGGACAGCTTGTCAGATGCTGTTAGGGTGATACTGCTGTTGCTCGCCCACTAATACGATGATCAATCACATCCAGATGGAAGGATTCATTCAGTTACATGGAAACTTGAGAGGTCTGAGAACAGAAGTGTTTATTGTTCCATGACTGCTCATGAGTGAACGAGGAAGGAGGAAAATCCCACAAATAAGGACCAACTGTCAAGCATGAAACAAATGATCAAGTTTGATGTGAGTTTCTGCATTTAGGGTCTTGAAAAGGATGGCATGATAAAAAACCAGTGACCAGAAGACCAAAAAGGCAGGACAGATGATGGACAATTTGGTGACAAAAACAATGCCTGGAACAAAAGTGTTTTACTTTTCAGTTTTTGGCTCTGGAGCCAAAAAAGAAATAGTTGTCAAGGTCATGTTGGCATCATTGAAAGTCACATGATCGTCAAAATGATTAAAATACACACATAAGGCACCATGAATGTTTGCCCCTAAGCTTCACAGTCATTCATCAAATAACTTGAGATATCTGTCTGAAGTAAAGTGGAAACAGACCAAGCTTCTAAAAAAAGAAGAGCGAGCCAGAAAGGGCATGAGAGAGGGAAGAGAAACTGGACATGGTGAAGTTAGCACAAAGTGCGCATTTAATTTTGTTAACATTCTTCCCATGACAAGAAATAATTCAGTCTAATCAATTAGACTACAGCTGGAATGGAAAGTAATGGTGTATGATTTCTTTTCAGAAAAAAAAGCACAGTGGAAAGCACAACAGTGAGATCAGCAAATGTCCCACCATGATGACATATCATAGTTGTGACTTGATCGTATCTGCTGCAAGCTACTGCAAGACAAGGTTGCCTTTCAGTGCTTCTCCCCCATGACTCAAATTTAAACAAATGAGTCCAGAAATTAAATAATAGTGCGGGCACCTGTTAATCCAAACACTACGTCAGGAAATCCACTCATTTTGCAAGAAAAGGTACGTATGTCCTTTCTGTAAACACAGCTGAAGCAATCTTTCCATGTGAGCTCACTGAGGAGACTCACCTCTGCTGAGGAGAGACAGACGACCAGGGATGCACGTGTAGGAGGAGGAGAAGGAGGAGGAGGGTAAAGTAGAAAAGCCGAGAGAGGAAGAGGGCGGACAAGCTGCCTGCCAAGTGTCCCGCTCAGGGACAGATGGTGAGAGAGTGAGGGGACAGAATATAGGGGGAGATAAAAAACCAGGGGCAGAATGAGGCTATAAAAGGAAGTGAGGGACAGCGCTGCACTGAAGCACTTGAAGCCTGGAAGGAGTAGGACGGAGACTTTGGAATTCTTCCAGCACAGCTTGATGGGACCCCTGTGTCCCACCATTAATCACTATGAGATGGAGTAAGGGCAAAAGACAGGGCACATATACTGTATATGCAGCAAAGAGGGATTTTCCAAAGAAAACAATTATTCTATATCCAAGTTAAACAAAGTGTTCTGTTGCTAAAGCTTTCCACTCTGTACTGACAAACTGCTTTGGTCAATAAACACTGAAACCAAACAAAACAGGAAAATCAAAACACGATATACAATATATGGTGCACATATAAACTGGTGTTTAAAGAAACTCCATGGATTTGCACATGATGTCCACATGAAAAGGCTTCAGAAAATGACAAATAGCTCATTTATGACTGCGGTTTATTTTTGCGCGGCACATATGTCAGGTAGGTTACGCTATAAGTGTGCAGGGGTTACATGTGCACCTCTTTGGACTGTATATGCATCCTGTCTACGTGAACGCAGCTACGCGGAAGTACTCCCTTGTGATTTGTCAGAGTGTGATTATATGTTTTTGAGTGTTTGGGCGTTGTCACTGATTCCATATACATATATTTGTAATTGAATGTTGTTTGAGAAAAATAAAGATCATAGTTTCTGTTGTTCCCATTTTTAAAGGCTGAGATATTTTTTATCCAAAATATACACAAGTATATATGTGTATGGCTGCGTGAATACCATTGGCTCCCATTGTTGTTCTAAAACAGGACATACTTGCTGGAATTAAAGCCACTCATCTATCCATTTTCATCCGCTTATCTGAGGTCGGGTTGTGTGGGATGCAGCCTAAGCAGGGAAGCCCAGACTTCCCTCTCCCCTGCCACATTTGCCAACTCTGCTGGGTGGGGGGGGGGATCCCAAGTTGTGCCCAGGCCATCCAAGAGATACAATCCCTCCAGTGTGTCCTGGGTCTTCCCCGGGGTCTCCTCCTGCAGGGACGCGCCCGGAACACCTCACCAGGGAGGCGTCCAGGAGGCATCCTGACCAGATGCCGAAGCCACTTGAACTGGTTCCTCTCGATGCGGAGGAGCAGCGGCTCTACTCTGAGCCCCTCCTGGATGACCGAGCTTCCTGGAACTGAAGCATGAAAACAACTCTGTGCTGTGTAGTTTACCGGCTGATACCAACCATACTGCCATTTGCAGACCCTGCGCTCGAGTATAAACACCCACTCCATCTGCATCGGCTACGTGGGCCTGACCTGTTGCAGATGTCTTTGCAGATATAAAGCAGGCTGTAGCTTGACTAAATGCTTCCTTGTCTTATGAGAGATTAATCAACACATACCGGTGCTATAAATCTGTAAATAAATGTAAAGTTTAAAGTATTCTGTTTTTAAAATGTTCTACAGAGGTCGGTGCCACATAATTGAACACATAACCAACTTTACCAACATTGTCAGCTTAGGCCAAAATCCACTCAGACCTCTGGCTGGTGGGAAAACTTTAAGAATAAACTAATGTTTTGCAGAATGATAATAGAGGGACAATGATGGGAAAACTAAATATAACCCTGATAGGTCTTAGGTTGCCCCTTGCTCTTCATGCTTAGTCCTGCTTGTCACTTGCCACATGATTCCTGTTTCAAATTTATCTTGCAAGCATTTATTTAATATTATGCTGTGTATAATTGTCCTCAGAGCATAACAACCTAAGTTATATCATAAGGGTTCATAGGCAAGGATGCAGAATCATATTAGCATATCACAGTTGAACAGAAATCACAATTTAGCCAAAATATGGCTTAGGCAATTATGCCAGAGGCTAACAATATTCTCTGGTTTTCATTGTTCCATGTCAAGCCATTTATCAAGATCAGATATTCCTGCCAGTTTGACTTTTGATTAGATTTGTCACTTGCCAAATATTTTCCAATTTCCATCCAATTCTTCACTAACTCATGCAGCACCTTTTCTTTTAGTTGAATTAAATTAGGTGTTTGTCCATCTGTTTAGTTAACTAAAAAACCAAAGGCCTCATTTATTCCCCCAATAATTATGTTAATATGGAACTGATTTGGATTCAGTAAAAATAACGAGGAAATTAACACAATTTGCAAACTTTGTTGTTCATTGGTTAACACAAAATGGAAACCACAACAATTTGTTTTATCACTTAAAAAAGATTTTGCATCAAAAAGGAAAATGCGGACCAGTGTCCAATGGGACACCAATGGTCGAGAACAAGTCTCAAACTTAAAAACCTAAAGCAAAGCTGTGATAATATTTGTATTGACATTTCTGCTAGTCTTAGTAATGATCAAAAATAAAATCCATTTTAGCATTAACTAGCAGCTGAATTAAAATGAGAATAGCTAAAGCAGAAGCTTTGGGTTTGCATGCGTGGTGGTCTGCAAACATACCGATGTGTAGAATATATGGCACTGGGGCAGTGGGGCTATGTTTATTGGCTGTCACACATGACTAACAACAAAAATGAAGCATGACGGCTGACGATCTTCAGAAACAAACCACTGGTATTCTTATATCCTTGATGACCTCTGTGCTGAACTTTTTCAATCAATAACACTGAGATAACAGAACAAGTAACAACATAATAAACTAAAAGCAACTACAAATAAAAATTTTGTAGGGAGTTCATAGCAACCGTACGTGTGTATATAAAGTCCATGTGGAGGTTAGGCTTTGATTTTCCCATTATCACATTTCACTGCTGTTTGATCAAAAAAAGTCACAATATTCTGATTAAAATAGAATTGTAATGCAGCATGGATGTGTGCTTGTACAACAGAAACTTGTCTCTAGTTTCAACAAAACTTGTCAAGCAGAGTGTTTTAAACACCAGAAACATAAAATGTCCTACAGGCAACTGAAAACTTGCTCAAAAGTTAGTAGACAGCACTATTTCCTTGCATATTACATTCACATCCCTTTCTCTTTCACATGTTACTTTATATACTTAAAAGTATGAACAGGACAGAGTTTACATTATGATTATACAGCTCAGTAAACTTTGGAGTGGTAAAACTATGTGAGGTCCAGCAGGGCTGTAAAGAAACTCTGACACATCTAACACCAACCCCCTTCCTTTTCCTGTTTAGAGAGCTTCTCTGGATAATCTATTTTCTCTTCACACAATTCTGCATGCACTCAGGATGTTTCCCATAAAGTCGAACTTCAGTAAGCCCACGCACTTAAATGCAGCCCACACTCTGCACGTGCAAGAAGAGAAAATGAGGCTCACACATCCTGCCAACAAGCAAGCGCAAATTGATGTACGACGGTAATTCTAGATATCCTCTAATAACCCACAAGACATACTGATTTACGGATGCTTTAATCCTCAAGCACAAGACTTTGTCTTTAATTGTCATTATAACTGTACAGTGCATTCCAGTTTAAGGAGGCGATTAGTGCACCAGTCGGGCCAGCAGCCAAGTGCAACAACCTTTTCTAGAACTGCAGAGAGCGATCAAACAATCACCATCACAAAGTCACGTTAACACACACACACAAAAAAGGCTATTTCTGATTAAACAATACGTGAACAAACAGAAGAAACCCATTGTGTCCTTTCTTTTCACACGTGAGCCCACATGCTCGTCTATCGACTTGGACGCAACACAGTAAAAATGCAGAAAGGTCACGGGGTCTGTCTCTGAGGTGAAGCCAACACCTCAGTGGAAACTGCTTGCCCCTTCTGCTTCAGCCTCAAACACACACACACACACACACACACACACACACACACACACACACACACACACACACACACCAGTGACAGGGAAGCCCGAGACTTCTCATCCTAGGCTGCAGCTTCCTGCGTACAAGCACAATGGGCTCTTCCCTTGATTGTCAAAGCCACCATTTAGGCAGTGGATGTTCTGGCCATTTTTCCAGCCTTATCGGCAGACATCTTCCTCTCGCCCCGGACATACACCTTCCTCCGCCACAAAACAGTCACATTCAAGAGCTCAGTCACGTGCCTGCTTTTTATTTGGTGATTTCATCAAGTGCAAATCACTCAATCACATCCTGAGTGGCCTGAATTGTTTTGTGAGGAATTCAAAATGCATTTTCACTGGCTTTGCACACATTTTCTGACTTTCTTAAGAATGTATAGAACACGTTTAGTTTGACCATGTGTTTGCAGTGAGATTCCAAGACAAAAAGGCACATGCAGAAACAACATCCATCACAATCATCCTCCAACAGGAGAAGGAGGTAATTGATAAAGCAGATGCCGCCGCTAGGCTTCCAGGTAGCAATCTGCGCCCAAAAAATGCTCTCTGCCGGCATCGCCCCCTGATTCCATCAAGCTCACACACATCTTGAAATATATTCACATGAGAATCAAAGCCTTTCAAAGGGACCTATACGAAACATCCTGTTAGCATTACTGCCTCAAGAGCCTTCCTTCCCCTGCCAAAAGACACTGATAAACGCAACTTGGTGTGCATGTTTGATGTGTGTGTGTGTGTGTGTATGTGTGTGAAGTGAATAGGGTGGTCGCGGTTACATACATCTACAGAATGGGGTTTTTGAGAAGACTGTTCCCATTTTTCCCATCGCAATGGCTCTAAAGTGGATTCATAGCAGGAAAAGTGTGAAATATAAAACTGTCCCCAAGACCCACCAGAGTCACAGCAGGTTACAGTTGATTTTAAAGGGTTCAGTATTATTCAGTAACTTAGAACCAAACTACTTTAAAATACAGCACAACACGAGAAGAGGTGTTAGGCTGCATGGAAATATTTATTGTGTGGCTCTTACTTCACAAGACAACACAAATTTGATATGAAAATAGTTATGTGAAGCTGCCAAAACATACATTTGAAAAGTTATGCTGACAAAGACATTATCAGACAACAATACTTAAAAAAATCAAAGGGGCCCTACTGAGGAATTTTGAGATTGATAACACATTTCCAAGTGTATAGGCAGAATAAGGCAGTTCTAATCACCTTATCAGGGTTCATGTAAATCTTTTGATATATTATAAAACTTTTTTTTGTCATCGACTTGGATATGTACAACATCCTTCTCAGTCCTGCAAACCTTCAGCTCTGTGACAAAGATGGCGGAACACATGGCCGCCTGCTTTGCTCTGGGTGAGTGATGCTCAAGCACATCTTGAGTAGCTGCCCAAACGCCCTGAATGAAGGTTGCTATCATTGCTAACATAACCAGGTGCTAAGGGAAGTGGCCAAGACTGTCCTGAGTCACAGCACACTGCGAGCCGCAATGCCTGCACCAGAACACACACGTCATTCATCAAAGCAAGGACAGCGACTCAAACAACCACCAAGACGTTGTGGTGGTCTGCTTACCACTACACAGGACTGGGCAAGCATCTCATGTTCCCAGAACACATTGCAGTCACATTTTTCACCCAAACAGTGTCATTTTGTCTGAGGCCCCTTAAGAACTTGATGTAACAGAATTGCAGCGGCTTTGTGGGACTCTCTGCAGAGCCTATGCCCAGCTGGGCTGTAAGGATCCAAAACAAGAAAAAAATCAGCAGACGGAAAGAGTGGGGTTTTCCATGTACTAATGTTGCTAAAATGCAAGTCACAACCTGATCAAGTCTGGCTAGATGACCCAAGAAAATCTCTCAACTGATGCGTCCCAATATATCAGTAAGATATACCTTTCACCAGCTCTCTTAAGAGCTATACAGAGTCAGCTTTCCTTACTGGTTCGCCATATTTTAGGCAACAAAAGCAGAAAGGTTAGAAGCCATCAAAGTAATGCAATAAGCAACACGACAATGCTTAAACAGCTTTAGGAACCCACTTCCCACAGCTTCTCTTGGAATGAAATGACTAAATACATTAATTAAGTACACCAAACAACCATGCAGCCAACATTAGGTCTTTTTTTTCAAGATAAAATCCAAGTGAAAATTAACACTGTTCTGAGCATATTGAATAGCCATGGTTCCCACACTTCTCTATGGTGGCTGACTTTTCCCACACCTTCAACTTTGGCTTGTGTCAATGACTATAACATTTTCCATGTTGTATTTTTCATGCATAACTGCTCATTCTCCACATTACAGAGGCTCAACTCATAGTGCTGAAACTGTGAGTCATACCAAGTAGAGGAATGGGAAATTTGTGGGAATCCCAATAAAATCAGCTGCGAAATATCGTGAGAATTATAGTTTCAATAGGCGAAGGAATTCCAAATGTAAATCATCAACATGGAAAGCGATGGTGGGAAAGAGCTGGACACGGGCTCGGTTCAAAGCAGAGAAATGGTCCCGTGAGTCTGATTTAAATCTAATATTAAACAGAAACATATTTTCCAAGACACGGCTGAGATTGAGAAATCCTAAATCAGCTGGGAATCATGACAGTGAGATGATTTTCTTTACTCTTTGTTCATGCAAAATGTTTCCGACCACCTCATTACTTACAGCTCACAGCTACTGAAGCTGTCTCCTAGCTGTATCATGCAACAATCACAGATGGAAATGCTTACCTACAAAGTCACAAGCTGGATGTACGTCATACCAACAAACAGCTATTTTAAGTAATTTGTTTAATGAATGTGAGATGTTTCCCTATTTGACAGTTAACTTGTCTGCAAGGAGCACATGGCTCTTGGCAAACTAATTTTAGCCTGCTGTCTCCTGGTACTGCTGGCTTGGAGTGAAGCTGCACGAATACACAGAGGAGCGGGGCTGTGTCACACGCTTTTAATCAAGCCCTGACCAAATTTAATAAGAACATGGTACAACGAGGTCTTTTCATTTAACTCTAGAAAATAACTTGTCATCTGGGGACATTGAGCATGATATTAAATATCCTGGAGAATCACTAAACAGCTGATGTCCCGCACAAGCACAGAAATACATCGTGCACATGGCTCATCAATCAGTTTAACCTTTAGAGCAACCTCAGGTGAGATTGTGAGTGGGACTGGGTAAAGGATGGAGGGTGGGGTTGAAGGGAAGGGTGGGCGAATCGGGGGGGTGGAGGATGGAGGGAGTTAGAGTGTTAGAAAAAAAGCAACTTTAGGACAACTTGTAAAAGAGCAGAAGAACCCAAGAGTAGAGGTTAATATTTCTGGTTAAGTGTGAAAGCAACAAATCAGTATACGCGAAGATGACAGGTTTTGTAATCAGTAAATAGGAACAAACCTTTTTTTTTTACTTGCTATTGTTTAAATTAGTCACTACACTTTTTTAGTTGTCTGTAATGACTGTGAAACTAACAATAACTGAAAGGTCGAGGAATAGCGAGGCATTGCAGATCTTCCTACTTGTCTTTTCCTTTAATTTTCACCTTTTCAAGTGTTTGTGCATCAAAAAACCATAAGACCAAAGAAAAATCTTTAGGACATAGTCTGAAATAAGTCTGAAATACAGTATGGTTATGGCAAATGCATTGTTAAAACAATACACATCACCATGTTATTACTATAAATACTATAAACCTTGGTATAACTGTATCAAATCAATCATTCCCACCATCAGGTTTGAATGTTGTAAAATCTTCTGCCCAAGATATGGTTTGTGCTACTTCCATCTATTTTTTTCTCATGCATGGGATGAAAACAAAAGAAAGATAGCACATGTTATGTACATCAGACTGGATTTCTTTATGAAATGATATCGCCAAAAGTGTTGAGCAAGAAAACGATCCAAATCCATTAGTTTCAAACATATTTACAACTCCTATAATAAAAATACAGCTTGTAAAAATGCAACCTCCAGTTCAATTGTTATTTTAATGTCTTGCCTTGCCCCATCCTGTATGGAAGATGCATTGGTGTATTGCAGCAGTGCTCTGAGAAAGTCCCTGCTGTGTCTATGTGTACATGTCTATGGTTTGAACCCAGTGCTCCTTTGGTGGGAGGTGCTTACAGCCAAGAGAAAAGATGGGACGGCAGCAAGAGAAGGGTTTTAGTTTAGAGTTCTGGCATTTTCTGCCCCTAAGTTATCAGTCTGGAGCAGCTTTAAGACGAAGTCTGAAAGAAACTCTAAACTCTAATCAAACTGATCAGCCACAACATTAAAACTACTGACAGATGGTTACACTGCACTATTCGCCTGCTTCCTGGCATTCATGTGGATGCTACTTTGACACATACCACCTCCCTAAACACTTTTGCAGACAGGTCCCATTTCCCTCTGGCATCAGCACAGCCTCTCCAAGCAGAACAGCAATGGGCTCAACAAAAATCGCTGCCTAGGATGGGATCAACATGAGGTATTCATCTGGCCTACAAAATCTCCAGAAATCAGTTGGATTAAATTAGATGGCATCGGTGGGAAGCAAGCCAAGTCCACAAAGACCTATGCAACACAACCTACAGGAGGATCCATTACTAATGTTGTGGTCCCAGACACCCAGAAGACCTCCAGTTGTCCTCTGTTCACACTCTGACAAGCGTGGACAGGTGTCACAGAGGGTCATGTTACGGCTGATGTGTACATAATAATGTATTGCAGCTAATAATTACTTGTTTCTACTAAAATCATTGTAAGTCTGCATTAACTGTCAAGTTGCAAGTTGGAACAAGTCCCTGCATATAAACCAGCACAGTCTGCATTCACTTAAGTGTTATGATCATTATGAGGTAAATCAGATGTGATCATGTCTTCTTATCATTCTTAAACTAAAGGACAAAATCTACCTGCAATGAACCAGTACTAAAAAGTGACTTTGTAACACAGAAGCAGACCGTGTAAAATCTATATCCTGAAAGGTAAACATCTTTACCATTCAGCCTGAAGAGGTTGTGACCCCATCCTTCAGCAGGTCAAGAGGTCAATTAAACACAACATAACCATTCTTGAGTTTCCAATTTCTGTTTGTTCGCTTCCCCAAAAGCAGAAACATCGAAAATGTCTCGATTTCAGCTGGTAAGAATGCAAAAAGAGCAAGCTGTTTTGATTGTTGTTGCTGTTTTCTGTACCAGCATGCAAAGCCAAGAACCCACCTACTGAAGGAACTCCCCAACCCAGACACTCCCACTGGTAACAACACACTGTGCCCGTGTCTGCCAAGAAGCTCCAGCCAAGTCAGTCCCAACCAAGAGACATGGAGTTTATTTTTCTTCTATAACTCCTCAGCAGGCTGTAGTTTCTTTCTAAAGTGAAAATGCATACAAATATCACGCACAGGTGGGAGGTCAAACTTACTGCGTGCGCTCCTGACACCAGGATGGCGACGGGGAGGCAAAGGAGCAGGAGCCTGTTGAGAGATATCAGAAGGTTAATGTAAAACAATCAATAAAGAAATAATATACAGAAAACACACAGGAAAATAAGTTCATGTTTCATTTACCTCAGCTTATTGTGTCCTATAATGTGTTGTCGTTGCATGTTCCCACTCACGCGGACCGAAAGCTCAAGTCCCACGCCGTTTCTTCAGTTTGAAACCTTTAAAGCATGACTTCTGACCTAATGCAGACCAGAAACCTTCATTGCAGTACTCTACAATAGTCTATTCCCAAAGCCCGTTTGTAACTTATACAGATTTATCGTTTTCACTAGTTTTAATAAAGAAGGCTGTGCGCGCCATGCGCACGGAAACCAACTCTCCATTACTTTTATCAAAACAATTATACATCCCCCCCACACACAACTAAGTCATTCCTTTGTAGATCAATTCCTTAGATTTCATAAAATGCTGAACTTACAGTCGCCTCAGTCACGCGCGCGATGATGAAACAAGGAGATAATCACGGGTGGAGAAGAGATGCTCCCGAGGCTGCAAACTTTCAGCAGCCACGCGCGCCACCAAAAAGTTCACCCCAATTTGTCTTGTAAAAGCACAAAAGTGAACCAAGTAGTCCAATCTCCGTACCAAGAAAAGTCAAAGTGTTTGTAACAACAGCAAGACTGAGCCCGTTTGCACGAGCGAGGGTGGTCGTTTTTTTCAGGGAGGAGGGGGGTGTGGTGCGGCAGAAACAAGAACGACTTGCATTGATCAGGACTTCACATCGTCTCGGATAAAGATGCAGCCAAACGTGCTGCCCCTGCTCCGTTGATAAGCCTCGAATTACCTGAAGACAGAGGACAAGGAGCGGCTAACAGGTGGCTGACTGCGGGACTCTCTGCACAAAGTTGCGCACAGAGTTTCCACTGCGCGCCGTCGCCACGATGCCGTTACCGTCCGGCGCACTCTTACTGCTGGCGGCTCTCTTCTCAGGCGTTGATCTGACAGGGGCTGAGGTAAGTTGACCAGGAGTTTTAGTCAAGTTTTGGTGCAGGAAAATGTATTTTCAACCGTGTCTTCTTCTGGTGACAGCTCTCAGAACTTCTGTTCATGCATCCATAGTCATTCTGTCTTTTTTGCTTCTTACTAGTGAACTCAGTTTGTTGGGAGAGACCACTTCTAGGTTTATTAGTGTAAGAAAACTTTAAGGCTCACAATCACTGTGTAATGTTTGTATCTTTTAGTGTTCTGTGAGTTATGTTTAAAACCAGTAAAACCAGTGTTTTACCTTGGTTATAGCGCTCTTTCACACTGCTATAAAACTTTCTGTTGGTGCTGCTCAGTTCAGCCTCCTCCACCTCTGTTGGAGAGAAGCAGAAAGAGAGGGAGGAGGGAGAGGGTGGGGTTCATATGCCTACAGTAGCTGAAGCTTTGTGTGCATTTGAGTGTGCATATGTGTATGTGTATGTTACATAGAAATGCCTTGCAAAGTAATAAGGGAGAGATGGGTATGCAGTTAATCATTGGTATGTAAAGATAATTCCTTTAGGACTGTTTCTAATACAGTCATTGCCTTGTTCCCGCCAGTTCAGACAAAGGAAGATTTAGACTATTTGTTTTTTATTTTCCCCCTGGACAGTTTTCTGTGAAGAGAGAAGCATCCATTGTGGCAAGTTATGTTAAACCTGAGTGTAAGTTAAATGAAATGTCAGGTCTGTTACCTGATTTTCATTTTAATTTACATTTATGTGATGTCTGTTATGAACTAATTGAAAAAAATCTCCAAACATTTGGATGATAAATATCTTTCAGTTTTCTAATAAACCTTTAAAGGGTGAATAGATGTAGAGGTCTTATAAAACCTGTAAGATAAGCCAAAAGACAGATTGGACAGTCCTGACAAGATTAAAAGTGGATATTTTGCATGAGCACCTTTTATTCTTTAAGACAGTGCAAACCCTCAAAAAGCTTTATTAAAAAGTCAAAGTAGCACGCTTCTCTCCTTTCCAAATGAATGACTTCATACAGCCACCTTTCCATGGACACCATGCTGGCTGAGGCTTCAGTAAAGAAGAATCAGCTGCATGACCAGATCAGTCATTCAGGTCACCCTGCATCTCAAGCATCCTTGAAGTATTTAAGTCCACGCCATACTGAGGCATGGCAGGTTGTTGGTTAAAAACTCTTCAACATTCACTTTGTTGTCGCAAAAATGCTACTTTATACTTATCAAACTTGGGCTTTTTTGTGGTTAACTACACTAATTAGGACACAAAAGACAGTTCTAAACTTGTTTTTTTTTTTAGCAACATGATAGCAGCAAAAACTAAAGAGACCAATTTAAAAAATTCTTTGCCAAGATGTCTTTTATGCGTAGACACAGTACTTGTTCATCCCTTCAGTCAGATGTTGTTTGTACAATTCATCAGTCAGTTTAAGTGGTTTAACAAACAAACATGTGCATTCCTCTGGAAATTGTTACGCACATGGAGTGGACTATACACAAGTCAAAACATTGTGGAAATCCTTCAGGAGCTTCAAGTTCTATTGCTAAAGGTAAATCAAAGATGACCAGAAAGTCAGGTTTACTGGAAACAAAATAAAAACAAGAAATAAAAGATGGGTCAAGTCTTTTACATATTATTATTTCTTTATCAAAGAAAAAGTCATAAAGTTCAATTAAAGCTAGATATACTTCTGCATTAGTCTTCTGTAATGTTCCAGATTTCACAACAAACATAGCCTGACAGGTACCAGCACAGAAACGCTTTGGTGACTGTAACAGATGTGATTATGCTGCAAGTAATGCTGTTTTTACACAACTTAGTTATAATGTTCCTTTGAAACAAAAATATTAAATACAATTAGCTGTAATTGTGTCTTGTGTGTTCATATTATTAATGCAATAAGCAGTAATGTCTCTGAAGCGCTGCATGTTTTCAGAATCTTGTTGAATAAGTGGCCTCAGATGTTACACACACCATCTCCTCCAGCATATTCGCTTTGTGTTGGTTTAACTTACAAGTATCATTAAACTTATATAGCTGTTGGTGAAATGACTCATAGGACTTTAATCCATTAAACTATTTGTTTGAGTCCCACTTGAAAGCAGAAGTCTTTATTTGCACTGGTTGTGTTGGGCTTTACATGTTTTTGATTAAGCAGAATCAAGTGATGCGTCCCAAATCATAAGAGTGGGAGTAGTGTAGATAGATTTTTTTTTCCAGGAGCTTTTCTTGTATTGAAAAATCAAAGTTTTGTACACTTAGTGTGAATGTAGAATTTAATTATATGCCATAAGCAACTGTTTAAGAAGATATTCATGGAATGAGTTTAATGCCAAACAATAATAAAGGAGAGAAACGTGTGTGTCGTTCAAGCTTTTTTGTGTTTTCTTTTCTTTTTACAATCAATGTTTTTGTGATATAATAATACCAGAAAAGATACAGAAGTAGATGTAAACAGAAAAGGGCTTTTTATTCCATTATAGAATTTCTTGCAGAAATGTCTCGCACTAACAGAAATGTGGTAACAGTGTGATATCTTATCAAGTGTAAAGATGATAGAGTAACTGCTGTAAATCAGGTTATTGCATAATGAAGAGATTATGTTTTCTGAACATAAATCATCTCATGAGTGAGAGTGGCTCTCAGATTATCATCCACGTTGTAATGAAGAGGGGATTTAAGCTCCTAATGTAGTGACTCATGACTAAAAATGGACATTTTAAAAGGAAAAATGCACCTCTTTCACAGAGTCCTTCGGTCCTGATCATATTTCTGTGGCACAATTGAGTCTAAATAATTCAGAAACTGCTTTATTTCTACTTTTAATATGCACCTCTATGCAAACAGAAAACTTTAGAGTGGAGTGAATCACTTGATTTCCCTCTTTGTCCTTTAGAGATCTGTAGTACTTTATAACCCGTGTTACAATAAAAACCAGAAGATAACAGAGCTCAGACCACAAACCAAACTGACCACCAACAATACCTGATTGACAATTTCTTCTCATATACTTACATCCCCTTGTCTTCAGTCCAGCCATGGACAGCTGATTGGCTACTTATCTGCCTTGTCATCTGTTAAACTGGGGCAAGTTGTTAAAACATGCACCACAGAACTTAATGGCCCCTGGTTGGATTAATTACCCCACTGGGAGCTCACACCACAGTTCCTTGGAAACCTATCAACTCTGCAAACTCTGAACTTCCTTGACACTCAGTCCCTCTGTGCTTTGTGCAAGTTTTAAGCAGGTAATGCTAAAAACCGCTGCATCTATGGAAAATATTTCACCTGTTTTTTTGTTGTTGTTGTTTTTATGTAGCGACTGATACCAGCATACAGACAGTGCATCCAGTTTCAAATGTACTTAGTTGGGTTACAAAATATTTACCAAAGTATAGGCAAAACATCAATAGTTAATTCATTTTTTGGCAAAAAGCAAGAAGAAAAAGGTTTCAATGTTTTAAATTCAGTGAATGCAGCATTATTTGATGGCAAAGCTATGGAAGGTATCATCCAGTTAAAGTCATTTAAAATATTGGCTGCAAATTTCCACTTATATTAAAATGGACTCTTTCCACTTCTATTTTGTCTTGAATCTTTACTGTGCCATTTTAGGAAACCTTCCAGTGAGCATTGCATGAATGTCCATCATCCAGATCATGAGCATTAAAAAAAAAAAAAAAAAAAAGAAAATCAACTAAAAAAAACAAAAAAAGAAACAAGCAAAGGGACTGTGATGGTTCATTTCCCAACATGTTGTATTACTAAAAAAATATCTACCCACTGAGTCATCAGCTATTGTCCATCAATACTTTGATTTATTTAGCTGTGTGGAAATGTTGGATATAGAGAGCTGACATATTGAGTTAAACAAAGCAGCAGCAGCGACTGCACTAGAATCTTGCTTTTAGCCCCGCAATCAAGAGACAGACACACAACATCTGGACAGAGGTAAGGGTGACAGGGGAGGTGTATAACCTCCTGAACATCTTGTTGCCGATCAGATGTCACCAATGAAATTGGAGTATTTTAACATTCTTGATTTATTGTTAGGAGTTGGACGTATTCCCATCCACAGCTGGAGGTTTGTGATCTTATCTGGACTTTTGTCCATCTAAAGCTGCTCCCCTCTTTTATCCAGCACAATGAAGATATATAGAATGAGTCTATAATATACAGACAGATATTATAGACTCAGTTATGGGCTGAGTTGAATTCATTATTTAAGTTTTATAAAGTGACTCTTGTGATGCAAAGAGTCTGATGGAGAATGAAAAATAACTCTCAGTCAACGACAGCTCATAGCAGAACAATTCAGGGTTAATTGTTTATGCCCATAAACACTCACAAACTGATAACCCTGAACCTAGAGCAGGTCAGGCAGACCTCAGAAAGGCCACAATCAGAAGATAACATGTTAGAACGCCTTGCCTCTCTCCTCTTTCCTGTATGGAAGGAATTTCAAGCTCATGTTTAATATTATGTCGACCTTTGGTCAAGATGTCTCACATCAGCTGCCTTGGTGGTCATTTAATGTGATCAGAATTAACCATTAGGAATTACTAAAGGAGCTTTATGAGAAGGAGGAGGAGAAATGGTAGATCAGCAGATTTGAAGGTTTGTGTTGGATGTTGGATGCTTGGATTGAGAGAAAAAAAAAACAAAAAACGGTAGCTGGTGGGAAAGATAGGCTTCTCTGTGCTTTCCAGTTCCTGCATTTTGTTTATTATGCATAAGGGCAAATGGCCTCAACTTTAAAATGAATGAAGGGAGCAGTCGGTCATCATGTAGCCTCTTCCTAGCTAAGCATCATGACCAAGTCTTCAAGCCCACTTTTTTTTACCTTCCATTTTGCTCAGGTCCTTCTTCTTATCAAGGACTAATGTAGTCATCCAAATGACCCCCAAAGCCCCAAAATTAAAGTCTTGAATGACCAAAACTCATCTTTTCCTCATGAAAATGGGAATTCTGCCTCTGCAGAATGAAGGCATAGCTCTATGTGGTAGGGCCAAAGGAAACTGGGCTTGGGTCTTGATCTGTGTGTCCTGCTGCCCATAAGTGCCGACATGTCTGCTTGTAGTTTTGACTACGCCAGATCCTGCAGACATCCCCCACGAACACAACAGCTGAATCTGTCACTGGGACTGGCCACCAACAAAGCACAGCAACCTGGGAAGTCACAACCTGCCAGTTGTAAAAATGCCTACATTTGGAAGAGTCATGATTGTTGGTTCTGTGCTCGTGTTTTGACAGGCGAGCCGAGGTAGCAAAGAACTGTGACAGGTATGCCCAATTTCAGGTGGTGTTGCTCATGGGTGTGTGTCTTTGTGTGTTCCTTGTCTCTGCTATGTGAGAAGGGGATTAAATAACTCGGTTAAGCTTTGTAAAGCACTGTCCAATTCCCTTTGGTCCAACTTAAGACTTGTGAAGGAGGCATTTCATCTAGATTAGTCACAGCTGCAGTTTCTTGTTCACACATAAAACACTTGTTCTGTCCTACGCTAATATTTCCCCCAATTTAGATCGACACATGTGTAATCCTCAAGATTGGTTACTTCCCTAAGGTGCATTGTAGCGGTGAAAGTGCCATTTAGCCATTTCACTGTGAAATTGGTGAGTCATAAATGTCATTTGCGGTTTGGACCGTGATGTTGTAATGGATGCTGGTCTGACAGGGAGGTGGGAGGTGAAGAGTGATGGAGGAGAAGACTGCTTAGAGAGGAAAAGGAGGAGGCGACAAGGATGTGAGCCCCAGAAGTGGAGGAATGTGTGTCGGAGCCAGTGATGATACCCCGTAGCAAATCTTTTAGTCTCAGTCTCTGGTCCTTGACCTGAACTTCCATCTTCTACTGCCACATTGTCCCGCAAACGGCATGTAGGACAGTGATGATAGTATCATTAGATTTATGGTTTGGTCTCTCTCTTTTTTTTTTTTTTTTGCTGGATAAGTTTTGGCTGCCTTTTCTCGCAGCTGTTCCCATTTGGACAGGAAAGTCTCCATCTTTGTGTCTGACTGAACAATAGTGTTTAGCCAAGGTTTCCATAGAAAATGCTTGATTACTTTACTGTAAGCTTCCCAGAAAACAACATTTTGGAAAGTGGTTTTTCTGTGTGCCTGTGTTTGTGTTATCTCTTCACACTGGTCAAATTGTAGACCTATGTGTGTCAATATTTGAATGCAGCCACTTTGTCAGCTTTACACCAGCATGCAGTACCATTAAACATCTTCTTTTATTTGTATATGGAAGCAGTCGCTTGTGCTTTTCTCAAGCTCTAAAACAAACGGAGGGGTTGCAATCGCTGAGTGCGCCTGGATATTCAACTGTGGGACTTGTGAGCTGATTTAAAAATTTGTCACAGTTATGTTTTTTTTCTTACCCATAAAAAGAGCAATGCTTTGTTTGTCCATGGACTGAGAACGTCAACTAAAATATATGCTGATAGTGATATAAACATAATGTCATGTCAGTTTATCCAAGATGTTATACTGTATCACATAATATGACTGTTGCGTATGCAATACTTGGTTTTAATGGATGGTATCACTAGATAATTAAAAGCATGAATTAATTATGACTTATTGCCGCTTGCCGTGGTGTCTGCTGTGTTAATGCAATGCCAAACAGATTTTTTGCTGTAAGGCATGGTCATTTCTTTCTGAAATTCAAGCAGGGAATTTTCAGGAAAAAAAATGCACATAAAGGCTTCGGCATGAATATCTTTCAGTACAACAGTGGATATTGAAAAACAGAATTTTACTTTTTCTTTTTTCCAGCATCAGCATTTGAAACTGGAAAAAAACCCTTTAGAATCGTGGATGCCAAATATCGAACTTTAACAGATTTGTGTTTCCTCCTGTTTTTAAGGCTTACTTTATCATATGTCACTACAAAAGGTTCTTTTGTTCTTATAATGAAAGAAAAGTTTACCAAGACAAACCATCAAGAAAAAAAAGGATCAAACTGAAACAACCTGAATAACAATTTATAAAGTACACCACAGAACTGAATGGTCCTGAACTGATTATTAGCAGATCAGTTGAAGTTATTGTGGTTTGGTCAACTTTTACAACATAATCGTTAACTGTCACAGCAGATAAATGAGCTTTATTATAAGTTTAATATTGCATATAGACAACAACAGACTTGTGTCAGCCTTCAGCTTTCTTCAGAGCCAAATCTTACCCATTCTTGATGTTTTTCAACACCTCTTTCTGCACACTAATGACACTTTGAGTGCCAATCTTTTCTCCATTCTATTCTATTCTATTCTATTCTATAGTCATTTAGCAGATGCTTTTACCCAAAGTGACTTACATATGAGAGTAAGAACAACACAAACACAAAATCAAACAGCAGAGGACATCATAGGAAGGTGCTAGTGGACTGCTGGAGTCCAGTTGGACGCCGGTCTTGACGTGTAATGCTACAGGCTTTTTTTTTTTTACCCACCCACAATATTACCTCTGTTAAAATAAAAAGCATAAATACAATAATATTGTTTGCAAAAAACTGGGCTAAGTTCTATTGATTTCTGTATACATACACAGAGAAACCATATCTACAGATCAGTAGTCTGAGGAGGGCTTGGTGCTCAACATTCCACCAGTGTCAAAGGTGTAATTTAAATATCTGTTCATATTTGCTTAGTAATAGGTGAGACGTATCACATGCCTTACTGAATTGTGGATATTTAGGAAAAGGTTCACACTGGTACTATCTGGTTAAATGAACCGTGGAATGTGTAACATCCTGAAACTTAATGTTTCAGCTCAAGGGAGCTCTCAGTTACCGGTGCTCTTCACCTGGTAGACATCTATTTCCAGGAAGCTCAGGTCATGGGACTCTGGCTCTTTGTCTGTACTGATAATTTATGCTATGGCCAGTAAAGATGCCATTAAAGCCATTTTGGGTGTCTTTTCCATCCTTTTTAATCTTTGGAGCCACAATGCTATAGTACGCTTCCACAAATACTATGGTTCATTTGAAGTTGCGTGAACACTCATTGAGACCCTAGCGTGGACCGAAGAAGCGAACTGTGGTATGCTTAAAAACTCTGGATCTAGGTTCACTTGTAAGTGGTCCCTACTGTAGTCTGCTATCAGTGTAAAAACACACAGACAATCAAGGGATCTACATATTCAGCAGTTCTTGGTTGTTTGTTTAGGTAATATTAAGTAGGTTTCTGAGTTTAGAACTCAGTGCTTCTGACTCATTTTGATAGGATGCTGAAATTCGTTATGTACATTTTTGAGATGCTGAAATTCGTTATATACATTTTTGGAGTTGCCATTTCCCTGTAAAAACTGCACTTCACAACTTTTTCTGTCCAGGGGCATCACATGACAACTGCAATTTGCTTTACGGCACCACATCACATGCCAGCAACAGGATATCGACAGACTGGGTGCTTTGAATGCACACTAAGGCTGACTCAGCAAAAAAAAAACAACAACAAAAAAAACAAAGTGACATTGCTATCGAAGTAAAGAAAAAAATTAGAGAGGGGGACAGTGTTAAAAAAGGTCAACCGTCAACACTGGACTGAATATTATTAGCAGGAGAGGGCTCAGAGAGGCTACAGGATAGAAGATATGTGGAAAAATAGAGAGGCAAAATTTGCCAAAATTCATTACAACAGCCTTAAACTGTTGAACATTTTAGATCAGATCTACCAAGATCCCAGTTTGCAAGCAACAATTTACGTGTGCAAGCTAGAATGTTTTGCGAGGCCCTGAAACACAGTTTGCGGGTGATTTATTAAGATTGATTGTGTAAATGGGGGTAGGTGCAAACGAGTTTTAGACTCTTTTAAATGAGGATTTTGTGGTTTTTAGCATAGCGAGAGAAAACATGAACTACAGCAAAGAAATATGACTGCCACACAAATAAATGCTGTATGGGAGTGAATTTCCTAAAAAGGTAAAGCTGTTGGTAAAACAATGTGAACAGTGGATGAAGTAAATAGATGGTATAAAGACATTAGAAGGTGAACAAAAGAAAACTAGCATAGACCTAACACAGGTGGGGCTGTGGGATATATGCCCTGTAAAAAAGAAAGAAAGCATGAATGGATATGACAGTCTCTTGTTTCTAATACAGGCCTCATTTATTTTTCCAAAGGATTTCATAAATACACCCATCTACAAGCCAGCTGTTTACAAACTCAGCTGCTCACAACATGGAGAATAGAAGAATGTTTTTAGATAATTGAAGAATCATGCACCGACTTGAGATATTTTGCACATGGGCGTAATCATTTGCTCTTTTTACTCTAAGAAATCGAGAAAAAAAAAAAACTGCCAAGTGCGTAGAAACCTAATAACAGTGACCATTTGATAACACGTTCCAACCTGTGATATGCAATATTTGTCATTTGCAGGTATGCGTGACTCCTCTCCAAATCCATCCTGACTTTCTCCAACATCTCCAAAAAGGCAATGCTGAATAAGAAATATGTTTTTTGATTATTGTTTCATTGTTCACCCTAAACATATTCATGTGAAGGTGAAAAAAGAGTTCTCTACGTCTCCGTTCTTTGCTTCGATGTCTTCTTCTTGTGACATCAACCACAGCCATGTACACAATTATGTACATGGACTGTTTGCATGTCCTTTTGGAAAAAAATAAATAAAGGTGCAATTTCTGTGAGCAAAATTGCTATCATGTTTGATAGATTATATTGCTAAATTAAAATATTTACTTTTTCTCCTCCCAAAATGTGCAAAATAGCTTGTAATATTGCAAATTCATCAATGCAGACGTAGTAACTAGATGACGACGCCATACTTTGCACCTATAAAAGATCCAACCCTTCGTGCGGTTAATAAATCAGTTTGTATTTTTTGCTTGTGCAGTGAGCTTGCACACATTTTAGTAAATGCAAACCTTTAGTAGATCCTGACCTTAGTGATTTTAAAGTAAAATAAAACATTACTGCTGGAATTCCATCCAACTATCCATACTTATCTACATACATCTGTACAATTATGCATCAGTCCATACCAGCTTAGGTCATTGAAGCCTAACCAAGCCTAACCCAGGTCCTGTTCGAAATCTTTGGTTTTAAATTCAGTAAAATTAACCTTTTGTGTCATTCATCATTTTAAAGGAAAAGACTATAGCAAAACTTTGAGCCAGTCAACATCAGTTAAAGGTTAAGCTGTTGTAGAAATATCTTCCTGAGCTAGACATTGTAAAACACTGACATCACTCACTCTTGAATGCATCTGACATCACTCTGGGAAAGACTTCACTTTATTCCAGCCAACGTCTTCACTGGTAGTGTGATTAAAGGAATGTTGTATATGATAGAAAACATTTGGCATAGTCAAGGCATTTGAGAAGATATGATCTGAGACATAACACAGGTGGTCAGGTTCATGCTGCAGATGCAGCTCATTTCCTTTCTGACAGCCTACTATTTCCTGCTCTTGAGATGTTTTGGATATTTAGGACTTCCTAAATATCATTCCCAGTGCTTAAATGTCCAATAAGAATCTCCAACAGAAGCTTCTGTTGAGATTGCAAATGTAAGTTAGGAAACATTAGGAAAGAACAGGATAAAAGGTCAGTCTGAGTGGCGGGGGCTGATGCACTTAAAACAGCTAGACCAACCCAGGATGACAGCACAGATGGAAGAGGCACATGCTTCTAGGGCTGTGACAATATGTTTCTGTCGATTCAATTTGAAAAGATTCAATTCTGATTTTTTTTGGGTCTATTTAAATTATGATTCTCATGATTCCCCAATATTGCTGATTTTTGTAGACTAAATACAAAAAGAGAGTACAAAACTATTTTTACTCATCATTTTTCTTGATTTGATTTGATTTGATTTGATTGAAAATCAAGATTGAAAAAAATCGAATATCAGGATTTTTTGCTTTACATTTTTTAAATAGATTTTTTTGTTAATTTTTTTTTTTCAAATAAATGAAAATAATTCATAGTAAAATATTTGTAATTTTTATTATTTTTATTGATGTTTTTACTTGTCTTCTTGGGCATTATAGCAGCAGAATGATGGCTTGGCTACTGTGTTGTCTTTTTCCTAATTTAAATCAAGAAAAATGACAAGTCAAAAAAGTTTTGTACTTTTTTTTGTTGTTTTGTTTTTTATTTTTCAATTCGATTTTCCCACCTCTACATGCTTCATATTTGTGCTATTGTAAGTTAACTGATTAATGCAGTAGATGGCATGTGGTGTTTACTTTGTGCATAGAATACATCGAATTAGTGGAGGCCTTTCTTAATTCTGTCAAAACAAACCTGTTCTTTTGCGGGGGTTCTTTTTACATTTGTCCTTCACCTTTCATGCCATCTCCTCATCGTAACTGAACCAGAGTTACTGTGTAATTTTACCAGCCATAGTAGAAATTGACTGGAGGCTTGATAGAAGTAGCAGATTGGGAGTCAGATCCAGCTGTAATTCAGACAAACTAAGAGTTCTCATGTGTTCATGCCTACAGCCTTGAAGGTCTTTCCTGTCAGAACAGATGCTTTATTCATCTCCTTCTTCCTTTTATGCTCCTGCTGGTGCTTGAGTTCCATCAGCTTTTTGAACAATGACTATTGCTCACTTTTGTAGCTATTTTTCCAAAGCCTTAATCAGATAACTTTAGGTAGGAAACAAGCTAAGCAGATTATATGAGAGGGTTCACTTTAGGAGAAAAGGATATTTGCTAATCTTTGGATGCATAGCTGAGTTGAAGGGTCGTTTAAAATTGATAGGGGTGCAGATCTGTCGCCAAGTTTTACTATCTTTACAAACTCATGGTGGTGAAATCTGTAAGGGCAGTCTCTATATGTTCAAAGAACAATGATGTAATGGTGATATAGCTGATTAGGACTGCTATAGAATCAGGCGACTAACAAAGAGCAACTCTGTCTGTTAGATTCCTATAAATGGATGTGTATGCTATGATAATGGGGTAAAAGGCTCAATGATCCATTTGCTTCTTGTACGTAGTTTCTGAAGTCCAAAATAAAAAAACTTCTTTTCTTGTCCTGGCAACTTCCCCGTATTCTCACATTGGCTTATACATGAATGTAAAATAAGTTGATTTATTTGACCAACATCTGATACCACCAGCATGACTTCAGACCCTTATTTTACTTTAAAACAAGTGAGAATAAATGACTTCTTTTACTTTTTCTGATATATGTTAATTTGTGTGAGAAACTTCTAGGCTGGAAGTATTGAGTCAGTCCTTAAGTCACAGAGGTCATTCCTTGTCCTCACGTGCTGACGTTAGTCTCAGATACTAGAGCACTCTTGAGAGAGACGCAAGACGGACCCAGCCCCTTCTTGTCTTTGTGCGCATAAAAGGCAAGGAAGAGGCCTTCCTTCTTAGAGAAAGAATGGCTTCCTCAATCCCATATCCGGTGGCAGAGTGCTGCATATTTACTGACTATGCCACTGGCAGAGCTGAAGCGCACAAGAAGTTAACAAGCCCTTTCACAAAGAAAATAAACATCTTAACAATGTGATTGTTGCCCCCAATTCCATCACCACCCCCTGACCATTTTCTCCTTCTCACTACCTCCAAAGTAGTTATTTGTAGAGAAAAAAAGGCATTTTTATTTTCTGAAAATTTTGATTTAAATGGAAAAAAACAATAACAATAAGAGGAGACATAGAGGGACTGTTTCCATCCACCTTATTTCTGTGGGATTGACTTGAAATGTTATTATTCTAGTGGAAACAATACGTTCCCAGACTAGTAGTATGTGGGCAGATGAACAGAGCTCTGCATGGAAAAGCAAAAAAGCCATTTCTCCCACAAGCAGAGACAACACAACAGAGACAAGATCTTATAGTTAGCTTGCCAAGTTTCTGCATTCTGGTATTTTATTTATTTACTTTTTGCATTTAAGTGCTAGAAAGTGTTGTTTCCACCCTTGTTTAAAAGCAAGTTAGGGTGGAGCACTCCAGTGTTTTTATGGCTAGAACTGGAAATTCCCCACTAAGACCAAAAGGTTAGTGAGTCTTGCTTAATTTGTTAACAAGCGAACATTTCATCCACATGCACTTCCTCATATGCACAAAGTCTGAGAAAGAGCTAGTTTATCAAGATTATGCTGAAAGCTCTGAGGTTTCAAATCCCCTCTAATAACCTGCATGGAGGTGGCAGGTCAATGGGATGGTCCTGTGTGGGTCATGTGACAGGCCAAGATGGGATGACAATGGACTTGCTGATTAAGAAAGGTCACCAACCTTTGTTAGAAGACAGGAATATTATTTAGGAGTGGTGGTGAATTCAAGATGCAGCTGTGGAAAAGACTTCTAGCTGTTTGCTGTTGATTATCGCAGATATAGTGTTATAATGAGGTTTAGGGGCATACTTGATTTTTTTTTTTTTTTTTTTAATTACTCAACAAGAACAGAGTCAGTCAGCTGGAATTATCATACTGTTGCAGAATGACAATTAATAATGATTTACATTACCTAACATGCCCTGCAATGGACTGGCAAACTGTCCAGGGTGTACCCTGCCTTTCGCCCAAAGACTGCTGGGATAGGCTCCAGCTTCCCGCAACCTTTCATTGGATTAAGCGGTTAGGATAATGAATGAATGATTACCAATTTGCTAATTTGTGTTTTTGGGTGGAGTACCTGAAGTTGTACTGTTGAAAAGGACCATATTCCATATTCATTCAGGAATATTCTTCTTCATTGTGTCACATATCCACATATTGCCATGTTTCTCAACTAAATTTGTCTTCTTGATGCTCTCATTGATAGAAATTCAGTCTATGCCCTATATTTGATGATGACAGTGGTTATGTATAAACAGATTGTTTATCAAAAATTCTATCAACCTGTTCCCTTGTGTCTTTCTATAGTCACATTATGTTTTTTTCTGAAAAAAAACAAACAAACAAAAAATGACATTTTCCATGGAGCCATTGCTATCTTAAAGCTTGCCAATCTTTTGGGATTTACATACTTTCACAATGTCTGAAATCACTTTTGCTTACATCCATTAAATGTGTGTGTTTTTAATTTGTTGAGGTATGAGCTGTTCTGTTTATGTGAGTGAACTGCTCTCTGCAGATGCATCTGCTTTTGGTTATGAGCCCTGAATTATTTCCGTGGCATAGACGGAACCTGTTGCCTGCAGGCAGAAAAAGTCATGTTTTACCAAGTTAATCTTAGCAAATAAACACTCAACTTCTTTCACATAAACAGAAAAAATAGCTTTATTTTATTGCACAATATGAACATGTATTGAGTGTCCAGATTGGACTCTGATCTTGGCATTCTCTGGAGGACTGTTGTGTAACTACTGTTTGAGTCTGTGTGGGTCATTTATTAAAATGAATATAGGAAAGTTGACCTAGGGACGCTAATTTAGCAGAAAAATTAACTCTGGTTTCTTTTATCCCCTGTAAAAACTCCATTTATCACTTTTATTTTTCCCCAATTACAGTATGTAATATATGTTCAGTGAACTTTAGAAGGGCTGACATGGAACCAACTTTTCCCTCTTGTAAACTTAAGACAAGCTAATATTTAATCATTTAGCCTTATATTTAGCAAACAAATTGTAGAGGACAATGTGTGCGACTATGTAATTTCCAGAAAGGAGACAAAGTTTTTCCTAAACAATTTAAACACCCCAATTAAGATTTTAAACCCCAGTGTGATTATTTCTTTTACAAAAAAATGAAAATGAAAATGTCCAACGCTGCCCCACAGCAACTCCTAAAGTATAAACAAAATTTAAAATATATTTGAATTATTTTCTTAGATACTAAGGGACAAAGTGACAAACTCAGATCTGGTTTTACTTTTGTTAAGATTCCAGAAACACTTGATTTTTTTTTTTTTCCAGATCTTTTTTTACTGCAATTTTTTGGGGCTTGAATGGGGCAAATTCACTCCACTGCACCCCTTTCTTCAACACGGTTTGGCTCTTTTGAAATCTATCAAACAGCTATGCAAACACTAATTTAAACATAAACAACACAACTAATATTTGAAGCTCTTCAATAAAATACAGTACCTAGCTTGAGAGCTAATGTAGCGCACACAGCAAACGGCTCAGACGAACGTGAAAATGAAACTGAAAAACCCTGACGTGTCCCCTGTCTGCTTTTCAGACACAGTTTTATCATGTTTCTTCTTTAAGCCAAATCCCAGATGATGATGCTGATGAAGACGGAGGGAGAGCAACATAGCAACCAGTCTATCCCTTCTCATTTCTATGTTTGAACATCTTTAGCTCATGACCTTGATTCATTACCATTTGTTGTACCTTTCACCTTAGATGTGGCCCAAGGACGCGGAAAGGAAGCATGGGTAGAGAAGATTCTAGACAACAAACTCTAAAGTATCTTAAACAAAAATATTTTATTTCTTTTCAAAATAGGTCACCTTTCAAAATCTGAAAAGGGGTAGCAGTGAATTTACATGCATGGACTATGGGGAAAGATTGAGTTAATCCTTATTTTACCCATCACTTCCCAACACTCATTTACATCTGCCAATTTTGCTTTTACTCACTATTTGGTTAGGCTTAATCAATACCATTTTGATGTTTAGCAAAACATCAGGACTTGGTTTTAATGGACTCTCTTAGAATATGGAAGACATGTGGATTTCTGTGCCATCGACAAATTGAGGGAATGAAATAAACCACTATTTGAAACATATTACTATATAAATTATTTTATGATTCACTGTGAAACTGAACTTTATTGTCAATCTAAATAAATAAAATGGCTTTTTTAAAATGACCTTTTAAATGTTTCCTATGAGACTGGGCTGGATATCTTCCTCATCAAAAGCAAAGCTCCATTTTACGCGTATGCTGCCCACCTTCATGCAGACACACATAAGCTTGTTTACAGAGACACTTGCGCCCAGAGCCTCGTCTTCCAAGTATGGCAGTCAGACAGAAAATTCCCCTCCTCCATGGCTATTCGCTCATCTTGGCTTCAGAACCGGAGAAGGCCAGGAATGTTAAAGCGGCACAGTTCAACCCAGTGCAGGCTAAAAAACGAAACAAAACAGAAAATGTATTAGTTGACCTCCGCTCATCTTCTATTATTTTAGCTTTTTTCATGTTTATTTTACTCCAACTCCTCTTGTTTCACTGTGTGTAGCTGTCATGAGAACAGAATATTTGTGGTGATGTGCACCTGTGGTCATGAGCATAAAACAACACTCAAACCACAGCAGAGCAGTGAAGCGATAACTGCGTCCATACATTGTCAGTACGTCAAAATCATCTGAGTGATTCCAAAACTACCTTTTATTTTAAATATGTGCTAATGTTTTATTACTATGTGCTATAGTCTGTATCGTAATGCGCTCCATAACCAACATTCAGTGCTACTTAATGAGTCCTGCTGCCAAGATACATCCATCTGTTTTTAATGGAGAAAACTATCCTGATTGTCTCCGTATGGTAGCTTTGATCTGTGGTTTAGTACATCTTTATGGATGACTTACAAGGGCTAAACATGTATGCCACTGTTTTGAACTGACCATGACTTAGCAGGATCCTTTATCGCTCATAATGAGGATTCTGTACACAGCAGATTGCCTTGAAATAGCCATGTAGAAATTATGGGCAAGTTTAAGGGATGCATAAGACTGACTCATCAACATGGGAGAAAAAATGTGCAGTTTTGGTGTATTTATTATTTCAGTCAATTCACAAGAAGACTGATGTTTGTGTGAAGGATCGGGGATATGTTAACAGCTTAACATTATTTACAGTCAGGACATAAAGCTAAAATGTTTGGATGTCATTAAGATTAAAGATTTGAGCCAACATGAAAGTTCATACTCTGTCTCACAACAATATGGTAAAGCTCATTCTCTGAAACTGGCTTTAGAGGGATTGCGAAAAGTGTAGACAGCAGGGATTTTTAAGTGTTTTGTTTGTTTTATTTGAAGGAGTTATTCCTCTCCTCCACAGTTTCAACACCATCAGCAGCGCTGTTCTGAATAAGAGGCATGCAAGTATTCTGGTAACATAGATTTGGGAAATGTCGGCAGCCTCCATAACTGCATCATATAAAGAAACTTATTGTAGAGATTTGCCAGTGGGACAGTGTGAGGAATGCAGAAACAAGCTCGACAAAAGTTAAAAATGTGCAACTGAGTTATCTGCTTTGTTTCTCAGTGAAATCCATATCAATGTGGAAGGAAGACTCCTCTCCGCTCCCCCACAGCTGAGGAAATAACTTTACAGGCAAATCATTTCTACATTTTAAAGCTACTGATCCAGGAAAGAGGATTTTTCTTTAAAATGAAGTAAGCAACAAGAGCATAAAAAGAGATTTTTACAGAGCATGTTGGAACTTTTACATGATGATCAGCTGGTTCACGTCTTTACATGCGTGAATCTAAAAGAGATGAATTCATTTAATTCATTTCACACAGAAATTACAGTAAGCGCCGAATGTCTTGCCTGAATCTCATGATACAGCCAGAGAGCCTCAAGTTGTTTGCATTATATTTGTGTTTTATTTGTTTGTGTGTAAACTAATTATGAATGGGAGAGGATAGGAGGGCTTTGCAATGGCAAAACCTCCCACATTTCAATGTAAAGCCTCACCAGGATACTCCAGAGGTTTGTAAAGTACTTAAGCAGTGGTGGGAGGTTATAACGTGTGGAATGTGGCAGGAATGTGATGTCGTTTTAAAGAAAAGCCTGCCGATGACATTGACCAGATGTTTGTGTGATCTTTAGTTTCCCTTAACATAGAGGGGGAGACACAGCGAAACTGTTACAGCTGTTGTACATGTACGTCCATGCAGAGCAGCTGCAGTGACGGAAATTTTTCCGCCCTCATGTGGGAATCCTCAGAACTGCTGTGATACTGTTAAAGAAAGCTGTGCACCAAATGTGTTCAGTAGGATCAGATTTGTGCAAATTTTGGAATTGTTTCATGCGTGATAGATAAGTTGAATATTCTGTTTGGCTGCTTTTCTATGTTTCTGAGTGGATTTACCCACTGTGGAAAGATAAGAGGTTCTGAATCAGACAATCATAAAAGACTTAAATGACAAACTTAATGACTGTGTTTGTTGAGCTGCAAAAAAAATACATTTTGTGGATTTTGGCAAAGTTGCCTTGCAAAAACACAGAAACCTTGTCCCCCCCCATGCATTCCTCATCTTCTGTGTTAAATGAAGTTGCAATCCCTCACATCTGCAACAAAATGTTTAATAAAAAACCTGAAGTTGGGAATGCAGAATGATTCAGGTGTTTAAGTTGGCATATCACATTGATTGGGTGTGGAAAAGTTGTAAGATTTCCACCTTTTTGCTGAAGGTTTTCATTTGAAGAGTTCATCTACTGTGCTTTTAGATTTTTCCCTTAGTGTTTCCCCGCTGGTTGGTTTGACCCGACTCAAACAAACACTGCACAGCTGTCTGACATTTCTGACCCATGGAGGAGGGTTAGAGGAGCTTAAAAACGCATTTCACACAGTCTGTGACAAAAACTGCAGCCTCACAAACTTAAAGAGCTCATGTTTTGGGACAAATGTAGGTCTGTTCCACTGAAGCCACCCTGTAATAGTCTGTGTTTCCCTCTAGTTTCATTCCATTATTACTCCTTCTTTAGTATCCACGAATACAATACGAAGCTCTTATATTTCTTTTACACTAAAAGTGTTTGTGCTAATGTGGGGATCTTTTGACCTGCAGTTTCCAGCTGGATGACACCTTGACTCTCACAAGCAAACATGACTCATCAGTTCCTCTCCTGGGTTCATCTTAGAACTGGGCTTTTCATATTTAATGATGTCAGACTTATCAAGAAAGTGTTGTTGAAACTATGGGCCTTTCGGAAAGCGGCTTCACCTATGTCATCCGCAGCGCCTCTGACACGTAGCATCAAGCATCAAGAAGCTTCAGTCCACATCATGATGGCCTGTTAATATCCCACAAATGTTAGCAGCCGCACCCATTCAGTCTTCCACTGCTATTGGCATTTTTTCTGTGTGCTTTATATTCTGTTAAAGCAAACCTAAAGTCATGTTTCCATGCCAACTCCAGCAGCAGTAAACAATCACAAGCACTCTGTCATATGAACATAATTATGACAAGGCAGTGTATCGTGCGGTACCCAGTAAAAGTAAGCAGGATCTCCCAGCAGACATCATGGTGATTTTCACAGTTTGGAGACATCTAAACTTGCCATCCAGACTTGGGAATGATAGAAACCACTTGTCTTGGGACACGTGAGTCTGTCTGCTGCAAGCGTTTACTGGATCGGATACAGTTCCTCCATAGCTCAGTGACTCACAAGCTACTGGATATTAACAGTGAACAGTAACATTCATGACTCCAAGGCCTCAGTCTGTTTGCTCTGTGAAAGATCATGCTGTTTGGGCAGCGCAACACAATCTTCATCTCTTTTATTTTCACACGGTCTCCAGTTCTACTAACATTGCACAAGATGCAGCATTCCAAATGATCATTGAATTTATGTAAAAATCTACAGTTGTGATGAAATGGGAACAAAGTCTGTGTCTTTACAAGCTGCAAGTAATACAGTATTAAAACGCAATTTTAAACAGGTTCTTTGTTCATCTGTTTATCATGTGTTGAGAGTACAGGTTCATCCTTTGAGCTGGGTGATATTTTATGCTTCACTGATTCTTAGGTCAGTGTACATAAACACAAACCCCTGACAATGAAATATTGCTCAACATCACCTGAGAAATTACAAGGAAAAAATCTTGGTTGCTGGAAGCAAACTGTAGAAACCAGTGATGGGTAAAGATTTTTGCAGATGAGAGATTTTTTGAGTACCTACAAGTCCTATAAGTAGATGAATACTTTTATTGTGGTGGTTGCTATTTGACACCATTGCTGTTTTATGGCATAACCTGTCAGGTAAATTGGAGCCGTGAATCCCTACTTTTAATTAAACATTGTGTTGAGTAAAGTTAAATACCTTACTTATATGCTGATGTGGAAGCTGAAATTGCATCAAACCAAAACTCTGAAGTGAAGAGAAACCACCTTGACAACGTAAGGTTAAATGTCCAGCACAGTCTGTATCATCATTTTATCTTGGTTTTGTGTGTGTGCACACAAATCTCCATGATGTAGAAATGATTTCCATGTTGGCATAGCCAGACATCAGAACCCTCATTCTCCTATGTACCTGAGGATTATAATGATAAGGTCCTTAAGATCATCTTTAAGTACAAGTCCCAGATACCAAATCAAACAGATCTAATCTGTGGTTGCAGGAGTCATTAAAAAGACACGCCTTTTGTGAAGGTGTCATGTGGGTCTTTGTGTTGTCAGTCCCATCTGGTGTTTGGGTTTATGGTGATGCATAACAGATATAGAAGGAAAACAAACTGAGAAATCAAAGACTCGCCACTTTGGTCTACCTGCAGACTATTGAACTGTGTTTGGGCATCCAGCCAGTATCCCTCAGAGTGGAGCTTGTCGTCATGTCCTCATTGTGTGTACTGGCGTGAAGCTTGCGGTCCCATGGTCACACCTTCTAATGTGCAGGAATGTCTGCTGAGTTGAGTTGTGTCTGAAAATGGATGACAAAAACTGCACGCAGTGTAATTCTGAGACATACAGAGGAAGAGGCGGATAAGGGAGCACTTATCCTCCAACAGCTGGGATTTACCTTACCAGCAGCGGCTCTGTGCAAGCATGTTCCACCGATGCATTAGTGTGCATTCGCTGCCTTGGTGAGGTGCCAAAAAAAAAAAAACCCTGCTAATCCAGCACCAGGAACTTTTATTGCTATGAATGAACAGGTTTGCCCTAATAAAACACATATGTGCTCCTTTCCAAGAGTCAGTATTTGTTTCCTCCATTTGTATTGTGACACTAATCTAATCTGAAGCAGGTGTTTGTAACGCTTTCCTGTGGCCTGGCGAAAAAAAAAAAAAACTGAGTGTGAGGTGTTTTAGAGTGCTGGGTTGGGAAATGGCAAAGTAAAGCAGACCATGGATAAGCTATAAACTATACGAAAAGAAAAACTGGAGCACGTTGCGCGACATCCTGGGAATGTAGTGTGGTTGCTGAGGTTTCCAGTGGTTTATTGTGCCACACACTGAATCAGTTAGCAGGTATTTTGGAACATTAGAAAGCAGATAAGTGGTAAAGTCAAAGATCGACGTAAAGCAAATGTAGATATCAAGAATGATTTGTGGACAAAATATCAGGTTTAGAAAGCCATTGAAAACCATTATCTCCGGTTACTGAGCTGTTTATTTGTCGTTGCCATCTGTGAGAATGAGAGACAGAAATATGTGTGGTTAGAGTTACTGTTTACCCTCATCCCAAGCCTGCAGGGCCAGTTCAGAGCTCTGACAGGATGTTGGCCGGTAGCCTTACACGTGAGTCTAGCAACAGCTGGAAGAGGGAGAGAAATGGAAGAGAGGAGCAATGGAAGACAGAGCCAAGACAGTGCAGGCCAGTTCCCAGGCTCTGGCCTCTGGAGACCCCAGAGGAAAGGAAGCAGGGTGGGGGTCGGTGGTGGAAGGACCCAGGCCAGCTGCACTGATGTGCATTGCCTACAAGTAGCTCTATATGTTGGTACAGCATATAGCGGGAACTTAACGGCAAAGATTCAATGAACTGAAACCAAAGAAATTGTTTTTAATGGCCTCATCTTTACTGTATCACTTCACAGTTACTGCTTATCAGCTTCTTTTCTTGTAAATATAAATATGTGTGTGTGCATGAACTTATATTTATTAAGTTTGAAATATAACTACTTCATAAAGATAAAGAAATGAATAGGGTGTGTATTACAGTAAACTGTTTATATGATAGAATATGATGTATTATGGTTAAAGTACTGGATATAACATGAAAGGACATGACTTGCATGCATTTAGTATGTAAAAATGGATGTACATAGGAACGAATCTACATAAAAAACGGATTTGAGTATGTAAATAGCTTGTATTTCATAGTTGAACAGAAGTGCTGTCTAACTTTTACAAGTTTTTTTTTTAAATTTTTTTTATTTTTTTTTTATATGTTATAATTGTGCCGGACGCCAGGACGAATAGCTGTAGCTTGCTACAGCTAATGGGGATCCTAAATAAGCTAAACAAAACTAAACTAAACAATGTCATTAGATATTATTTTATAATGACAATAAAAAACAGTAATTTTCATTTAAATAAAGCAAGTGTTTATCCCCCCAGCAGTGATTTAACATGCAGGTATTTGCTTTTTCTTCCATGAACCAGTCATTCATTTTTATGTTTCTTCTCTTTTGCAGGGTTGCGGTGCATCTTGTGGAAAATGTGACTGCAGTGGTGTGAAAGGAGCAAAGGTGAAAATCCAATTTGTTTTTGTTTCATTCATCTGTCAGTGCTGATATATCCTATCATTCTATTTTAGGCATTCAAGTAAAAAGTGGAAACTTTGTGAGTTATGGTCAGCAGTGATATGTGATTGTGTTTACAATGTTCCAACTAAAGGGGGTTCACTCAGTAGGTCAGACTGAAGTGGAAAAGAAATGCAAGGGGCTCCATCATGGAACAGAGAACAGGACGTGAACAAAGATCAGCTTGAATTAGAGCGTGTCCATGCACACAACTGGGCTGAAGGCCTTTTCCCATCTGATGGAGAGAAGCTGAGAGTTACAGATGTACAAGTAGCCACAGATTGGCTGTGCGCCCCTGAGCTGTCAGCACTCTGGCATAAGAGTTGATCACTGACCTGAAACATGAAAAATTGACATTAGCTCAGTAGGACAGAAGAACTTAAATGACTTCTTTTTTTCTATATATTCGCTCTGATACAAGTTTTCTGTTTAATTGAATTTAACAATGACAATGATATAACTTTTTTTTTTTTTTTTTTTCACATTTCTGTGACTAGTCTGGTCTAAAAACAAATAATCTGTCAACATGTTCAGTAAAATGCAGTTCCAGACCTGCGTATCAGGTGCTCGCATCGGTTTTACAGAATACTTTGTGTGTCACAGCTACAGTGGCCAAAAGCACTTGTACTTGCCAGTGTTTAGTGGAATCCAGCCAGTCACTGGATTCAAGCTTCTCTGTGTTCTGAAAGTTGTTAAAAGGCCTCAAGTAGCCTTCCAAAGGTTTCTTGTGAGGCCTTTTTCCAATGAAATCATCACTTCCTGATGCTGCACAATGGGAGTTGCTATGGTAACCCAGTGGGGATTTCCATGGTTCGACATGCAATGTTTCTTCTTACTGTGAGCAGGTGTTGTAGAAATCAGAGCAAAAACAATATTTTCATTCCTAGTGTTTCAAGTTGGACTTTCTTCTCCGTGTTGTTGCAACACTCTTCTTTAAAGATAACTACTGCCATCTCGTGGCAGATGCTGGAATATCTCCGTGTCAGTTTTTTTTATTTTTCTTTTTGCATAAGATTGAAAGGAAAATGAAAAAAGTGAAAAGCGAAAAAATATGTTTCCAATATGTTTATAAAAGATAGGTAGCTTTGTATGGATATCAGAAAGGTAGTGAAGTTGAAATAGACCTTATAGGAAACAAATCATAATTTGGGTGAGTACTTTGAAAGAGCTTAAATATCTTTTTTTTTCTTCTAAATCTGCAATTGCTAGTTATAAAATACTTCTTAGATATTAATAAACCTCTCAAATGTCCTATAATGTGCTACTGAAATCTTATAATCTCAGTCATTTTTATTTATTTTTGCTCTTTCACCTGCAATAAAATAACTGTTTGTGCATCACAGGGGGAGCGTGGACTTCCTGGTCCCCAAGGTTATGTGGGATTCCCAGGTAAACCAGGACCTGAGGGGCCTTCTGGGCCAATGGGCTTAAAGGTTAGTGCACACAGTCTGTCAATATTTTCATTGATTAATCAATTGTGTAACCTAATAAATATGGGAACATTCTACATTTTTATCTCAGAATAGAATGAAACAGATCCAAATGTAGTTGTTGTCTGAGGCTCATCCAAGATTTAGCTGTAGAGCTGGGACTTTTGGGGATGTTTTGCACTTTAGAGCTGAGATATAATATCTTAAACCTATTCTAGTAGTCACGTATCCTCAATAGGACCAAAATGATGGTGTCATGTAAGAAAAAGGTGTGAACGTATGATGTATGTTAGATTGCCACACATCCAAACAAGCAGAGTGAGGACAGTGAATTCAGACTCCTTACATCCAAAAGTGTTTAATCATTTTGTCAAATTAAATGAACAGTTTTTATTCGTATTTTTAGTATTATTATTAATATTTTTATTATTAGTATTTTTTTTCGTGTTGTGCTAAGCATGATGTAATTTATCTAACAGGGAGATGCAGGGGAGCCTGGACCTAGTGGACAGAAAGGAATACGGGTAGGTAACTAATCACTAAAATCCTGTTGATGTTCAGGTTCAATTAATCCACCATCCTTCCTCATCCTTCTCCCCCCATGGCCCCTCCTGCTTTTATTAATATCTAAGTAAAACATATTATTATTATTATTATTATTATTATTATTATTATTATTATTATTATTATTATTATTATTATTATTGTCATCATCAATAATGGTACGGCAATTAAGATTATGATGATATTTAGGAAAAAAAGTTCTGTTATCATAAATCACAATGTCATTTGAGTCACTCCTATAAAAGGATAAAGGATCATAGTCCGTCTATTAAGACCTATGTTTTTATTGTGTCTGTTTATCGTTGTCTGGCTTTTTTTTTTCCATGCAAGTATATTTATATCTGAATAGGTTCTGTGTCATGTTATTGTTAAAAATAAATAGAAGAAATTAAGTAAAAAGCAAAAGAAAAAGAAAGAAAGAAGGGAAGAAAAAACACCTGTTATGAAAGCTATGATATACTTGCCCTGAAACCACTGCTTTATCACTCATCATGTACAGAGTAAAGATGGCTTGCTTGTGATTTTGTAGGGTCCTCCTGGTCTGGCAGGTTTCCCAGGAAACCCAGGACTCCCAGTAAGTTCCTAAAATCTGCAATCATATTTTGTATTCTTCAACAATCCAATGACTTCCCCCATTAAAACAATGTTGTCATTACTGGATGATGTCGTCTCAGTAAAAGAAATTTGGGATTTTTTTCAAAGTCTATATGAAATCTTGGATACTTAGATGATATCCATGTTAATATTTTAAATTATTTAATTGATATCTGTCTAGAATTGTTTATTAATACCCACCCAACTTACAGGGTTTCAATGGACACGATGGTCCACCAGGTATGCCCGGCATCCCAGGATGCAACGGGACTAAAGTAAGATCCTTCTCATTCCTCTGTATTTTGATTCTGAGATTTATTTATTTATTTATTTTTTATGTTTTTTAACCTTACTTACAGAATACATGACAGATTACAGATAAACATTGTTCATGATTCCAACTGTGTAATGTGTGTGTTTCAGGGAGAAAGAGGAATGGATGGCTCTCCTGGTTTTCCTGGTCTTCAGGGACCCCCCGTAAGGAATCCCAGCTTGCAGCCACCTTACTGACCAGCACTTACTGTAGTTCAGTAATACGTAAAAACACAATGAAACGAAATCTGAAAAACTAAAAGAAATTCTTTCAATAATTCTGTAAAAACTGCCTTGTTTCTATACAGACTAACGTGTTTATTGGGTCAGTCAGAAGTCCTCGGTGCTGCTAGAAACCTCAAAACTTAATGTATTCATTTATTTGTATTATCTACTCTTCTCAGGGCATCCCAGGAGTACCTGGGATGAAGGTAAGGTGGAATTTATGTGTCTTTGACATCTTACTGTATGCAGTTTTGTCCAATTGCAAGTCTTCCCCAATCATCCATCCTAATGTCTCACTGATTTCTGTGTTTTCTCCTACAGGGTGACCCTGGAGGCGTGATTGGGATTACTCCCCTGAAAGGTGATAAAGGGTTCCCCGGCTCACCTGGACTACCTGTACGTAACATTTGTCTCTCTATAAGTTAAAAGACATAAACAATTGATGCTGAGGAAATGAATGTGTTTTACACATTTTATTTCTCTCAGGGACAATCTGGCCTTCGTGGACCTACCGGACCTCCAGGACCCCGAGGGTATCCGGGACCCAAAGTCAGTTAATCTTGCAGTGATAAATCAGGCACAATAGTTTTCTGAAATTGAGTTTTAAAACATGAATGTGTAAATGAAACATGTAGACTTTTAAATTAAATCCTTTTATGTTAACATTGCTGTTATTGCTTTATTTGACCAACTGAATAACTGACTGACAGGGTGATGCTGGACCCCCTGGACCTCCAGGAGAAAAAGTAAGATTAAACATGCATGCATATGCAGAACAGATTTTATCATTTAGTTTTGTTTCTTAAATAAATAATATATATCTTTATTTCTCTGTAGGGTGACAAGTTGGCCTTTGTGAGTGAAAAAGGAGATAAGGTGAGGTTTTTTTTTTTTTTTTTACATTTAAACAGTATAAACAGAATAATTTTAGCATTACTTTATGCTTTTTGTTCCACAGCTTTGTTGTAATGTGAATATTATTGCAACCCTTTGATATTTTTGAGATATTAAGTCAAAATTGACTTCTTTCAGTTTCCACGGTTTTCGCTTTAAGGCTTTTTTTTACTCGAAACAGAAAAACTGTCCACAGCAGATTTCAAGAGAATGTTAGCGAGTTACATAGAATGAACTAACTGGCATCACCATGGTAACCTCAACTGCCTCTCAAAACCTGTTGAAGCTGATGGATATTTGATCATTTTCAACAACTTTTTAGCAGTTAACAAAAGGAGATGGATGTGTAATTTCAACAATGTCAGTTCCTCCTTTTAGAAACTATATAATCGTGTTTTTGCACACTTGCTACTATTTCACCAAGTTAAATTTTAAGTAAGATGTTTGAGGGTTAGTTCTTTTATACTTGTTAGCATTTTACATTGCCTTGGTTTGAGGTTCCGAAATACTATACCTTGTCTTATTTTGCTTTATTTGTGTTTTATTTAACTTAACCCTTTAACGTTCACACGAACAAAAAGGCCAAAGAAAACTCCTCAGTGTTTTTCCCTTTGTTTTAGACAAGAATAAACTGAATAAATTTGTTTTAGCAAATGGTCAAGATGTTACAATAATCCAATCAAATCAAATCAAACTTTATTTGTATAGCATTTTTCATGCAGAAGCAAATCAAAGTGCTTAACAACATAAAAAAAAAACTGTTTCACACATTAAAAACACGCACACTCACAACCCAACCCTTCCCCTGACCATTTATACCAAAATAGAAACTACTAACTTCAGGATTCTATGTCTGTATCTGGCTTGATGTAACAACATTGAAATATGAGAGAAATTTGAAACAGCAATGTTATAACAAACACTTAGTATGGGTTTTATTTACCCAAACCAATTAGTAGAGATGGCTCATGCAGGTTTATTTCCACAATCTTTTAAAGAAATGAGTCAAAGTCAGTGCAAATTTACCTCTACCAAATGGTAGACCAGGACCTTAAAGGGTTAAGTAATACAAAAATGTTTTCAGAAAAAAGACTAATTTATTTGAATTGAACAGCCAAACAATTATACCCTTCCCGCAAAAAAAGAAAGAAAAGCAAACTATAAATATTGCGTTGTCATTGAGTATGGGCTTGAAAAGGCTGAACTTAAGTGAAATCATCTGCAAGTATTTTGCTCTGTGCAGAAATCGCATTTAAGCGTCTTTCACAAATGGCACTTTGTATTAGCCTGTTTGTTACAGTGACTGTTGTCGTGATCACTGCTGTTTTCCTGCAGGGTGACCGAGGACTTAGAGGTCCACCGGGTCCCCCTGGACCGCCTCAAGAAGCTGAAGGATCATCGACCACAGTGTACATCCCTGGACAGCGGGTATTCTCTTGACAGATATCTATTTCATAATGTCACAATAGATGAACGTGATGAATTGAATTGTTTTGCCTTCTGACTGCATTTTTGCTTTTTTGTTTCTTTTTTTTTTTCTTATTCTCGAAGGGATTCCCTGGACCTAAAGGGGACAAAGGAGAAAATGTTGGTATTTTTCCTTCAAATGTTGTGGAAAACCTGCAGTAGACAGACAGAATAGTTAATATAGGGTTTTAAACTCAAAAGTTTGTTTTGGTTTGTTTTGCAGGCCTTTTGCTTACCTCATCAAGATGGGATCAAAGGTGATCCTGGACCACCTGGACCAAGAGTAAGTAGCAAAGAAAAAACAGCCATGGATCTATATGATCCCTCTAAAGACATTTTTTTTATTTTTATTTTATTGTATTCTTACAAAAAACCTTCAGTTTTTCAGCATACTGTAATACACTACTAACTTTATTAAATGTATTTGATTTTATATTATTTATTCAAATATCAATTTAGCCCCTAAACTGTCCATTGTATCATTTGGTAAAGCAAATTTTTGAGTAACTGAAGTGAAATCTAAGCTGTCTTGCAGCTTTTCCATGTATCCCTTTTCCGCTCACATTAAATGGATCCAAAACCCTATGAGGTTCAGCACAATGACTGATTCATTTGAGTCAGGTGTGTTGAAGCAGGAATACATGGAAAACCTGCAGGATTGTTTCCCACGAGGACTGGAGCTGGACACCCCTGTTTTAGTACCATTAAAGTATATAATTTTAATTCTAACGCTTTCCCGGGCCAGCTGTGATATATAGTTATAAAGGAAACAACATAATTTTTTTCGCTAAAAAAACAAGAAAAAAAGAGAATATAACTGAGAATTTGTCTGTATTTTAGGGTAAACCTGGAAAGGATGGTGAGGTTGGGCTAAAGGTAACAATAACTTACTTTATTATACACAACCTGACATCCAACTGCTGTTATGTTTAACTCTGCTTATTATCACTAATATACAACATATCAAATAGGGAGAAAAAGGTTTTGCTGGAGCACCTGGGTACCCTGGTGAACAGGTAACTAATGACAAAACTAGTTAGTTCATCATATTCTAGGTTTTTATCAGAAAAACCCATTCAAATTTAAGGGATTTAAAATCAGACGGGATGATTTTTTTCATCCTGTTTTAGGGTGAAAAAGGAGAGAGAGGAGCCCCCGGTTATGTAAGTGATCTTCCACCTTTGTCTTTTCCATCATTTTCTGCATGACCATTTTACTAAACACTTTAAACTAAACACAAAATAGCCAGGACAGTCTGATAGCATGTATATTTAAATAGATAAGGAGAATTATGTCATTTGACTCAAGGACGAAAAGAAATTATACCTCATTACAGTTTAAATTGATTTCAGTGTAATCGGGCTGAAATATTTTTACATCTTTGTCAACATGTGGTTGTAGGGTAGTGGTGCGCCTGGCCCCCCTGGTCCCCGCGGCCTTCCAGGGTTAGAGGGAGAAAAAGGTGAAGGGATGCTTTGATATGCTGACAAATAATTAACAAACAAAATCATATATCGTGGTTATAATCTGTTAATAACTCTGACTCAGATCTGTACAAGCAGTAACTGAAACTTTCCTTTCTTCTGTGGATTACCCTTAACATTCAGGTTTTCCTGGTCCTCAGGGAGAAGCTGGTCCACCAGGTAAAGTCACAGCTAATTTTCAGATTATTTAAACGTTGCATTAAGCTTGTATATGCTAGTCAGAAAAAGTGTGGGTCAGAACTACCACTGCAGCTTGATATGAGGTTCAAAAAGTCATGAAAAATTGAGTTGCCTAATGGGGGATGGATGTTGGGCTGTGAAAGACATTCAACCACTACTCTGGTTTGAAACTTCTGAAATGAAGAGAGATGAAGAGTGCAAACACCTGAGTCCAGCAGACTACCGGTAATACATCATTTGTACAACGTATCGCTCAGTGTGAAAGATATAGAGATGATAGGGAAGAAACTTTTGGCGTTTCCTCTGAGCCAGCAGGGGATGTTGTCACAGAGTTAAAACCCCGATGTGTGAGAAGGAGAGAGGGCAAAAACATCAGCATAACACTGATGTTTTTGTGTTGAACTTCTATAAAGTCGTCATGTCTTCACTAAGACACACCAAGGTGACAACATACCAACTTTGTTGGAGTCAATGTGAGCAAGTAAACATAAGCAGTGATTGTATAGGGACAGGTGTGCTTAGCAGCTCCATCTTTAGGCAACATAAGGAGGTTTGAAAGCACGATTTCTGTTTAAAATAAGTGCAAGTTCAAGTAAAACCTAAAGAACTTTACCAAAAATGTCAGAAAAAGAAGAAGAAAACTTGGAGTAATTTTGTTATTTATTGTACATGTGGGTGAGAAACTTTGAGAAGAAAACCAGCTTGCATCTTTTGTCCAAATATTTTATTGGCTCAGTTTGGAGTTTCCTGAATTCTGCACTAAAAACAGTCTTATAAATGGAGAGTGACATGTCACATGTTGGAAAATTAGTTTTTTCTCCTTCCTAAATTACAACAGTTTTACTGTTTCGACTGTAAAAAAAATAAATGGCAATTTATTTAATAAATCGCATTAACACTGCCTGATAAATGATCTGCTCAACATAACTCACGATTGAGCCTCGTGTTTTTTGTATTTTTGCACGGCTTTTCTCACAGTTAAAGAAAAGGAACTAGTGATTGCGCACAGAGCGTCATGATTGCACACTAAATAAATCACTGCATTTTTTTTTTACACTCCAGGTCGTCACATTGAAGGGCCTCGTGGAGAGAAGGGTGTGAAAGGAGATATGGGAGAAAAAGGTGACAGGGGCAAAGATGGAGATTCTCTTCCTGGACCACCAGGACAACCAGGACCCCGAGGACCTCCTGGACTGCCTGGATCACCTAGTACGCCTCCAACGAATAACAACAGGAGAAATCTTCGTACTACTATATGTTTTAATGATTAAATCTGTGTATGTGTTTGTCCTGCTCAGTTGGTCCTGATGAGTGTGACATTGAAAAGGGAGCTCAAGGCCCACCTGGATCTCCAGGATTACGAGGGGAAGTGGGACAAAAGGGTGAGTATGAATTAGAAAAATGTATCTGAGTTTATCATTGTAGGAATCATATGAATTCTGTCACCTGTATCATTATGGCTGCTGATCTTCTCATTCAGGACATCTTACAGTTATCGACAGTTCCTGGAATGACCTTTATTATGTCAAATATAGGTGACAAAGGAGACACCTGTGTTAACTGTGGATCCCTTACTAGACCTATACCACCTGGCTTGCCAGGCCCTAAAGGAGACAGAGGTGAGTGGCTCAAGTCACAAATAAATTAGAACATGATGTGTAATTATCTAATTTACATAATCAAACTTGTTAAAATCACAAAGGCTCTGAACTTCAAATGTCTTTGTTTTGTTAGAGATGTAATGGAGGTATCCTTCAGATATAATGGTAATGCAAATGCATCAATAGGAATTAAACAGCTTTTACAGTTGTAAACGTTGTTATAGACAAAGCAGGTATAGAATCAACAAAAAACAGAACAAAAAAAAAAAAATCAAACGACACTTGTGTATTTTATTCATTTGGCAAAAAACGTTAATCCTTTGTATTTGTGTTTAGCAAAACTACACAAACCATCGCTTTCAGCCTTCAGTTTGACCCTTTTATGAAGCAATAACTGGAAAAAACGTTTTTCATTGTCGTTTTTACACAAGAACTTTTTACATAAATCAGCACTTTTTAATGATTGACAAAAACTGTCCACTTGTGACCAGAACGTAAGAGTTTGGAAAAAAAAGAAAGAAGTATTTTTATTGTGCAGCTATACTATATTGTTCGGCTGATGTTACAATGACAACCTGATTGTTTTGACTTTTTAAGGCCCTTTTTAACATCCTTGACACTGTGACTTGCATTACCATATTAAAAACAATTTGCTTAACCCATAAGAGCCCAGTCTGATGTATATAAAATGTGGTTACTTCTTTTCACATTTTGTTAAAGGGACAAAAAAACCAGCATAAAGATATTAGAAGGCAAACAAAGGAGAAATTGCGTATAATAAAATGTTTAGAAGTAAACAGGTGGGGGTGTAGGATTTATGTACTGTCACCTTAAAAAAAGAAAACATGAATGAGTAAAAATAGTCTCTTGTTTCTAATTAAGGCCTCTTTTTTTCTTACTATGCATTTCATTAATTGACCCACCTACATGCCAGCCATCGAAAAACTCACGAGCTTGAAAACTTGAAAAAGAATCATGCACTGACCTGAGATATTACAGGTTATTAGCTTACACTCCATGTATTTTGTAAAAAGCCCTTTCCAAACAGATTCTGCTGAGGATTTCTTGGATGTTTTGTGTCATGACAAATTCTCAGATTTGCTGTGAAGCTCAGACAGACAAATCCTTGCTCTTTAAAGAAAACACCATTCACACTGATTGTTATGGCTCATTTTTGTCTCACCCTTTAATAAATTAGATTTACTGTTCATATATTTTATCCCACTTATAATCATGTAACTTTGGATAGTTTTCTTTGATACAACTAACAAGTAATTCTATTGTGTTGTGTAACAGAGTGATTTTACGTAAACATTTATTTGCTTTCGTGTTTTTGACCTCACCTATTTGCAGACACAGTCGTTTTAAATGTGTATTTGTACACACATGGAAATGATCATTGAATCACCTCAGAATGATTGTGTTGTTTGATAGGACCTCCTGGTTCAGTTGGCAGCAAAGGAGAAAAGGGTAATCCTGGACTCCCTGGACAACCAGGAACACCTGTGAGTGAAAAATGTCTGACAGAGTCACACTAAAATGATTGAACTGATTTAGTATTTACACCGAAGAATATTAAACACACAGAAAATGTTCAGAACCGTTTGTTTTTTTTGCTTTTTACTTCATATGTAGGGTTCTCAAGGAAGCCCTGGACTGATGGGAGCACCCGGTGCTGTAGGTGAGCCAGGGGATGTTTTCACAGCGCCCGGTTTAAAAGGGGAAAAAGGTCTTCCTGGTCGTGATGGTTTACCAGGACAGCAAGGACTGGATGGGGTGCCAGGAAGAGATGGTCTACCTGGTCAACCTGGCATCAAAGGAGAACCTGTAAGTGTAACATCATGGTGAAACAAATATCAGGACAGCATGAATGATTTCAAAAACAAGACTCTGGAAAATATAGGAAACCACTTCATTCTGTTACTGGCGTTTTGTCTGATATACATAAATAAAACAGAAGGAGCAAACTCCAAATGAATGAATTTGTATAGATTTTGTATTTACAGATGGTGGACAGTCGGAGATTGTTAATGTTTTAAATTTTGCATTCTCATTTTATTATTTTCTCTCAGGCAAAAGAAGGCATCAAGGGTGAACGTGGACCAGGTGGGGAGCCTGGTCTAATCGGACCTCAAGGAGAGAGGGGTCCTCCAGGAATGCCAGGCTTTGGCCGGACAGGAGAGCCTGGAGAGAAGGGCAGTCAGGGAAGACCAGGACTTCCTGGAGCTCCTGGTCTCCCAGGTAAGCATTCAGCCTGATAATGCACTCAGCTATGCAGTGCATGAAACCTGCTCTCAGGTCTTTAGGAAGGCTGTTCTACAAATGTGGGCCATAATACTAGAGGGACCAAAGGGTTGTAGAGGTTTCATTGGAAAAAAGCAGCTCTGTGGGTTTTGTTTCTGGTCTTACAAAATGGTTTAATTTTGAAGTTGTTTTAGTTGTTATTCACTCCAGAAAACAGGAGGGGCTCTACATTGATTTGAGAGAGAAACGGTCACACTCTAAAAATATTCCTCAGATTATAAAACTCAGATTTGAGTCAATGTTGACTCCAAGGTTTACTTTGTTGTGATGGGTTAAATGGGTGGATGGATGTTTCTGTATGATGGTCAGTATCAGTGACCAGTACTTCTGACCACAGATACTAACAACTCATTCAATTTCTGCCTTAAATGAGCTGTAAAAAAGTTCTCTACTAGATTATATAAATATAAATATGCTCTATGGTTCATTTTCTGTTGTTTAGGTCAGGGCTGTAGTGCAGGGTATATGTGGCTATATGGAGTATACCCACTTCTTCTTCAGTCAACATTGAGCTTTCTCACTCCTAAACCCCCTGTGATGCTGTTTTTAAAATTAGCAATCTCCCAACACATATACCTACATCAGCCAGCAGCTCAGCTCAGCTTACCTATGCTGCACCAGTGCAGCTAGCCATCAGCTGTGTTAACTTTAGCCTGATCATAGACATAATAAAGATATATGTATATATGTCTATGAGCCTGTCTCTTACTAGTCTGTGTGCCAGTATTGGTTTAGTTTTTTCATAACTTTTCTTCCCTGAAACCGAAGAGAAGAAATGATGTTATAAAAAGCAAATATTAGGATGGATTTTTGTGGTAAACTAAACTGAGTAGTCTTTCATTTAGCTTTTTCTGAAACAGTGGTTTTCTGGGCTACTTTTTTGTTTTTAAAAAATGGCAAAAAATTGAAAGTATACCCAATTCTTGAGGAACCACTACACCACTGCTTTAGATCAGGGGTCACCAGCTCTGGTCCTTGAGACCCACCATTCTGTCGGTTTTAGTGTTTCCCTAATCAAACACTTTTGACTTAAATGAAAAAGTTTTCCAACAACTTGTCATCTTCTGCACCTGCCTGTTAATGAGCCATAGATTTGGGTCAGGAAATACCTGCAGGATAGTAGATCTTGGGGATCAGAGTTGGTGACCCCTGCTTTAGATGAACAGTGGCCCATGCTAGAAAACTGTTTATGATAACTTCAAACCTTCAAAAATAGTACCAGAGATGTCTATCAGTGTGTGTGTGAACTCTATCAAGAAGAAACAGTGTGGTCAACTCTGTGAAAGACTGCATTCATACTCAAGTAATACCTATACAGAAGATTTATTCATGAACACTACGTCTGAAATCCTGACTAGTAGAGTTTTAACCAGTGCTGTCTCTGTACTTTGGTTATCTTTCTCTCACTCTCTCTCTTTTAATTCAACTGATTCAAACAAGATGCTGTAAAACTGGTCTGTAGTTATGGAAAGACTCTTCAAGACTTCCACTGTAGGTGGGAAGTAACCATGGAACTGTAGGAAAGACATTCACGCTAATGCACGTTATACCTGTGCCTTCTATGTGCCAGGTACAAAAGGTGATCCGGGAACAAGTGTTAGCACTCCTGGACCTCAGGGGGCACCTGGACCACGTGGAGAGACTGGCATACCTGGACATCAAGGTGAACAAGAACACAGTTGTCTATTTCAAATCTTTCACTTAAAATGTTGGTTTGTTGGTTTCATGTAAATATTTTACATGAAAAGAGAAAATCATATTGAATATTCACTCATAGCTTACAAAGCATTGTGTTGACTGCAGGTGACAGAGGCCTGCCAGGCGATCCAGGGCAGCCAGGTTTTCCTGGAAATAAGGGTGAACAAGGACCGCCTGGAATTGGATTTCCTGGCCCAGCTGGTGCTAAAGGTCAGTAAAGTATTTATATGGTATGCACATTAACAGAATTATCCAGAAGTCTGACAAAATAGATTTTTCTTTCTTTTTTTGTCTTTTTTTCCAGGAGTCAGTGGAATTCCTGGTGCCCAAGGTTTACCTGGAGAACCAGGAAGACCAGGAAAGGATGGCTTGACAGGAAATCCTGGTCCACCTGGACAAAAAGTGTGCACTTAATAATTGTTAATCATTTATCTCGTAATGTCACATTATTAATGCAAGCATTCCAGAGCCATGTATGTATTTAACAACACCTGCTTCCAGTTACATGATATGTGACAGTTTTTGCGTAATTTTGTTCATGTCTGAAATGGATAAAACATTAGACATGAGAAGAGTTGAAAGAATTATTCTTGACACTATTCTAAATACACATGGTATAAATATTTGACATGGACGTGACACACGTTGTGTAGTGGTATCACGAGTGACCTTAGAGCATATTCAACCCATCAGGTAAAAGCTTGGTAGTGCCAATAAAAAAAAAAAAGCAATATAATCTTACTCTGCTGATATGGTAATCTGGGAGATTTTATTGTAAAAAAAAAATCACCTTCAGCTTTCCAGAACATTTTAGAGTTTGTTTCTCAACCTTGCAGGGCGACCCAGGACGGGGTCTTCCAGGTCCAAAGGGTTCACAGGGCCAACCAGGAATTACTGGTTTTCCAGGTGAAAAGGGTAACACCGGATTTCCTGGCATTCCTGGGCAAGAAGGACAGACAGGACCACCTGGACATCAGGGTATTAAAGGTACTGAAACAAAACCTACAACAGCTCTGCTATGAGGTTTTACTGGATTCGCCCAAGCCACGATAAAAAAGCTAATTTCCTAAACTTTGTTTGACTCTTCTTATTCCTTTTTTTAAACAGGTGACATTGGGCCCCCAGGGCCTCCTGGACAGGGTGGTCAACAAGGTCCTCCTGGAAGGGGCTCTCCTGGAGCTCCTGGACCACGAGGACTACCTGGAGAGCCTGGTCCACATGGTGAGCAAAAACTCAAACAAGAAAAAAAAAAATCCATAATATTTCTTTCAGGCTGAGATAGTGTGGTGTAAAATATACTGTATCGTACATGTGTTTATTTATTTATTTTTTTAACAGGTAGCGAAGGTGTAAAGGGAGAAAAGGGCTACCCTGGTCCTCCTGGTCTCGACATGCCGGGGCCCCAAGGAGAGAAGGGAAGTCCCGGATTTCCCGGAATCTCAGGTTCTAAAGGGCTGCCAGGACCACCAGGCCAACCAGGCAGAGATGGACGAGTTGGACAACAAGGTGAGACAACCAAACAGTGAACATATTCTGCTTTGAGGATCTTTCATGTCTTTGTAACTATTGCGCTTCGTTCTTTATTGCAGTCTTTATTAAAGTAAAGAAATATCAGCTACAATTAAAATCAAATGAAATGTTTCTGCTGCATATTTCTCCATACACAGTTGAAATACCATGTACAGAAAGAACCACAATGTCACTGCAAACAATGCAAACAAAAGCAAGACAGAGAGAAAACTCATTACAGAAAAAAAAGTATTTGCTAGCTGACAAACATGCAGCTTGAACTTGTGGTGTTTTCACATAAATATTTTAAACTTTATTGCTTTAAAGTGTGTTAGGTGTACAAACTTGCTGTTTTGGGGTCAAATCTCCATAATAACTATTCAAACAAATGAATACTATGGACCCTTGGTATAGTAGATAGTACAATAGGATCCCTCCAATTAATTCCCTTATGGTATAATTAAACATCTTTGGTTAGACATAACGGTTTACAGAATCTTTTATTGTGCCATTATGAGAAACACATCCCCAGTGACTTCTTCTCATTACTTTTGCGGTCCTCTCCACCTAACTTGTTCCTAACATGTCTTTATATAGTTTGCTAACCTCTCACCTTATCAGTCTCTCAGCACATGCAAACTGACTACAAAACCTCACCCAACAAGTAGTTAGGATTGCCTCTTACAGGTCTTCTTTATGCAATACATGAGCAAATTCAAAGGAGAACAATGGCTGATATGCTCCTAATACACCTTGGAACACATGAAAAGGACTTCTCGTTGGAATCCAATAAATTTGTTCTCTTATCTGGTTGGAGTTTCAGTGTGCTTGCTATTCAAGTAATATCTGAATCTTCATAGCTGCTATGTGACATTTTTCAGGGCTCAGCCTATTTTGTTTATTTTAATATGTTTCCCTTAAGTCAGATAATAAAACGGTTGACATTTCTTCTCATCTTTGCTCACATATAGAATGTTAATATACAACAATACTGCTCATTCAGACCATATGAGCTCCCAAAACAATCTTCCTTCGTTAACTGCCTGATGAGCATTAAGCAATGGCAGAGCAACAGTCATAGTCAGACAAAACAGAAACTTTAATAATGGCCCCAAATAATGCCATCTCTGTCTTTGATTAGAAACTGGGGGATTTAGGAGCTTCACATAAGCCCAGTCTCCAAAACCTGGGATTTAAAAAAAACTGTCTCAAGATCAACACACAAAACATCTCATATGAAACTGCCTTTTCATTTGAGGAAAATCTGAAAACTCAGAACTCTGGTGTCAAGAAGTGAACCAGAGATGATTCCATGCTGTTAAAATACCACAAATAAACTACTGCAATGGTCTATTCACCGGTCCAAACCCTGTAACGCCAAACATGACATAAATGATACATGCAGTTTCTTTGACATTTTGCATCACCTTATGGTAAAAACTGTTGAACATAATTTGATATTTGGCTTATTTCCCCTTTCATCGATACCAAGAAGCAGAAGATAACATAATACTTTTGACATCACATCCCAATAAATATTAAATATTTTATTTTGTTACAATTTGTTCATGGGACAAATAAAGACCTCATATTAAAAAAACTGACTTTTTTTTTTAACCATCTTTTTATGGTCTTGGAGGACTAATAAGAAGGAACTAGTTTGTCTTCCAGTGATCCACAACTCAGCAGCAAGATGTATGACTTGCCTAAACAGAAGACATCATATATTCCCTGTTGTAAAGTCGCTTCAGTGGTTGCCAGGTGGTTTTAAAATACTATTTAAATCTTGATTTAATTTAAAGATCTCTTCGTGGTCAAGCTCCACTTTATATTGCTGCTTTGCCTATATAGGTTCTGTCGATGTCTTAGGTTGTCCATCCAGAATCTTTTGATGGCTTTTACTGTAGGACTCGAGGGGACAGTCTTCCCAAGCAGTGGCACTCAGACTGTGGAAGAACCTGCCTCCATCTCTATGTAGTCTGGACTCTGTTGATATTTTTTCAAAATTAGCTGAAGACATTTTGATTTCAACAAGCCTTTAGTTAGACTTGAGTTCTTGTGACTGATTTGACATTTTATACTTCTATTTTAAGTGTTTTTTTTTGTTCTGAATTTTATTGCTGCTGCTGTTTGAAAACCTGTTAAAAAGTTCCCGTAGGCTGTCGTTGTGTAACCGCATGGGTTGTTTTACAAGCATCTTCATCCGTTTTAACTGTCTAGAGTTGAATCTCCTCTTTAGCTGTAATCTAACTCTCTGTGTGTGCATGCGTATGTGTAAATGTGTTGTAGGTCCTAAAGGTGAAATGGGGGTCATGGGAACACCAGGAACACCTGGATTTCCTGGACCACCAGGAACACCTGGATCTCCTGGCTTAAGAGGTGGGACAGATAAAATGTTAAACTTCACCAATTTCAGTCGTGAACTTTTTGGGGTTTCTTCAGATTTATCAGCAACAACCAAAATCTGTTTGTTCTTAGGCGATCCTGGTGTCACTGGACCAAGAGGAGGTACTGGAGAACCTGGGCCTAAAGGTGAAAGGGGAGAGCAAGGTCTTCAGGGTCCTGCTGGAAACATGACTGATGCTGAAATGGAGCACATGAAAGGGGAGAAGGGTGATGCCGGAGATGCAGGTATGGCCTTTATGAATAGTAGCATCTTCATCATCAGAGAAATCCAGCTGTGGTTCCATCTTATAGAGCTGATCAGAAAGCTGCACGTCCATTTGATTTTCATTCCCTCTTCCCATCAGGTCCCCCTGGTGAAAGTGGACTGACGGGCCAGAAGGGACTTCAAGGTGATCCTGGAATGCCTGGGAAAGATGGAGAACCTGGATTACCTGGACAACCAGGTAAATTATTCCACATCTTGAATGTTACCTTTTAGTATATTATATATTTCAATGTCGATCATTTTGAAAAAGAAAACATCATCTCAACACCACTGATATAAATCAGGTGAGAAAGGAAATCGGGGTTTCCCTGGAGAGCCTGGCACTCTTGGACAACCGGGACAGAAAGGCAGTGCGGGGGAGATGGGAATACCAGGTACATGCACAAACGCAAACCCACAAAATGCACGTCAAGAAGTGTGCAGGTACAGCTGTTTTCACATATGGAACTACACACAGGAAACACATTTTTAAGAGATTTTTTTATGAGAAAATCAATAAAAAAATATTTAAAAAAGCACCTTTACAGCAACACAGAACGATTTAAAGCCTTTCAGTCGATCACTTGCTTGCCTCGGCATGTTTGACACAACTAAAGGCGAAATGTGAAAAGGGTTCGGCACATTTTCATTGCAGGGTTGATTGATGCTTGTAGATGTGACAGTTCCTCTTCATGTATGTGTATCTGCAGGTCCTGTTGGTCCAAAGGGTACTAAAGGAGATGCTGGTACACCAGGTCATCCTGGATTCAGAGGCACAGATGGTGAAAAGGGTGAGAAGGGATTATCTGGTGAGCCAGGTATCGGAGTGCCGGGATATCCAGGAGAAAAGGTAATTCACTGGTTGGAACTATTAAAGAGATTGGTTGTGCAAATCTGAGAAAATATAATGTACCAAAGTACAAATCCAGCAGCGATCAAATATAGACAGTGTGAACATCAATCATCCAACGAGTGCATGGATAATTTCGACTGACAGTGTATATACATTTGTACATGTGCAGTCAGACAGTACAGAAAAGCATAAACGCAGTGAGCTTTGAGAGGTTTCAACAAAGCTAATGCTGTACTTACCAATTTTAAAGAGAGTTAACCTAATAAGCTCCATAATGCAATCCGGACTTCCTTTTCCCATGCTCTAATTCTCCATAAGTTTCATAAATTCCAAAGTTTTTAGCTGAAAATCCCAGTTTTTTGTCTTTTATTGTTAATTGTTTTGTTTCCGTTGCCAAAAACATCCAAAAAACATTTTCCCCAATTACTTTCACTTTACAGGGTCAGACTGGCCAGCCTGGATTCCCAGGGTCACGCGGAGAAAAGGGTGACAGGGGTCAAGAAGGAATGCCTGGCAAGCCTGGACAGCAAGGACCCAAAGGAGACAAAGGCAGCATTGGGTATCCAGGTCAGATTTCAATTTTTGTTGTTTCATTCATCCAGTTTGCCAGGATAAGTTAAGGTATCATTATCAAACTTTTTTCAAAAGGTTTGCTCATATTCTCATTTGTCTGTGTTCATGTGTGTGTTGTATAGGCCAGGCTGGTAGACCAGGTGACAGAGGCAATCCTGGACTTCCTGGGTCTGCAGGCAAGCTGGGTAGTGATGGCAGTCCTGGTAAGTAACACACTTATTTAATCTGGTAGTCAGAGCCATGTCATTTTTTAAATGGAAGTTAAGAAATCAAGGAAAATGAAAAGTTTTCAGTGACAACAGGGTGAGGAGAAGTGCTATTTGTCAGACTAGTTCACAGGAACTAATATTAAGTACACTTGTTCTTCTCTAGGTACACCTGGCCTGCAGGGGCCTACTGGTCCTCGGGGAGAGAAGGGTGACCCTGGAGAGGATGGCATTCCTGGTTCCACAGGAGAGAGAGGAGACCCAGGTTAGAATTAAGAGAGTTAAAATGTGTCTGAACACAGGAAAGATGCAAGAGGGTGCTTATCAGCGCATCGCAGCCTGACAGACTCATCTCCCCCGCGAAGGCCACACTGAAATGGTCTTGAAAAACCTTAACTTTTAACCAACAAAAGAACATTTTATATGGTTAAAATCCATCTATATGTCTGCTTTTTGATTTTAGAAATAAAGTAGAAGGGCTTTTGGACGGTGCTTTCGTCAATAAATGTATTACTTAGCTAGTTAAGTTTTGGCTGCTGCTGTTAAAAACGTCCAGTCGACTGCTGGTACTTTGTTTCTTAGCTACACAGAAAACCATTCTGATCTGCATGAAAAATTTTGACAGATTGTTCCATTGGAAGTGTCCCATCTTTTTTTTTTTTTTTTTTACATTTTCTTAAACTGTCCTTAACAGATTTAGTGTAAACCTACTGACAGACAATCATTACCATAGCAGTAATCACATACCTATGTGTCAGTGAAATACCGAAGGGCTGCACTGTGATGGGAATTTGGCAATGTAAGCAGAGTAAGAGTTTTCCGTAGCTTCATCAGATCCTTATGCATATCATGATACTCACCAGTCAAACTTTTGGTGCAGTCATCAGTTTTCTGACTCTGCAATGATGGATTAATGTCTGACACACATTGACTCAAGATGGATCTGCCTCTGCCTGGCCTGGGTGAATTACCCAGGTGGAAAGGAGGTGCATTAAGAAGTTGTCTTTTTTTTTTTTTACAGTTGCATATAAGGTGCAACAAACAAACAAGACAACAGGCTCACATGAGCAGGATGTGTTCTATGGCAGATATGCAAAATATTGCTGTAAACGTTATGGGAGCTAAACGGGGAGTCTCTGCATGTTTTCCAGATCCGGCCCATTTTTTATTAACTATTCAGAGAATATATTCCATTCATACCTTATCTGATGCAACTGTAGAGATTTAAGTTGCAATGATTATTATATTAATCCCAGTGGTGTTCATTCAAACTCCTCATCTTGCCAAAAACGGTGGTGCAATAGTGGATTTTGTGCAGAACAATAAGTTTGCCCATCCTGGAAAAATGAATAAGTTTATACACAGAACTAAAATTAACTTGATTATTTATTTTACATCCAAATTCATGCTGATAAATGTAAAACCTGTAGGCAATTTATATAACAACAAAGATTTAATCTATTAATTTGCTAATCAGAGTTTGTACTGAGCTTTTTTTTTTACTATATATAGGCCAGAATAAAGCTCTCAGGACCCATTTTAACATGGACATTTTAACATTTGTACATTTGTAAGTAAATTTTGATTGCTGTGTTTGTGTTTTGTGACAGATTTCTTTGAGGAAACTGACAAATCATTCAGTTTCATGCACTTCATCACCTCATCGTATTTATACTCCTGTAGTAACTATTCTCATTTTAAACTAGAAAAAAACTTGTTTGAATAAAAATGGCTTGCTCTTTGTGCAGGTTTACCTGGCCAAGGCTTGCCTGGGTCACCTGGAGCACTTGGTATCAAAGGTAAGAATGAGTTTATGGCTGAATTTTATAGTATAACATACCATTACACTCAACTTAACATGTCTTTGCATGTGGCCTCATTTTCCCAAACCAGGTGACAAAGGTAGTCCTGGCATTCCTGGCAACCCAGGTCATCCAGGTATCCCTGGGATTAAAGGAGACAAAGGACTTCCAGGCCCACAGGGACCCCAAGGAGAGACAGGACAGCAAGGTTTTCCTGGCATCTCTCAAGAAGGTCCTAAAGGAGACACGGGAGAGACAGGACAACCTGGAGAATCAGGTGTGTGAAATACATGACAGGACATGCCTCAGCTTGAATTTTATATGTGCAAGGAGACCTCCTGTAAAAGCACAATACAGCATATAGATGTTGTTAATTGGCAGAGATGTTCACACAAAAACACTAAATACATATTGTATTCTTTACATAAACTCAGGATCCCCAGGAGCACCAGGTCCTTCTGGTTTACCTGGCAGAGATGGCCCTAAGGGTGAGAAAGGTGTCCAAGGTCTTCCTGGTTTCCAGGGAGAGACAGGACGCAAAGGGGACACTGGAAATCCTGGATTGCCTGTAAGCCAGTAGTGTTTTCCATTTAATCTTTGGGATTGTAAAGTTTGATAATAATGAGTTTGATTTTGTGTATATATATATATATATATATATATGTATATATATGTGTATGTATATATATATATATATATATATATATATATATATATATATATATATATATATATATATATATATATATATATATATATATATGCACATATAGATATTTTTTTACTTTGAAACTCAGATATATTTTATTTTGAAACTGTGTGCATCTGTGCACGTTGATTTTAGGGGCAAGCTGGACTTCCCGGTGTTAATGGCCACAAGGGAGAGAGAGGATTACAGGGTGTTCCTGGTTTCCCAGGTGAGTCTGCAGTGTGATATGCTGTCGTTGTGTGAAATCGATTTTTTTCTGTGTAACAGGATTTGGTAATGGAAGTCCAGGAACAGAAAACAGCAGGATCTGTTGATACTCAGTAAGAAGTTCAGGTTACAGGTAAAGCGATGCAGAGCTGGGTTCAGGAGGACATATCATCTCCATCAGCCTGAGCACTGGATGTTCATTATGTCTTCTTAGACTGGGAGACTGTCATGTACAATGGGTTGGCTTGACACACAACTGACTGTCACTGGCCACTCATCAATGAAGTGAAGAGGCCATCCACTGCACACATTCAATGTGTGTGAATGTTGAATTGAAGCGTGTATCAAACGCAACAGAACTGACTTCTACTAAAAGTGATGATTCTTTGTTGCATTTGGCCCTTGCTGATTTGTCATTTTATGCTTGGAGAGTTCTAGCTGAAGGACACACTGAGAAAGATAAGCTCTACTAATACAATACGTTTTAAATGAGTCACAGGAGAGTTAAAACAGTTCAGAACATTTCCGACTATTAAAATGCAAAATATCAGTTTTGCAGAAAGTTGCTTGCGATCCAGTAAATGATTGGTTTCACTTTGTTCAGTAGGACAGGTGCAGGTGTTGAGAGATGCATTTTACTGAGTATAAGTTGTGTTTTTGTTCACACCCTTATTCAAGAAGGACCTAGTCAAGAGGTCAGCTGCACATCTAACCCAAAAACATAAAAGTCCATAAATTAACAAGCAAAACATGACCAAAACAGAAGGTATAACATGAAATGATTTCAGGCATTTTTGTTTCAGAAATGAATGAGTTTCAGGCTTTTATTTTTCCAAACCTAGTCAGGACTCCAGGCATAGTCTGACAGAAAATATTGCTAGTACGCAAAGCATGCCTATTGGTTTTTTGTAGCAGACCTGAAAGATAAGAGGGAACCCATCCAATAAGAGCTTTATAAATCAATAACAGGCAATGCATATATTTATGGGAACTCAGAGAGGGCCAAAAAGCTTTAGCATACAAGTCACAGTGATGTGTGGGGTGATGATAAAAAATAATCATGTCATCGGCATAAAAATGGTACATAGCATTCGACAGGCACACATTATTGATATATTCAGAGAAACAAATGGGACTAAACATGGAACCCTGTGGCACTTCTTTAGAGACAGCTAAGAAAGAAGCCAGCCAACTGGACACAGTAAGTTCTGTTTGTCAGATAATTAACAAAGGAAGTAGATTTGAGATGCCAATTGGTAGCAGTGTGTTAGTTAAGAGTGCCAACAGTTCCAAAAGCCTTAGATAAATCAATAAAAAGTGACACGGTATTGTTTACAATCCAAGCTCTGATAGCATCATTTAAAACTTGTAAAGAGGCAGTAACAGCTCCGTACAATCTAAAGCCTTACTGAAAATGAGTTTACAAACTATTTGTGTCCAAAAAACACTTTCAATTGTAAGCTAACCATCTTTTTTTTTTCAAAAGCTGTACCCAGAACAAATAGTTTTGACTTGAAGCTATAGTTAATTACCTCCTGAAGGATCACAATTTCTTAATAGGAGAAGAAGAAATGCTGATTTGCATACTTCTGGATTAACATTTACCTTTAGACTCAAAATGAAAATCTAGGACAGTGGTTTAGCAATAAAATCTGCTGCTGGTTTCAAAAAGAAAGGATGCTGCTTGTTAGGACCAGCTGCTTTATTTGGTGCTTTGGGAACTTCAGTAGCAGCCACTGGAGTTAATAAATAAATAAATAATAAATAAACACAAACTAGAAATAGAGCTTCTGCATTTTGTCTGTGCTTTAAAAACAGGCTTAGACAAAACAAGATTAAAGTGATTAAATAAAAGCCGGAATAAAATAAAATGTTTGTTAAAATAGCCCAAGACAGATTTACTTGTCAATGTTCATCCTTCTTTAACTGAAACATTTGTCAATTCATTTGCTGAAGAGTCGGTAAGAGAATTTACTACTTTTCAAATTTCTTGACATTGTTACAATTTTTTGACATTTCCCTGAGAAAATATTCAGGCTTGGCTTTATTTTTGTTAAAGAAGCACATGTAATATGCAGGTGATGGAAATAAAGCCAGTCAACATCAGCTTTAGTTTTCCTCACTGTGGCCCAGACAGCATACCTTTCTTTCAGAAGATTACCAATCACAGAGGCAAACCAAGGGTTATTACCCCCTTTCACCCTGCATTTGCACAGAACAGCATGTTTATCTATTAATTTTATTGTCCATCATCTATCATGTATGTTCATATCATTAAAAATAGAGACCCTGCCCCACTGAATATGTAATGCATCCCATGTAAATATACCTGAGGCCACTTCCATATATTGCAGTATTTGTTTATATATTGCAAGCCATTGCCTCATCATCATTGCAATATTTAACAATACTGTTTTCTTTTTTGAGTGTCCATTAAACAATATGTTTACATTAAGGCTGTACAGTAAACATCACACAATACGAAATGGAAATATATTTTTATTATTTGCTGAATTTAAAAAAAATCTAATAGATAAGTAGCAGCCATAGTCAAGTGTTAGTTAAAAGCACTTTTGTGTAAACTCTATATAATTGTCAACTGTGCTTTGCCATCAACTTACTAAAGTTTTTTTTCCCCATGTTTTGAGGTACACAATGCTCAATTCCTTTGGTTACAATATATATCCAGGGCTTCCTTGATGTACATCCTGTTTCAAATCCCTCAGCAATGTTTGAGTGAGATTAAAATCTAGGCTTGGACTTGACCATTTAGTGCAGTTATTCTTTCATAGATTTTTAGGGGGTTTGTTTATGTGTTGAAATCATATGATTCATTTTCATGTTATGGCTTGATGACCTCATACTTTTGCTAAGTATGATATGGTGTAGACTTAATCATAGTTGAATCAATGACAGAAAACTGTTCAGTTCCTGAGGCAAATCAACATGACATCATATTTCTGCCACCAAGCTTCACTGCTGGGGTGAGATTCTTATTCCATTTGCACTAAATGTGTCCACTGTTATTGTGACTGAACATCTCAAGTTTTCATCCAATGATCCAGAACTTTTTATATTGAAATAACAATGGATTAAATTCTCATTACAGTTTTACTGCTGAGGGGACTCAAAGTGTTTCCTTTTAATCCATTTTTCAGTCACAATAGATTCACACTTGGTAATGTTAAGCTACATGTGTAGCCACAGCTGACAGAAATATAGCAGCCAATGGACACCAAAAGCCTTTCCAATCACTACCAGACATTAATGCCAACACTGGAGGCAAAGTATTTGAAGTAATTTGAAGTATTTGAACTAATGACAAACAAAGTCCCACCATTTTTGACAAAAATTATGTGTCTATATGTCCACTGGCAAACTGGTTTGGCCTAATATCTTTATTGGACTAATATGCTTTTCTCAGTGAACTTGCAGATAATGACATTAACTTTCATTTCCTTGACTTTTTAACCCTAAAGTCCCTGCAAGAAATCAATATATATTAATATAATCTCACTGGTATTGATCGATACCGATACTAGCCTATACTGATAGTATCAATATTTGGATCATTCTGCTTAGCCCTAGACTACAGTTTTGGGATTATTTGCTCAGTAGAAACTATTCATCTCAGATAAGTTAAAATGTTTTCATTCCCATGTGAAAGTTATAGAAATCCACTAACTACATTTTTCTGGAAAGAACTCTGTAGACTTTGACACAGCACGACATCTCTGCAAGCCAATTCCAACCCAGCAGAAATTAACATGAGCGACATTGTCCGTGTTATTGAGCGTTTGTGTATTATTAAAGCTACACAAATTTTGACTGTATGTAACTTGTTTGGGTATATGATAATAAAACTCTTGCTTGTTCAGTATATTGAACAGAAAACTTTAATTGGGTGTTTTTGCTTTTTTTTTTATGACATATTGTAAGTAATAATTTTTATTCAATTAGTATCAGATATTTCAGTGTTATTTTAATCAACACTAGGTACAAAGGGTGAAGTTGGGGACATAGGATTTCCCGGAGATGTGGGTGACAGAGGATTCCCAGGAGAAAAAGGTATCAAACGGGTAAAAGAAATTCAGTTGACGAAGATAGAGGCTATTGTTGACAATAATACTGGCTTTTTTTTTTCTAACAACACAACAATAGGAAATGAAGGCCCTCCTGGTCCCCCTGGCTCCCAGATTTTCATCAAAGGAGACACTGGGTTTCCAGGAACTCAAGGCTTTCCAGGACCTCAAGGGCCTCCTGGACTCCCAGGAACAAAAGGACAGCAAGGCAAGTTTTTATTTTCTTCATAGCCTTCATTTTTTTTATCATTACTTGTGATGCTGACATTTTTCTCCTATGCATGTGTTATCCGTTTATCCATCTCCTTCACCTTTTCATCATATTTTTCATTTTGTTTCAGGTGTGACGGGAATTTCTGGACCAAAAGGTGAAGAAGGTCTTCCTGGATTTGATGGTCAGTCAGGAGCCAAAGGGGAGCCGGGTCTGCCTGGACCACAAGGTGAAAAGTTCACAGGGATGAAAGAAGTTGGTGTGGTTGTGTTTTCATTTTCTTAACACTCTGATTATTGCATGTATTTAGGACCCAGAGGACTTCCTGGCCCCCCTGGTCCTGATGGAGTTCCAGGTCAAGTGGGGCCACCAGGCCCATCGTCAATGGAGCATGGTTTCCTGGTAACACGCCACAGTCAAACAGTGGAAGTTCCATATTGTCCTGAAGGGACCAGGCTTATATATGATGGCTACTCCTTACTCTATGTACAAGGCAATGAACACTCTCATGGACAGGACTTAGGTGAGATGTACAGCATGGCGAAGAAGAAAAATAGACATTGAAGAAACAAATGGATGTCCATGTGAAGAATATTATGTTGTGTTGCTTAGGTACATCTGGCAGCTGTCTCCGAAAGTTCAGCCCCATGCCCTTCCTGTTCTGTAACATCAACAACGTGTGCAACTTTGCCTCTCGCAATGATTACTCCTATTGGCTCACCTCGCCAGAACCCATGCCCATGAGCATGGCACCCATCACTGGAGAAAGCATTAAACCCTTTATCAGCAGGTCTGTTAGCCTTTCTATGTACATGCTTGTGTTTTAGGTGTGTAAGACTTGTGCTGATCGTATTGTGCTATACATGTGTGAAGATGTGCCGTATGCGAAGCTCCAGCCATGGTGATAGCAGTTCACAGTCAGACCATCATGATCCCATCCTGCCCCGAAGGCTGGGACTCTCTGTGGATTGGCTACTCCTTTGTGATGGTAAGAGAAGTTTGCATGGCCGTTTTTTTTTTTTTTCTTTTTTTGTTTTAATTCATCATGTTTCTGGGAAAATTCTTCTAACTTAAGAATGCTGAAACCATCTAAGACATTCCTGTGAAGGTAGATTATGTGTAAAAAAAAACAAACTCATAGCTTCATCTTTGATCTGCATTACATCGTGTTATCTTTGTGCAGCACACCAGCGCTGGTGCTGAGGGTTCAGGCCAGGCTTTGGCCTCTCCTGGCTCGTGTCTGGAAGAATTCCGCAGTGCTCCATTCATAGAGTGTCACGGTCGAGGAACTTGTAACTACTATGCCAACTCCTACAGCTTCTGGCTTGCTACCATTGAGGAAAACGAGATGTTTCAGTAAGATCAACCACTCAAACTCTGGCATTTACTTGTACTGGTTAAATGAATATGAATTTTTTTTTTTTTTTTTTAACTTTTTTCACAAGTCGACTACTGATGTTTTCATAAAATTTCTATTAAGTGCACTATTTTGCCAAAAGCATTCACTCACCCATCCAGGTAATTGAATTCAGTTGTTCCAATAACTTCCAATGTCACAAGAGTGTACAATTATGCACCTAGGCATTCAGACTGCCTCTACAAACGTTTGTGGAAGAATAGGTGGCTCTCAGGAGCTCAGTGAATTCCACTGTGGTACTGTGGTTGGATGCTACCTGTGCAACAAGCCCAGTTATGAAATTTCCCTGGTACTATATACTCCACTCCATAGCCAACTTTCAAACTCTACAGACCTCCGAGCTTCATGTATTCTTCAGATTAGCTCCACAGCCATGCCTAGACAGCTTCATGTTTGAATTTCGATGGCTGAACTGTTGCATCTGAGCCATAAAATCACCAAGTGCAATGCAAAGCTTCAGATGCAGTGGTGTGAAACCTGCCACCACTGGACTCTAAAGCAATGGAAACATGTTCTGTGGAGTGACAAATAACGCTTCTCCATCTGGCAATCTGAAAAAAGTCTGAGTTTGGTGGTTGCCAGGACAAAAGTACCTGTTTGACAGCATTGTGCCAAGCATAAAGTTAGGTGGAGAAGAGATGATGGTGTGGGGTCAGTAACTGGGATTGGCCCCTTACTTCCAGTGACAGGGACTCTGAATGCTTCAGTATATTAGAAGATTTAGGACAAATCCATGTTCCTAACTTTATGGGAACAGTTTGGGGATGGTTCCTTCCTGTTCCAACATGACTGCACACCAGGACACAAAGCAAAGTCCATAAAGACATGGAGGAGTGAGGCTGGTGTGGGAGAACTTGACTGGCCTGCACAGGGTCCTGAATGCAATAGTACAAAACACCTTAAGGTGAATTAGAGTGGAGTCTGTATCTGGAAGAATGGTCAAAAATTACCATAAACACTCCTGAACCTTGTGAAACGTTTTCTCAGAAATCTTGAAGCCGTTGTTACTTCAAAGGGTGGGCTGACATCATATCAAACCCTATGGCTTGAGAAAGGGATGTTACTTAGATTCACACACATGCCAAGGCAAATGAGTGAATATTGTCAGGTTTAAAACCTCTGTGACATTTAAAATAAGAGAACATTCTCAGAGCTCGCACAGAGACTCCTAACTGTCTTCTTCCCTTTACAAAGGTTACGCTGAGTTCTGAGTCCGTGTCTCTTTCTTTATTTTACATGTCACAGAGGTTTTAAACCTGACATCTTTTGGTGCCGTGACCCAGATGGTATGTCTGAGTGAGCCAAGCTCATTCAGCATGAGGCACCCTGTTTCACCAGAAAGAATTAATCTTTGTCAAAGTAATCTCAGAAGTTAACATATAATAAAAGAAAATATAAGTCATGATCAAATGATAATATATAAATTTTCTAACAAATACTTTTGGCAATATAGTGTAGTTTGGATAACTCCTTTTCCCATATAAATCTGAAACTATTTGTAAAGCTGCTGGCTTTAGAGTATTTTTGTGTGGTTTCCCTCTTTTCATGTCCTTATAGCCCATATATGACGATTCAAACATATGCACTATATTATATTCACATGTGATGCTTTCTTTTTTTAACTCTACCCACTTCCAGGAAACCTGTCCCAGCAACACTAAAGGCAGGCGATCTCCGAACACACATAAGTCGCTGCCAGGTGTGCATGAAGAGGACATAAACAACCCAAACAAGAGTCCTTAATTCTGACACATCAGCAACGAAACATGCATTGACATCCCAGACTTGGCTTTATTTCCTGTTTTTAAAAGGATGGTGCTATTTTTTTGCATGGCATGTGTGAAAGGAAGGGGACAAGAGCCGTGGGTCGCAAAACAGCCAGACTTTGCAAACCCAAACACAGAGACCAAGTGGCCTTCTGTTCCATGCAGAGACACAAAATCACAGCATGTTTCCAAAGAATGGCACCCAGTTTACTGCTGCACTGAGTTCATGACCCTGAAACTAGTAAACTGGTGTTCATTTTGACAGGGCTGTTGGTGTAAGTTCGGTGCTATTGAATTATACTTGTCTGCCTTTTTCTTTCCTTCCCTGTGCCACACGATTCAAACATATAACTACACGTTATTATAGATGTTCACACACTATTAGCTTGTTTAAACCTACTAATGTAAAGGATGGGAGTTACCACTGGTTACAGAGGCTTATTATTTTCCAAACCACCTTAAAGCTGACACACACACATATATGTATGCTAAACACTCTGTTGTAAATACAATACATTCCTTGTTGACATAGTTAAACATACTCGCCTCAGGTTATTACTGTATTACTTTGTGTGTTATTAAGCCCAGTTTTATTTATAAGATTTATGAGAATATGTTGAACTTGAGTTTATCTGAAATTCCTTGTATCCAAAAGCAATGATTCAATGTGTGACAGCCATATTAACATACAAAACAGCACTGAAATAGCATTGACAGGTGTTTGCATGTGTGAATGAGTGTGTGTGTGTGTGTGTGTGTGTGTGTGTGTGTGTGTATATATATACATTATTTGAATATGTATGGATAACTTGGGAATTGCGTGCCTTGTAATATGATATGTATTGTCCCCCCCTTGGTTGTTCGAACAAATGAATGATGTAACCTTTTCTTTTCATTGACCTCCTGTGCCTCCATAAATTTACAAAATCGTTCTTCTCTGTAATTCCTTAAGAAATGCACGTTTGTACGATATGCTTACATCTCCTCAGAGTTTTGCTTGCATGACTATTTCCATTTGTCAATTACTTGTTGTTTTTAAAATCCTGTCTGATCAGTGCATATTTAGTTGCTATAAAGAGTGAAGTCAAATTGATTCAACAGAAAATTCTTAAGAAGTTTAAACCAATGGCTTTTTATCTTTTAATCTTTTCATTGCCCAAATTTGGAGATAAGTCAAGATGCAGAATAACTGAATTCCAACGCTTAGCACTGATTGCAGTTTTTGTTTGTGAGTTACCTGGGGCATGTATTGTTGACACTCTGACAATGTTAACCCTGAGTTGTGGGAAACTGGGTTTTCTGTACCAGAAAGTGAGGTAAGTATTGCAGGTCTGTTACCATGGTAACTGACTATATGAAGTTAATGTCCTTGCTGGCAGGTTTACCATAAAAATACCCTGAGTTTTTACCTGTCTCCTTCCACCTGTAAAACAATTCCAACACAATTCCAACAATTTAGAAGCCTAATAAAAAAAAATAAAAAATTTTCCCAAGGAGGGTTTTTCAGAGCTGAAACAGACATCTTATCATTTTCTGATCAAAATCTCATCAAACTGTTGCATTTTAAAGTCACTTGGATTCTCCAGCTGTACATGTCCACAATGAGACTACATGGACTTTAGATGATATCACAGCAATATTTGTACTTCAAGGTATGATACTTTAGAGAATTTCTTTTGTAAATAAGACTTTTCTTTATGGCATTGGCAACCAGAACATTTTAGAAAGACAGTGGTGCACCGAGCCATGAGGAAAGTCCTCACACGTCTGAAATCATAACACCATTATCAATTCAATTCAAGTCAATTTTATTTATATAGCACATTTAAAACAGCCCCTGCTGACCAAAGTGCTTCACAGTACAGAAAATACAGATAAAGATACTAAATAAAGATACTAATCACATAAATGTGTGATTTGTAGAATCTTTTGTCAGCTTGCAGCAGACAGGGTCTCCTGTCCTCCTCCAGTCATAGCCTAGTGAAATACATAACCCGTCTAAAAAATATCTTTATACTTTATTTTAAGTTGCTTCCATGCATGTTTTTCCTCAGTGTGGCTGAACCTACATAACACAAAGATTTTATTCGGCCAACCACATGCTACAGTTTTAGGAAAGTTAAATATTCATTCAGTGGACTAATAGATGCCAGTTTCCACGTTGTCTCAGGCAGCAGTTTTTCTTCCACGATGCTCCAGTTGGGTGAAATAACCAGCTTTTTGTTCTGATTGCAATGGTGAATCCAGGCATCAAGGCTGCATGAATCATGGCCCTTTATAGTGGTTTCCAACCAATTCACAGCAACTGTCTGGATCTGAAAACTCAAAGTTTCTAAGCTCAGAGTAAGTTACCCCAGAGTTTATTTTTAGGCTCAGAGTTAGAAGAAAGTCCTTTCTGGAATGGACCCGATTAAGTGCATTCAATATTACCAAAAATATGCCAGCTTAAAGCAAGTTTTTGTATAATTTCAATGATCCCAAGTAATTATAAAAACATAGGAATTTTATTTTTCCCATTCCATACAGTGTAATTCAGAAAGTAAAATAAATTGTGGTCTTGTTCTGTTTATTTATATGCTTTTATAGTTGCTTTTGCCAATGTTTTGCTTTTCCTTCAGATTTTCCTCAAAAATTGACAGTACTCAATATGTACCACAAGATGGCAGAATCTGCACACTTTTAACACCAGCTTGTCTAGTTGGATCACTGAGCCTGTCTCTGTTTTTCATCAGCCTCTTGCCAGCCACTCACCTCAGAGGCAGACCCAAAATATATCATGAACGATCATTTGAGGAAAACCCTGCAACAACGCTTCCACAGAGCAGTGCAGCCACCACCTCAGCACTTCTGCTGGGACTGTGGCCAATGAACCCTTTCACCCCACAAAAAACAAACAGATCGATTTGTTCTCCAGAGGACCAGATAACCCTTTCAAGTCTGCTCTCGCCTTTCATTTATTACCAGAATCCTATCCCCTGTTTCCTCCGTCACCAGCGAGGCAAACAGAGCCCTTGACCCATGGCTGTCTTCATAAACATGACTGATAAGGCCTTAACCTATGACCACGGACCAAAAGGTCACTCAGGTGGGAGTTAAGACTGCATGGCTGTACTGCAGTGAAAGGTCATATGGTCAAATCACAGCCAGGACACAAGCATGACTGTACTCATATGCTGCAAAGCTGACATGTCTGTGGTTAGAGGGAAGGTTAGATGAACAGAAGTGATTGAAAACAGCTCTCCTACTTATCTGGCATCTGTTGCAAAACTCTTCACATTTACCAGGTAAAACCAATTCAAATGACTTGACTTTTAACAAAGTGAACTTACATTTTTTCTTGTTGTTGTTTGTGTGATTCCTCTAACTTTTCTTTTTAAATTAAAGTAACTTGTTCTTATATAATCAGATTTTTTCTTCTCAGTTAAAGTAATTCAATTTTTTAAAATTATTTGCTGTAGCCTACCTGCTTCAGTGTTCTGTCACAATTAAAATCACATGTCAGCAGCTTTTGTTCACACTAAGCCCTGAAACACTGCAGGTTGGCCACTACAATGACCTTGCTATTTTCATCCTAGTTTTACTCAACTGCAATGCTTTCTGGGAACAATGTTTCTAAATAACTTAATCTAATGAGCTAAGTAAAACATCCATTGGATGCTTGATTAGCAGAATTCACTGAACTTTATTTTAGGTTCCAAAAGAAATTGAATCAAACAGTTAATTAAAAAAAGACAGTTATCAAATCACATTGAGTTAATAATAAAAGTTTATTTAATATAATTTTACTCAAAGATAAGAAGATTTGCAGTGCATGGAGCAAATACCAAATTGAAAACTAGGTTTTCTGTATTTTTCAACAAGATAAGAAAAGTTGCATTTCAACTCTGCATTTAATTTTTAACCAAAGTGCAATGTCATTTACTTTGTAATAAAGTGCAAATTTATCTCTTGGTTTCAAAAGTTGTTTGTTTTTTGTTCATTTTCTTTTTAGACTTTAAAATTTGAGTTTTGGAGATACTCACAAATGTCCTGAAACAAACTCTGCATGCAGGCAGGAATCAGTTTCACGCAGCTGATTAAAATGACACATCGCTGGAATTCCCATGCCTATATGCAGACAACATCACTGTCATGCATATGGTAAAGGTTGGTGCTTAGCTTTGCTCAGAGGTTTTCAAAGGTTTAACCTCTATAAGTAACTTAATCCTGGTGGTTGTTTGCTAACACAGCTAAATTGAGACCCAACTTAAGAGTTACAATCACCTTCAAAGGTCCGGGGTTTAAATGGTCCATGATGTTATTGAGGCCGCAAAGTGATAAACTTCAAACTTGTTTATTTGGCTCAAGTGTGGTTTCAAAATAAACTTAATTCAATATTGACTCCTGCTGAAATGTGACAATATGCACGTTTTTTTCCAGAATGTGTTTACAACAGTCCGGGAATGTGTCAGGAGGTTTGTGCGGCCGTGAACTTTCCTATGAGCAGTTTATGCCCAGAGGCTGACACTTCCACCACACCAGCTTGACCCCCCTGAGCTGGGTCAAATACAGATTAGCTTGCAACACAGCACGTAATGCAAAACTTATCAAAGGTGTGAGCAGAAAACACTCAGAATTTTACTAACAGATACAGAACAACTTTGTGCACCGCTGCTCTTTCTGCAACATTGTGGGTTTATAAGAATAAAAAATGCTATGGAAGGTAAATGCAGTCGCATACATCCTGACAAGTTACAAAACTGATCTCCAATAAAGCACTGAGTGACTCTGTTGTTGAATTGTGCCATGCAAACAAACCTGTCTTGCCTCTTTATTAATTTTTTTTTGTTTGTCGCAGTTGAAGCAGCCTCTGTCTGAGGATATTCCGTGGTTTAATCGAGATGTGCTTCATTTTCCCCTATCAGTTCTAGGGGCTCCACATCAGCTTGCCGTAAAGAACAAGCTTTAGTTACCAAATTTTTCAATATCACTGCCTCTGATCCTGCTACCCAAACAGATGGCAGGAAAACAGTGTCCACCACAGACTTACAGATTATATGGAACATCTTGCTGTAAATACTGAATGAAGCTTCTAAGCTTCCTTAAGAGGTAAACTCTCCTGTTCTCATTCTCGTAAACTGCTTTAGTGTCACATTTCCACTTCAGTCTGCTGTCCAAGTGAACAGCCAGGTTATTGTAAGTCCGCCTCCACATTTCTCTTCACGAGATGGAAATTGTTTTTGGCATAGTGCTGTCTCTCCTAAAACCGACAACCAATCATCTCCTTCAAGTTGTTGCAAGACAGTTACATGAATTACATCTAATTTGGGAAGAGATTATTATTTTTGCAGCATGCAACAAAGTGGTCTCCCAGTTGTCCACACTCCCCCCTTTTGTCCATGGACACACCTCATGCCTGCACAGTCTGGATGCTTTTGGAAATGATGGGACTTTGAGTAATACTGAAAAAATCTGAAGGGAAGAGAATAAAGAGCTTACTGACAGGCAGTTATTCAGCCTCACAAACTCTGGTCTGTGTGTTAGGTAGTCAATAATCCAGTCAAGGAAAGCATCCACCTGTGTTTTCTGTAGCTTTTTGAGACAGCAGTTGAGGCTAAATTGTGTTAAAGGAAGGGGAGAAATCAAAGAATGTGATTTTCCCATCGCAGCATGCTTTCCAAATGAGAGTGAGCTCACTGAAGCAATGGATGATGGTATATTGAACACCAACCCCGGTGCACTGAAAAAACTTCTAGACACTAAAAAGTCCTTATTTGCTTTCTCCTCGAGTCATTAAAAGGCTTTTCAGGACTTGTGTTATGTGGAATGTGAACATCTGGTTTACAGCTTTATTTACTGCTGGATGCAATCTTTTAAGTACCAGAACAAGTTAGGCTGAGTTCCACATCACAGAAACTTTCTCCTGGCTCAGGCTAAACCTAAAGAGGTTCTGCACAATCCCACATAACTGATCTAAGCAGGGCTTCAGGACCCAGCACTGATACCATCTGTTTCAGTTTCAGATGCTTCTTCATCTGATAACTGGAGACAGGCAGGTTAGAAAATTGACAGGTCAGTGTCAGTGTTTCTCTAAGTCAGGGGAGATGATGATGGGGATGTGTTAAGATCGCTGCTTGAAGGTCAAAGTCAGACTGTGATGAAGTGAGAGAAGCTCTGGATCCAGCCCAGACAGCATGAAGGTCTAAATGTGTAACCCACAAGTTTGGATGAAACTTTTTTGCTGTCTACAAGTGAGGATGCCAACTACATGAGACAAAACAAACACCCATTTCTTTTTTTCTTCTGTCACTGTCCACTACTAATTACGTAAGCGTAAGAACCAAAAGCAAACCTTGAAGACAAATATAACTTTAAACCTTCCCTTCTACTCTTTTTTTTCTACTTAAAGTCTTTCCATCCACTTGCGCGTCCATCATTAGCATTAACACACATGCCATAAGCTGAAACTTTAAAATGCTATGCTCATCCCTGGTTTTACCTCCAGCTGGTTTTATGGGAATAGGATCAACTTGAGTCAAGCCTGATCCTCTTTGACTTTGCATGCAATCTGTGGTACATGTTGGACTTGCAGACTTGTAGACATCAAAGTCTCATTTAGCAACACAGTCTAGTGTCTGCTGTTATTCTCCTTCGAGAGATTTATGAGTTAATAACGGACATTATTCTGTTATGTCCCAACAACAGCTGATGCATTAATGCATAATTTTCTACTTATTGCTCTTTTGAAGGCGATAACTGTAGATATGCTTTTTTTTTATTTACCCATAATGAATAACACAATGAATAATTCAACCAACTGTTCTTAACATCTCTACACCTAACCTGTAGATTAATTTTCTACATAGTATGAAATATTAAAGCAAAAATAATTATAATGACGTACGTTAGAACTCACTGAGAAAACAATTCTTTTTAATTGACTTAGAAAGCTATAATCAAAATTAGCATGACCTTCGGTAAACTGTCCTTAAAATATAATACTACAGTATATGTAATACATAAGATATAAAGAACTATATGAATGTGCTGTTCTTACTGGTTACTACAATTCCTATAATCATGTTGTAGTGCCCAATACACATTAGGGCTGTGACGATATGCTTTCGTCCCGATTTGATTCGATTCAGATTTTTTGGGCGCCGATTCGATTTATATTGCGATTTTCACAATTTTATTGGTAGTGGTACTTTTATTGCTGATTTTTGTAAATTAAAAACAAAATAAATGTATAAAACTTTTTTTTTCTTTTTTGCTCATCATTTTTCTTGATTTCAATTAGGAAAAAACAACAATCATCATTTTACTGCTATAATGCCCAAGAACACAAGTAAAAAGATCAGTAAAAATGATATCCAGATTTTCGATTTTTCGATTCGATTTTCCCACCCCTAGTAAACATACTACTCAAACTTGAAACTGACTCAACACATTCAGAAACAAAGTTTATCATACTATACTGCATCTCATTTGACACCAAGATATTGGACTCACAGCTCTGAGATAATCACTCTCTCGTTATGTTGTGCTGGTCTAACAGTGGGTTTGTAAAATCAGCTTAGTAGGCTGTCACAGCACACACATTCGTGTTTCAGCGCGATTATCATAAATATGATTCCATCTGCTGAGCTTGGCCCTCATGTAAGGTCTGATCACGATCTCAGCATGATCGGAAATCTGATGTATTCAGATGGAGCCAAACATGGCGCTTCCTCCTGCTCTTCCTCTGCTTCCTCTTCCTCCACGGACATTTTAACTCAATAAATGATGTCCACTCAGGAATATGGAAATAGCGTGGTACTGTATGAATGAGAGTAGAACAGAACGCCTCCAAGGCTGAGCGGAGGAGTAAAAAAGAAGAGTGGACGTCACAGTAACAGAGAGTGCGTGGGCACAAGAGGAAGAGTGGGAGTGAATTTGTGGGAGGCATTCCAGTACAACTCTCAATCTGTCTTTGAACTCAGTTTTTCACAGTAAAATCTCTCTTTTGCTTTTAGAGCTACTCTTCATTCTTCCATCTCTGTCAGCTTCACTGTGAGCTGAATTTCCCTGTTTATCCTGCAATGGCCACTTTGTACAAGGCAATATTTCTCAAAAGGGGAAGCTCAGACAAAGAAATGTCAAGAAAATAAGATCAAACCAAAGCTAAAAAGAGCCTTTTTCGACTGTCTTTGTTCAAACAAAAGTTTGCCAACAGACCACTTGCTCCTGTAGTTAAAAAAAAATCTCATATGGTCTGTCCAATCATGTTTGTCCTTTTAAATCTATATACTGTAGGCCAGGGGTGTCCAAAGTTGGTCCTGAAGGGCCAGTGTCCAACAGGTTTTCACTGTATCCCTTTTCTGACACATCCTGTTTACATTAATCAGATCCAACAACCAATTAAGTTCTGCACAGTATGTATTGTGGGCCTCCAGGACCGGAGCTGGACACCCATGCTGTAGGTAATACAGTTCTTTGCAACTTTGATTAAACTGTGTTGTATTTCTTATTGGCAAATATTTCACACTCAAATGTAAAAAAAGAGAAAATCCAAGAGAATCTATAAAAAAAAAAAAACCTAAAATGAGAGTTTATAGAAAGTAAAAAGATAGCCAAATGAAAAGACATGGAGAGAGGCAAGGCTTAACATCTGCCATTGATAAATTATCAACTTAATGACAATCCCTCATCATCTATTGTACATGTATTATTGGCATAATTGCTTTCTCTTAGTATCATGTTGCAACAGAAGCAAATCTCTTTGATAAATATGTTAAATTGTTTTATCTTACATTACTCTTCGAATGTTGTTTATGTTGCGGTTTCAAAAGTCACTTGCCTCTTAGGCTGCTAGGCAACCATCCAGGACTTGAGATGATTTATACGAAGTCACAACCAATGTGGCTCAAATCTTAAGTCCGTAAAGAAATATTAAAATGTTATGCAAACAGGACCACTGGGTTTTATAATAAGTAGGCAGAGAACAACACTAATTGTACCGCCGGACAGGAACTATACTGCAAACTGTGAAAGTTTTTCTCACATCTATTTGACTTTAATAGTAATGCATCTTGGTAGGAGGATTTTGTCTGCACTTCACTGAAGAGGAATCATGACCCAATGAGCCAGAAAAAAAGTGGAATTGTGATGTGTGATTAAAAAAAGGCATTTCTAAAAACCAGTTCCTAAATCCAGGATACCAGTAAATGGTCCTCAAACACCACTGTCCTGCAGATTTGAGATTTTTCTTTGCTTTAACACACCTGTGTTGGTGTTACCACAAAGTTCTTTTGTTCAGTCTGAGGTGAGTGTATTTTTTTTCTTTAGAGCAGGCCTGTCTCAACAAGGCAGGCAAACTAGGCAATTGCCTGGGGCCCCAAGACAACAAATTATTATGAGGTAAATGCAACCACAAACTGCGTGTGCACATTCATATTCTGTGATGGTCGATGCAGGAAAATGCAACAACGCGGTTCATGGAATCCCCCTTAAAGAGCCCCATCACTACGGTACCTGCTGACAGTTGCCTGCCAGGTCTGGGATTTCTTTTTTTTTTTTTTTAACCTGTCCTGTCCAGCATCTCAGCATACAGAACAGCAATCTGCTTGCCAGATTTTTGCCAGACAGATTTGCTCTGTCAAGGGAGACATCTCAGGTAAATAGCTGCCCTTGATAATATGAATATTTTTATTATTATGATAATTATTTTATTTTATTTATTTATTTATTTATTTTCCTTTTATCATTTTGCAATCATCGTCAGTCTTGATATGGCCGAGCTGGACCTGGCAGGGAAAGAGGAAAAAAAAGAGGAAATGAAAGGGGGAAAAAGAGAGACAGAAAAGAAAGGCGTGTCTAAGCTGCTAAAGTTACAGTATTTGCAAAACAATATAAAGTACTGAAAAAATACAACAAGACATAAGTAGGATAGTGACAATATTCAAAAACAGACAAAAAAAAAGAAAAATAAAAGTAAAAAAAAGTAAATGAATTAATAAAATAACAATTACAATACCAACCGTTATTAAACATACCTACAGAGAGTCATCAGCAACATTTAGTAGGAAGCAGATGGGAAGATGAGTGCTTTGTGGGCGTGCACGTGTGAGTGTTCAACCTGTGATCATGCAATCAAAGATCAGCTAAGTGCTTGTAGGGGAGCACGACCACGACCCGAGGAGTAGGGGAGGAAGCCAAGGCCCCCAGGGCCCGGCAAGCCCACCGCGCACAGAGCCCGGGCAGGCAAAGCAGAGAGAGCCTCCGTCCCCCGAGCCCAGAGCAGTGGAAGCCTCCAAGCAGGCGCCACCCGGCGCGACGAGGCAGGGGCACCGGGTAGCGCAGGGCGACGGCAAGCCGGCCCGGCGGGCGCCGGGCGCTGAAGCGCGGGCCGCACAGAGAGCTGGCAGCCCACAGGCCCCAGGACCACCCGTTCCCCCTGCCAGAGCCCCGGCCAAGACCCAGCGGGCCCCGCCCACCCAGAGCAAAACCATCGCGGGCCGGCGCCGCCACGATACCAGGGGCGGGGTCCCCAAGGACAAGGACACGTCTGTAGACCATCCCCCCAACAACCCCTCCCCACAACCCTCCCGCTGCTTCCTATCCCCCCTCTCCAGCACCCTCCCCATCCCTCTCCCTCCCAAGCCCTACTGTCCCCAACACTCCCTTCTTCCCCCCTTCCTCCAAGGAGGATTGCCAAGGAGGTTATGTTTTTACCGGCTTTATCTGTTTGTCTGTTTGTGTTCAAGATAACTTAAAAAGTTATAGACAGATTTTCATGAAATTTTCAAGAGTGGTTGGAAATGCGAAAAGGAAGAGCTGATTAAATTTTGGTGATGATCTGGATCACCGTTTGGTTTCAGTAATTTTTAAAAATGATTCTTTAACATTGTGATTGGCGGAAGCTCGCGCTCTCCGAGTGCTTTTCTAGTTTGTCTTGTTCAAATAACGTGGTTTAAATTAGCAGCAACTATGCTAGCTGCACATGCTAGTTAGCAAGACTACTGGGCAGTTACTGTCATTAACATACAAGTAGACAGCACATTGGATCCCACTTCATATGTCAACTACCATATTGATCCTGGGAATTAGCTTTAACAGCACCGATAGACAAATGTTATATGTAAGTCTAAGTAAATAACTTGGAGCACTTGTTAGTCATAAAGTAGCCAATAATGCTGCTATCTGGCCTACATGCTGGAGATGGTCTGACGTGACGTTTTATTGAGGTAGTAGATCCTCATTTTACTTTTTTAATTAAAAGTTAAAGTAGAAAGAGGGAGGAGAATCTGCCTTATTAAAATATGTTGCAGTGTAAATACATTACCTGTCAGATTATATACTGTACATATTATTATCATTTTTATATTTCTGTGTATATTCTTTTTGATACCCCCGCATGCTTCTACTTCTGCACCTGTACTTTTCCAACAATGGACTGTCAAAGGTTTCCTAATCTTATTTCTTAATATTCTTAGTTTTATTTTAAGTGATGATCTTAAAATTATATTTGAAATGATCTACAGAGATCCAGGACACTGTGGACATATTATTGAAGAATTTTCAAAATTATTGCCCGTTATCTGAATATATTTCAACAATATTATTTTAACCGGGGATTTTAACACATACACACAGTACATAATGTGATGAATGGTAAGCTGAGGAATTTTTTTTTACTTTCGGTTTCCACAAAGTTATAGAATATGACATCTACATGATAAAATAATGGGGCATGGAGGGTGGTGTTGGTTGTAGTTTATTAGACAAGTACATATACATTAACAAAGCATTGTGTAAGCACCCTCATTAGAAAGTTTGTTTTTATTCATAGCTTTCATTGTCTTTCCAACAATACCTGCTGGACCAGTCTCGGCCCAAAATGCCCGGGCCAGTTTTTTTGTCCCAGCCCAGACCAGAGTGCGAGAAACAATAACAGTCACTGCAACTCTTTTAAAAGAAGATGTGTTTAGTTGTGTTTGGGGTAATATCTTATTAAAACAGGCAAAATTAGCAAGTTTTAAATTGTGGGTAAAAAAGGTGACTTACTAAAATATTTTACTGATATAAAACATTTAAATGTCATATCAGAACATATCTTATAATAACCAATAACTCCACACCTTACTGTATGGAGTTGTATATGTGTGATCAACTGGAATCTGGCACTGAAGAGACATCCCTGACCAAAGTAGCCACATGAATGGCAAGTCTGAAAACAGACACTTCAAAAGATATTGGTATGAAGTCATTTTGAAATTATTTGGGGAGTTGATTAAAAAAAAAAAAAAAAAACAGGTAGATGAAGCCAAACACGTAGCGTTTTACTTTTGTAATGTTGTTCATAGATTTTCCTACTTGATTTTATGCAACTCTTTTTCTTCTTGAGGTATATGCATTTTATGCCACCTTTTAACTTTAAATAGACTGAGATGTAAGTGTCTGGTTGTGTTTTGAGCTTACTGCTGACATCTGCAGCTGGAATCTTTCTAAAAATTAAAAGTTATCGTTACAACCAACAGCATGGGAAATATTGCCTTCAAGGTGCTTTGCTGAAATTTCTAATTTCTGCTTCAAAAGACGCCTCCACCGATGAAGGTACTGTGAATTTCTCCTTCTTCATTTTCATTTTGATTATTTATATTAATGAGCTGGAAATAGTGACCTCGTCAATTATGCCAAGGATTGAACACATATATATTTTCCAATAGATTTAACTGGACTTTTAATTTTTTCAACATCCTACAGTACATATGAGGCACTCCTTACATGAAAAATGTGATGAACTCAATTATTTTCCCAGCTGCACCCTCCTTCAATTATACATTTATGAAGAAGAAGAAAACACCGGCGAGTCTACATCCAGTGGTACCATGACCTCAACATTGGTACTAATGGAATTTGTACCACTACCCAGTCCACAGCACAAGGTACAAAATGCTTTATAAATATAGCTTTTTTTCTACACTGTTGCCAAAGTCTTAAGATTATGCTGTTACATTGTCAGAAAAATACCAGAGTAACTCACACAAGTTTAATTCTTACAAAACTGTGAAAATAAAAGTCACTTTGCCAATGTAGAATTTAGATTTCCGAACATGAAACCTGTGCTAATGTGAAAGTATGTGATTCACTCTGTGAATAGAGGGTGTGTTATATAAATAAAACTTGTATTCCCAGGTGTGCCATCAAATCCAGCTCTCACGTGTGGGGTCAAGGATGAAGGCAACATGAGAGGGAACGTATCCACCGCTGCCATAATCCAAAAGTCCATACAGGATGAATCTGCACCTCTTTCTGACACTGACATTACTTTTACTGCACAAGAGGGCAGAAGACGTGAAATTTTAAGTGATGACCGTGCACTGTTGCCAAGAGTGCCATCTGATGGTGTACGCTGTCAAATTGTGAGAAAAGGACTAGTGCAAGCTCCAAACACTAAATTTACCCTGAATTCTGACAATCCCCCGAGGAGATTGAGTGAAGAGGATTACTGGAGAACCATGTAAAATAGGGAACTTACTGTTATTTCATTATAATTGTACTCACAAACTGCACTTTATTTTATACCAATATGTTTGTAGTTTAAATTCTTTTTTTAACAAATGCTCCAATATAAACATTCATTTGTGTGCAGTATATGCCATGCATGTAAGCAGCATTTACACTGACAGAAAATTGATATAAAGTTTGAGTTTACTTAGACAGTGTTCCGGTAGTGGTTCCTGTAGGGTTTACATTGATAAGACACTTTTGTAGGGTGTGGAGGGGGGCCTCCACACCCTACACCCTACTGTTTTGCTTGGGGCCCCCAAATTTCTTGAAATGGTCCTGCTTTAGAGCTTATGATATTGTTCTTGTCTATACCATTTAGACATGAGTGAAGTAAGGATGAAGAACTATCTTTATAAGGAAGAAGCAGAAAATCAACAAGGAAAGGATAAAACTTGAGCTGACAGCAAACAATTGAGTGCACTTAAACTGTCATTCTTTTACAGCAAGTTGACAGTACACTTACTTCTTGTCTTGCTGAAGGTTGTATTACTTCAGTATGTCTCAATTTCATGTCACACCAGCCTTATACTGAATCAACAGGCTAGTCTTGGCTCGAAATGGAAAAGATGGTACAAGCTATATGCTGCAAATATGGGTTTCAAGATGGCTTTAGTGCAAACAAACAGGTAACTACAGATCCATCAAAGTTATTGCTTAGCAACTAATTCATTGTACAATTCTTGTAATATCATATTTTGTCATTATTACAAGTATCACAGATGCAGAATTAGAACAATAAGATGGGGTCTAACATTTGGGGCAATTACTGTTGTAAAACGACTGGCACTCAGAAGAGGATGGCCTTTCTAGTCCTTCTGTGCAATCTGCGGGATCAGATGGTTGGCATTTGTGGACTCCTGTTTAGTACTGGGAACACAGAATGGGACACAGCATTTGGGGAAAGTCAGACCAAAAAAATAATCACAGAGACACAAAAAACGAATGCAGAATTGAAAAACAGGGCGAATAGATCACCAAGTGTGTTTACATCCCATCTCATTAAAGCTGAGAGTGAAGGCTGTAACTCCGCGTGCACAAGTCAAATACTTGATTCATATGTGGTGTGTGTGGATATGTGATGTTTCATGAAGTAATTAATCTTCACAGAGCATCTGTTGTTTGAGAGGATTTCTTTTAAACATCAACCCAAGATTTTATGTATGGATCTCTGTTCTTTAGTTACTTATGCAGTTCAGGTTTTTGGAGTTATAAAGGAGAATAAAGGTACAGTCTGTTCTTTCCAGCCTTCACACCGAGGAGGAATAGTGATTAGGAACTGTTCTTTATGTGTGTGACAAGAGGATTGTGGGTGAAGTGTGAACATTAGCAGCTAAGGGTGTGAAGATAAATGGATGGTATTTGTATAGCACTTTTTTAGTCTTATCGATCACTCAAAATACTTTATTGCAGAAACCAAAACTAGCAATTAATACCCACAATCATATGGGACTTCTGTTCTGTAACGCTTACACCCGATGTGCATGGATAACATCTGTTATGTTCAGTTTTCAACATCTCAGTTGGGCCAAAATGTTAAACACCAACCCTTAAGGCACTGATAAAAGTGACAAAAAAAGTACCTTCTAACTGAAAAAAAAACCCTCAGTATTTTACATTCAGCTGCTTTTGCAAACCAGTCTACAAGCTATTCATTGCACTTAGTAAGTAACTCTTTACAATGTTTAATGCTAAATTGCCCCAAGTGATTGTAAAGTTTAATGCTGGAATGTCTCCCTGACTTGACTAATTTGTTTTCTGGTCATGCTGACGTCACACTTAAGCCAAAAATGAGATCCCACTTCAGCCAAATTCAGACAGAATTTTTTGTTCACACTACACAATAATTTCTTTTAGTTTGACAGAAAAAAAATACCAAGTACAATAAATGAAAATGTAGGATATATTCTTTTTTTTTTTTTTTTTTTTTTTTTTTAAAAAAAAGGGAATATAGTGGAGAAAACATTATGATTATGAAGTTTGATAACATTATCTTTTGCTCTTTTATGTAAAAATATTTTTCACTTCATCAAAAGCTGCACTGAACTGGAGCAAATTGAACAAGTACATTTTTTTTTTCCTATGTTGTGCTCCTGGTTATCTGATGACATTGTCCACAGTGTCGCTTGCTTTTTCTGTGAGCTGGATTGTTGTTTTCTGAACAGCTGTTGAATTATTGAACAAAGCTATCATTACACCAGCAGACCAAGTATTTACTGTACGATTAGGATTGTTGTGCTCTTAATGGGTCCTTCCATTAGCCTCTGTGAAGGCCAGAGTAACACCTGCATCAACAGAACACACACACACACAGACTCACAGACATGCAGTTGTTGTGGTGGGACCCTCATGGGAGCAAGTTGTTTTCCAACAGTGGTCTGAGTACGTCAGAAAATGTGCTTACACCATGGCGACACATGCTGGCTCAACAGTATTACAGGAGCGTAGCTGTCCTTCAACCTCTCAAGAGACTTTAGATTAAACAAAAAATCACATACAGGAGCCTGGTGGCGACAGCATGTGAGAGGAATGCAAGGATGTGTTTCTTTTCTAGATTAACTCCTGTTTGTGCATGTATGTGTGTTTTTGACCTTTTGTTTTCTGTGCTTTGAGTTTTTTTCATTATTACTGGCAATGAGGGCAAAGTTTTCAGGAGGTCAGTACCTGCACCCCCCCCCCCCCTTCTCCCGAGAGAGATAAGAAGGTCTGTTGGCCTTTCAGTCAGGAAATTTCCATGTTGAAATTGTGAAAGATCCCCACTGCTCCTCTATCAGCTGAAAAACAGTTTCATAAAACAACACTGTGACAATAACATAATTTCCCAGTTAAACCTCTTAATACACACGTGCCTTTTTCTTTGGTGCATTATTAGTACATTACTTTGTAATGATGACATTCTATAATAATAATAATAATAATAATAATAATAATAATAATAATAATAATAATAATAATAATAATAATTAAAATTATGTGTAGTATGCTTGGTTTAAATGCCAGAAAATCATTCACTGGGAGTGATTGTCCAGTGCTGGGAACTCAGCCTAAGTTTGGTTGGTGGATTTTTCTTTTTCTCATATGCCCATGAAAGCTTTTTTTGGTTTGGTTTTGTTCATCTGTACATTATATTGCTCATATACAACACTACTTTATCAGTTTTCTTATTTCTTGTTTTGTAGTTTCTGAAGGGTTAACTTGATATGAAATTCTCCGCATAATGATTGTTTAACCATATAAGAAAAGACACTTAGCAAAGCAGTTAAAGGGATACTGGGTAACTTTTGGCAACTAAGGGTACTAAACTCCCCACAGGCCACATGGCATTGTCACAAAATTAAGTAGTCTTAACTATAAATTGTAGTTTTAAGCATCAAATGAAGCAGTAATTTTGGCACAAAATGTAATTTAATGTTATGAAAACATTAGCATTAGCTCTTAGCCTATGGGACATAACAGTCCTGCTGCTTCCTATTATTCATTCATTCATTCTCTGAACCGTTTAATCCAATTCAGGGTTGCGGGGAAGCTGGAGCCTATCCCAGCTGGCTTTTGGGCGACAGGCAGGGTACACCCTGGACAGCTCGCCAGTCCATCGCAGCTGCTTCCTATTAAACAGCCATAAAACCACAAACTTACCCAATTTGGCCAAAATATTTATGGAGTCACTGTAGCCAATAAGCTCAACGAGCCGCATTTTGCTCCTACTAAACAGCAACATAAAGACAGACATATACTGCACCATTCTGCAGCTCGTCAGGCACTCACTGCCATTGTTTTGAATGAATGCTAGCTGAAAGATTTGTAAAGGTTTATCCTATTCTGGTACATTAGCACAACAGGCAAAGAGATAATTTACCAGTCTAACAATACTGAGGCAAACAGAGTGGTTTTTGCATCCAAATGTTTTATTGCTTTTTTAAAAAAAATCAAACTCCAGTGAGTGAATTCTTTGCCAAGGTTGACTCGTGTTTCCTCTGAAGCAACCTCTTTTCCGCTTTCTCTTTGTGGCCTCCCCAGACACGGTTTTCACCTTTTTCATTCGAAGAAGAAGAAAAAGTAGCACAAAGAAGAGCCCTCTGTGCTTATTATTTATATATTTATGTGTTTATTTATGTGTTTTAGAGGTGGAGCCACAAAGCAAATCACTCCAGGTCACATGATCCCATGAGAGACGGATCCACTCTTGTAAGTTACTGTCTGGTTTCAGAAGAGGGCAGCCCCTTTGGAGCTCCAACATGTGTCAAGCACTGTATATTGATCCCATAAATAATCTATTATCACTCATTTTAGGCTATTGTTTGGTTTAAAAGTTACACGGTGTCCCTTTAATGACATTTAACACAAATCACAAATGCATGTACTAGAGGTTCACAAACTTTGGATGACTACTGTGCACACATTCTTAAAATCTCCACTAATTAGTTAGCAAGTTACGTCTTTAATAATTCTTTGCCATGCCATATAAACTTTTTTCATATTTGCCTTTGACTCACTATAAAATTGAAACTCAAAAGGATGCGGAGTACCATATTTCGACAAAAGATTTAAAAACAGGGTTAATGCTGCTTCTATGCATTTTCCTTTTCAAAAACAAATTTAAAAAATACATAAATTAAGGAGAGCATTTTCATTACTGGGCAGTGCTGTATTTCATAAAGAAAATTTGAAAACATAAAGCTGTTTTGATATTCTTTAAATTTGCGAACCCATTCAACACAGGCATTGTTCATATGTTCAAAAAGTTCTTAAACAATAAATGAAATTGGGACTACTTTTTAAAACATTCTTGTAAAATAAATAAATAAATAAATAAATAAATAAAACATTGTTGTGAGGAATTACAGCTGGGGTAGGCAATCTTACTCAGAGAAATTTATTTTTACTCTGGGTGAAGTGGTTCCTCGTCCTGATAGTAGTCTATACATGTTGCAATCATGAACAATAAGAAATATAGTTAGACCCCTCAGTTTACTGTAAATCTGTAAGCTTCTTCTTCCGGCTCCCCTCCTTTCAGAGTGCATACCTGATAGCCACACCCTGCATATAAATGGTGTGTTAGGATTAAAATACAAAGTCGTGAAGAAGAAACTCGGAAGGCAAACATGGCTGAGAAAATGCAGGAAGGATTTCCCCTACCCGGCTTGGTTTACTTGCCTCCTCCCGCTAAACAGCCAAGAAAGAGAAAATCGTTGGTGGAAAAAACTGCGAATAAAAAAGCCTTGGATCACGCAAGGAGCAAAACCAGAGTGGGGCGCCACTTTCAAATCTTGCTAGTTCCCAAACATTTCTCACTCCAGCTTTAAAGTACATTATGACCTTAATCCTGCACTTTCACCTTGAGGTGTTTTATAATGTTTTCACAATATTTATGTTCTTCTTACTGGCAGTTGTTCATCTCAAACTGTTTTTCTTCCCCTATGTCTGTTTCTGTGTTTTGCTGCATTCCTTTCTTTAAATGATACTTTATGAAAAACTTGATAATCTGCAGAACTGAGTCTGAACAATTAAAACGTCATGTTTAACATCATAAATGTTTCTTAAATGTTAGCATTCTTCTCTTCCATATGTTTTCTTCTCAAATGAGGATATAATTATCTTATGAAGCACATTATTCACTGCAAACACAAGGTCTGATCAGGGATCCTACACAAACTGAAACTTTGTAAATGGGCTGAATTGATTCCGACAGACCAGTGCTGTTTCAAGTCTGTGTTTATTAAAGTTTGACAGCGTGTAAATGAAGAGAAGGCATTGCTGCTGATAAAGACAAGTGAAACCATGGCTGGAAGTGGCAAATCCCCCTATTTAAATACGGTCACACATCAAAGCTCAGATCATCAACTACTCAGTTTATTGCCTATGGAAGCACTTTCCACATCCTGTGTCAGAACCTTTCCCCTATGAGTCTGCAGTCACCAAGACCATTCCCAAAGACTACCTAAAGCTAATATAAAACTCCTCTTTATGTCATTCAGATATTATTTATACATTAATAAAAACACATTAATAAAAATGCTTTCTATACCATGCTACTTAAAGAGTACAGTTTTCTCTGCTGCTTGTGTTCTGACTATTCATGGTATCTAAAGTATGAATTGTGGCTCATACTATGCACATTTATGCAGACTAAGCACACTTTAATGTTTTTGTAGGTGCTATCAAACTCCTTATTAATACACTGCAGATGTAAATAAACACCCACTTACACATTATTATACTTGTATATTGGCATACACCCATCTGCATTCATGCAAATTCCATGTTTATAAGGTAATCATTAACTAGTCCTAATGTCATCTTCTTTAAACAGAATGAGTGAAACACTGATATGTAAATATATGTAAATGAAAAATTCCGCTGTGACCTCAATTACATTGAGTGGTGATGAGTAGTGACAAACATTTTCATTATGGTTTCTATACAGAAGCCTCAGTGCTTTGACACTGTGGAGCCCCCCCCTCAGATAGGTCTCATAGTTCAATGCCTTTCTTTCTTACTCTTTAACAAAAATCATTACGTCTGAAAATTGGAATTGTGCCTAATATTTGCACCATTAGGCACTGTCTGATCTTTATAAGTTACGCTCATCTAAATGAGGCTATTACTGTGTAGATGATCAAGACATGAATGCTTCTCTGTGGCCTGTCCTCGTAAACCTGACAGTTGGATGTAATGACTCTTAAAGGTCCCACGTAAAAGAGATATTGTTTTTCTTTTTATAAATTCTCATTTCTCATTGCTTCTATTTTACATTGGGTTGTTATTTACTACTGCTTTGATATAGCTACATCACTGTCTTTGATAAAAAAAAAAAAAAAGAATTTCACATGTCCTCTACATTGCACCTAAACAACTAGTGCTCATACAAGCTGCTGATAGGGGTAAAGTATGTAAAAATTACAGTTGCAACATTCATGATATCTAGTAGTACTGTGTGCAAATTATCCGGATGGGATCTGACTCAAACAGAGCCTGATGCAGCTACCAATGGCACATCTAGTTACAGCTTTGTCAGCTGCTACAGCCAGCCACAACATGCTTAAAGAAATGTGTCTCTGAGTCTTCCAGTCTGCATGAAGATCCCTGGATAAAAAGAGTTACTTCTGTAAGTGGATAGTTTAGGGTTGAGCAAGGTTGTCGCTGTTAATAAGAGGAAAATTGAGGCAGTTCATCATGAAATGTTAAATATTTAAAAGCTGTAGGCCTCTGAGCAACAGAGGGGAGGGAAGGAGTTGAAATGGAGGGAGGAGGAACGGAAGTGAGAAAGATGAAGAAAGAGTGTACAGAATGACATAAAACTCCATCCTCCTAATTTCAGTGTAGACTTCATTACATACTCATGTGATGGTTATTATATTGTGTGTGTGTGTGTGTGTGTGTGTGTGTGTGTGTGTGTGTGTGCATGCGCAGTGCAGCCAGAGATTGTACATATTATCCATCACTTCCACTTTAATTGTGCATGACCATGAGAGGGTGGGCTCATATTAATAATTCTATGCTATGTTAAAGCAAATATTCTCATTTTTCAAATTATTTGCTTTAACACTCTCTGGAGTGTTAAATTACCATGTTGATTAATATTTCTTGGATCTGGCATTATGGCTGATGTGTTCATTAGCACAGCGCTTTGCTTGAATTCATCTGTATTTCTTTGTATGTGTCCATGCGTAAGTATGTGCGCATGTTCATGTGTGTTCTTCTACCTTCATATAGGGTTGCATTACAACTTCTGCATCTTCATCAACTCTAACCACATTTTACTTCAAGGAAATACAATTATGTTGATGTGGCATGTGCAGAGTTGGATATTAGCTGTCTTATTTGACGTTTGTATACGTTAACTAATATACCTATTTTTGGCAGTCATGTAAAAAGTTAACAAATGAGAAAATTCATGACTTAGCTGGGAAAATATTAGACCTGGTATTGTAGTGAAGTTGAAAATCAAAACAAAATCATTGTGTTTATAATATTACAAATTGAACTTTATGATGGTGCTTGAGATGAATGTCCATGACTAACATTCAAGCCACTTGACTACATATTCCTGTTTAATGATTTCACCAGGAGTTGCTCCGAGTAAGTAAAAAGAGATGTTTTTGTAAACTTCTTTTTTTGTAAACTTTAATTTTTTGTTTTTGAAAGAAAAAAAGAAATGAAAGAAAGAAACAAACAAATAAAAGGAAGAAAGAAAGAGGCCTTCATCCCTGGAATGATAGTAATGTTGTTGGACAAGTTAACAACCACACTGTGTCATGACCTTTTATTTGAGAACAATCTTGATTCTGTACAGCATGACCAGTGAAAAAAAAACATACATTTTTGTTGTGCAATGGCTCAAAAACTGTTTAAAACCATTGAGTTTCTGGAGCAGGTTTTCATCCAGCTGATTTAAAACCTCCTTCATTTTTTACTTTCCTTGTATAACACTGGTCCATATTAGGAAATAAATTTATTCTGGTCCCATGTTTACTTTTGACAAAGACATGAGGACGCCCTTGTGTGTTGTTTTCTATGTGCCGTACGATTAATACAACCTTAATGGAGTTGCTCATGACTGAGTTTTCAAAAGCTAGATGTATGTACTGTTTCACTACAGGATGTGTCGAGGATGTAATTAAAGCCATATATCAGATCAGCTAATAACCGACTAATGGTGCATTTATTTGTTTACTGATGGCAACAGCTACCGGTAAGTTAAAATGAACACACAAACAACCACATGAAACTCAGTTTATGTGTGTGTGTGTGTGTGTGTGTGTGGCAGAGTGGGGTGTGGGGCTTTCTATGCACGAAGCAAATCTAATTATTTTCTTTGTGGATTATTTCCTTTTTTTTCTTGGAGAGAGCCATTTTGGACCTGAGGGAGGGCCATCTTCTCATTTATAGACTCATCGACATCTAATTTGAACATTTGGTTGGGTAATTACGTAACATGCATAATTTAACTTTGTAACCTCTTTCACTCTTTTTCTGTTCTCATTAAAAGTACAGATTCGCGCAGTGATGAACGTTCTCAGCACAAGCACTGCTGCATAAGCATATGAAAGTTAATTATTTTTAAATAATTAACTTCCATATTTGTAATCTACATCTACATATCCTTATGTAGATTTTTTTTCATTCTTTTTTCAAGAACTAAACAATAAAATTGCAGTTATGCATTCGCACAGAAATAGTCTTTTTATTAGCAATTTCTTCTTGTCATTATTATTCTGATTATTAACGAATTTGTCACGATTATCATTATAATTTTTGTTTTTCTATGTGTGTGTATTTGAGTGTTTTCATTTTTGAAAGACTGGCGCTGCATCTGAGACATGCATATTGACAATTTTAAAAACTCAGAACGTTACTTGTGTGAGGCGGATGCTGGTCACTTAGCATGCCTAATCAGCAATGTTTTGTTTTGTCTCTTTTGCTTCATTCAATAAAGCTGAACTTTGATCACAGATTGTAATTGTAACTTTACTGGGAAAACTTGAGGGATTTAAAGAAGATGGTCAGAATAATAGGTAATAGATAAATTAAAAACAGAATTCAATATTAATACTATAACCTGTGGGGCATCTTGTCCAAATTTTAAAAAATGGATCAAACCTGTGCTTATAGTCTTAACTAAGTTACCATGTTTAGCTAATAACTTTTAGTGCATGTGTTATCCAGAACTTCAATTATAGAGCTGTAGTTTCACCACTTAAAATATCAGAATTCCTCGGGGCACCAGCATATATGGAGGGAGAAATGAAATATAGCCTATGCTGTTAAATACAATTTGTATTGTTCTCATTTAAACTGACCTTAGGTACACATTGGATTAATATAATGTTGTTGTTTTTTTACTAGTATACAAACTAATAAGATAAAATATGAACATTTAAAGAATTAAAAGAAATGTAAATATGATTGCCTGAAGTTTGTTTTGAGAGATGTGTAATATGTAGGAAAATGCAGCATAAATGAAATCAAATTGTGGTTTTAATCAGTTATGATATAGGGAATAAAGATATAATTTCTGAAAGTGACTCAACTAAATTCTATGGCATTTTTAAAAGGTAGTAGATTAATGTCTAATAAAGAAACGCGGACTGATAATGTTCACGGAAACTTAGGAGAGGAGATATGCTCTTGTCAGAAGATGCCGTTTTGACTGAGGTAACATGCATGCAGGATTTTGTCAAATTATTCTTGAATACGAACAAAGAGATGTTGGATAGATGGGATCCTCATGACGCTGCCCAATCTCCTGAAAATTCACCTGTAACTGTTATCAGGCTGCCAGCTCAGCATGGGTCTGCTGTGGCTCTTGTCTCTGTCCTGTTTCTTAGATGCAAATGTAGTTGTTTACTTTTAACAAACTTCCACCCAGTAGTTTGGTTCTTGTAATTGTTCAATAACATGGAATGCAGGCGCGTTACTTAAATTGTTGTAAAATCATAAACATGATAATGGATCCTAAACAAAAACAGAGAAATAAAGAGATTAAAACAAATAAAATGTTAAATCTTTGCTTCAATCCATTGTTCCTTCTTTGTTTTCTGTCCTTCTCATTCTTCTTTCTGTTCCTTTCCACTTTGACTTCTCTGGGCTTGAACTCATGGGAGCGATCGTGAGTGGAGGCAGGGTGTATTATCTTCAGCCAATCGGAACAGTCTTGTGGTTTTGCCAGAACATCAGATTTCAATTATGAAATGAAGAAATCATCCAAACTAGTTAAATGTAATAAAATCTTAGTGATTTCAGCTGTCTGTGCTTCCTTCATTGTTATCGGAAATGACTAATTGTTTGGACGTTTTACAACTGGCAGATTTGTGAGTAAGGAGTGTTCCTCAGGGCCATTGTCTCACATCTGCCATTTTTAAACCAGTGATATAGTTTCCTTTGAGGGTTAACTATTAAACTGTGAAATCTGCTGATCAATAAAATTCTAAACCATGACTTCTGTTTGGCTTTACACACATATATATATATATATATATATATATATATATATATATATATATATATATATATATATTGATATATATATTGATATATAATCAATTTAAACAGATATTTAGAAATTTCCTAGAATTGCCAGAAATTTTTTCCAACCATCATTGTATGGAAAATAAAGCATGTTATGACAATATGCTTTCGTATTGCAACTAACTGACTTCTTGGAAACTCACACTACAATCTGTTTACAAAACCATTTAATTATTGGGTTTAAAAGCAGACAGGTGTTTTGAAGGAAAGCTGTCTTCAGTGTGCTTGGTGAGCTATAATTTGACCTTTGATGGCTCACTAGCTACTGTAGCTCATGTGGATAAACTTGGATGCCCTTTCTTGTCAAGACTGTTTCTGTCAGCCAGTTTTTTTTTTTTTAACAAACAGGGCCAGGGTCTTAGTTCAGTACCACACTGCTGAACTTGTGTGAGACAAGAAATCACTGTAGGCAGTGTGAGTGATTTTAATGTTAAACAGAAAATGTGGGTGTAATTCTGGTTTTGAGTGAATGTGTGTATTGTTGCCCCAAGTAGCAGTTGTTTAGATGAAAATTGGCTCTGTTTTTATTTTTGTGTTATCTATATTTTAAGTATTTTGCAAGGCACGAGTGTGGCTGTTTTCTAGTTTAATATTAAGGGGAATCTATGATAATGGAAAATGGGTTTTTGACCCTTGCACTCCTTGTACTGATTGAAAACAAGCACACAAAAAAAAAAGAAGAAATAGGAATAATAAGATAGAATGGTCATTTTTAGGAAATGTTTTATTCTTGTGAAAACCAGGGATTTTATATTTGGTAAAACACTGGTTAATAATGAGAGTTTAATTAACATCAGCCAGGTCAAAAAGTTTATTTTAGTCGCCTTTTTATGCATGTTTTCATGCAAGTTTTCACTGAAACAAACTAAAAAACCACCTGCTGTGACCACAACTTTTTTTCCCACATTTTTTCTAGGGTTTTTTAAATGTTACTTTTTGTATTACCTGGAGTGGAAGTGGATCAGGTGGTAGAGCCACTTGTCTTGTGACCTGACAAAGTCCTGCTCCCCTGATAGAGTCTTGAGGGGGACATGATTGTTCTCTGAGGGTCGTTCCCAAGCCCAGATAAATGCAGAGGGTTATGTTTGGAAGGGCTTTGGCATAAAACATGCCAATTCACATGTGCAATAGTTTGCCGTGGTGACATTCTTTTTTGTAGATTTATAAACAAATCAATAATGGTAATGGAAACTAAGACGACACACACTAAAAATGCTGTTTTCAGAGGAGAGTGTCTTCAAACTTTATACATTTTTAGACCCATTCCCCTGGATTTGAGCAGCACTTGTCAAAAACAGGCCCATTGTGGTATTAGGGGGTATCTTGAGGTATCTGACAAATCAACAAGCACTTCTGATGGAGTACTCTGGCCTTTAAGCCTTCAACAGTCACTCTAAAACATTTGGTATTCGAGTTATCACCCTTGACCTTAACCATGTGAACCCAACAGCTGAGATCCCCCTTGACAAGTGTTTAGGATATTTAATGTCTCTGTTTGTTTTCTTTGTTTTGTTTTTTTTTTTTGTTTTTTTTTTTACAAGCTACACAGTCTGAAAAAAGTAATATTTGTATATTTCTAAAACTCACAAACACATTCTCAGTCAGTCTGTACTTGGCTTGCGGCTTTGACACAGAGGAGCTGCCATCCATGTACAGCTATAATAACCTTGGAGTGTTCTTCATCTTTTAATGTTTTTTTTTTCTCTGTCTGCAGCTGTGATTTATGGAAACGGGCGTATGGCTCAGATGTGGAAGGAACGCAAGAAATATACCTTTAGAGTGTTTCTTTTAGCTGGTAGATCTGGATCACAGTTTTTCCTTTGAATCTTTAAGATCTATTTGTAACTAAGCAGAATAAAATGCTGTGTTGCTGCATTAGGTTCAGGTAGATTACAGTTCAGTATTAGAATAGGAATGCATATCAAATGTGTCTCAAGTGACCATCAGTAATTGAATTTTGCTTCCTGCTTCCATTTGATTTTATCGGTGGGAAACTGGGACTGTAGCTGCTAAAGAGAGAAAAGAACAAATTTGCTCTGAGCTCTTCAGGATGAAGGCTGAATTCCTAAGATGTCAGCCTAATTTTACTGCTATAGCTTCAGGCTTGGTGAGACAGTTTGAGTACACATACAAGTTTACTGAAGGGTCCTTGATAATGTGGTCATTTATACACATTTACTCAGTGCTTATTAAAGTAAACAGGGGAATATAGTTTCAGAATATGCTTTTGATTTGGGATCAGCTGCTATCGGTTGGCTTCAGTATGGTGTAGGAACCTGAAAACATCTTACATTCATGCCGCCTGCACTCCAGTCCAAGACGAGCTAACATTAGCGAGCTAGCTAGCTTTGTGCCATGTGAGCTTAACCTGGCTCATATGGCTTTTAAAGATATTAAAATGCTCTGTTCAAACTCGCATGACATTACAAAGAAACAAAGAGTTAAAAATTGCTGCTTGCTACTTTCCCAAGAAGCCACCTTTCCACAGCTGCTGCTAAATGTTGTTTTTCCATGGGAATGATGCTTGTTGTCACAAGTTGTTGCCACAAGCAATGGAGCTAGAATACAATGGGGTATTTTTCCACTACAGTTCCCAACAAGGTAAAAATATTTACTATGATGACACGTTGGATGTGGCGTCACAAACAGTTGGAGCTGTCCTCTGCAGCCTTTTGCAGATCACAGTGTTGTTTCTATTACTCAAAACCAAAAAGTGCATTGATCTGCCGATATCTACTCTGTTTATATTGAAGAATAACAATTACTGATGTTCAAAGGTGACTAATTCCCATGCAATTATTTATTGTATGGGAATTAATTCAACTAATGTACCATGGAATCATTATTTTCAATGACTGCTGAACCCATGAAGGGCAGCAAAAAATAAACACTCCAAAAAGCAGAAGTTTAATTTGCATGATCAATAACTTACACAGCCTCAATATGTCTTAAGATCCATATCTGCTAAAATGTGCTAAATTTAGAACATAAAACACAGTGTCTGAGAGTGACACAGATATCCCCTACTTTCAGGCTGTTAATGGAAACACTTGTCATTGTGGTTTGGCTTGGCTCACTGAGCTAATAGATATTGATTTGGACTTGAAACACCCTAAAATCCATCTGAGAGCTGGTGCTGCTAACGGTCTGATAAAACAAATTCAAATAGAGACTTTTGTCATCTGTGAATTTTAAACACATTCTTTAATATGTTGCTGTCAGCCAAGACACATTACTGTTTGTCTTTGAACTATGTCTCTCTACATCAGTGAAGCCTCTTTTCAACCAAACTGGTTCCAGTGCTGGTTTGTGGCCAGAGCCAGACTAAGCACTGGTTCTTTGGCTTCTAAGCACTGGCTCCTGGCTCTCAAAACTGGTTCTCTTCAGGCACCAACTCTTTGCTGGACCATAGTTGAGAACTGCTTCATGTTGCTTGGATCAACAGCTGGGGGTAGAGTTACCTAGCTAACAACGGCTACGACAATATCATAAACTGACATTAAATAGTTACTTTTCTCCCCAAAAGTACCGGTAGTTGCTGTTCTCTGCGTTTCATTATTAAACGTTGACATTCAGCCAATGACTTGTCCATCTGTGAAAGTCAACACATATTTGGAAGGCCAAGACCAGAACTAGGAGGGGCACCACACACTCCTCCATTGTTTATGATTTCTGCTTCTTCTTCCTCCTTTCTCTTTCTAAATATGTTTTAGACGACTTAATGAAACAGCACTTGCCAGGGTCGAAAACAGCACCGGCACTGAACCAGCACCCATTCTTCTTTGGTGGAAAGGAGCTATGAGTAGTTAAATGTACTGACTTGAATATTAATATAAAGTTTATTCTGTTGGTTATACCTTATTCTGTAGTTTATCCATTACATGCTTGTTGTTGTTTTCTGTGTTTTAATCAGTTATTTTGAATCTTTGACATTTCCCTATGTGATATGTTTTTAAATGATGTTTTCTTGTATATAGGCATCCCTTTGACGGTGAGATTGGAGTCTCAGTGGTACGAACTCTATTAAATAAAGGTTACATTTCAATGCTCTTTGTTTTACCGCTACAGTGACTTACACTGGGTTTGGTGGGCATTTCTTCACTACTGAGGTATTTATTAAGAAATGTTCCTCTCAGTGCCAGATGCTCGAAAGCAAAAGAATACTGTGATGACTATTTTAGCATATTTATGAGTGTGTGTGTCATCGTGTACATTCTACACAATATGTGAATGTGTTTGTGTCAGTGAACAAGAAAAGAATTGGGGGGGGGGGGGTGAATACCCAATAAGGTTTAGGGAGAATCACAGCAGCAATCAATACACAGTGCACACATTCGTACAAACAAACAAGCAGGAATTGGTAACTGCCTCCACACTCCCACACGGTTCCTTTTTAAAACCATTTCTTTGTAAATAATGTACACCTACACACTTTCCTTTAATCTTGCCTCACTAATTGTGTGGACTAACACAATAACATCTACACACTGATTTGTCACGATGTAATAGAAGGATGAGAATACGAAAAGGTCAAGGTCCCCATGAGCCACAGACCACTGAAAGAAGTTTCTTATAATCCAAAAAGGTGACCTAAATCATTCAAAGGTCTCTTTTCATTTCACTTCAGATGTCCAGATCTGAATTTTTCAACATGCTGAGAAACTCAAATTTATGCTATATAGCCAGAGACTCACTTCATCTTCATGTTTAATGTCCTCCCTCCATCACAATCATCAGTTTCCCTGTTCTGACCGAGGCAGAGAGGTCTCTCCTTTATCATTGTCATTTACATCAAACTATGTGACTCCTGATAACGCATAATTATGACAAATGACTAATGATGGTATTATGGAGCCTGGATCATATGCATTCAAAACTGCTTAATCAAAGCAACTGTGAGTTAAGATTCTAGGTGGTGGGGCAATGTTGTCTCTCTCTGTGAGGCCATGAGCAATTCATTCTGCAAGACGTGTTCATGAATAAAAATGATTTCTGTGTATGTCTTTAGCCTGTCTGCATAACATGTTATCATTGGTGTTTCTTCTAGCATTATAAACATGCTACAGCTGCGGATGCCTGATATGTGCCCTGCTTTTATTTTTAAAATCATGAAAAAAATATCCATCTCAATAACAGTGTTATTAAGTGAAATGAAAAAAATCCAAGTTTAATGGATTTCTTCAAAACAAACTGTTATGGTGAAATAATTCAAGGATTATCTTAATGCACTGATGTTTCATCAAACATGCAAAACCATGATCATAGCAGAAGTAGGGCACTGATGACAACCTGTAACTAAGATTCCAGGTCTGTTTTGCACATCCATGCAATCCTTTTGTCCAATGCACAGATTAATTCATAAGTCTATACCAATGAACTGGTTAGCTGAAGTAATCAAAACTGTAATCACTTGTGCTGTGGCTCAATACAAGGGCCTGCAGAGATGTCCAATAACACAAAGATCTCCATCAGCACATAATATCTATTCTGCAGGTCAGACTGCCTGTGATCAATCAGAACAAAAATTAACCAGAGGAGGAATTTCAATTTTACGTTGGTGTATTGATTAGTGAATCGAGTCAATTACTGGAGACAACGTGAGATAGAATGGAGCCATCCATTCTGTGTGTGCTGAAAAGCATAGAAAGCTGCTTCTATTATTATTACCTGGAAATAATATGTACACTTAGAAAAAAATTAAATGTTATCCGGAAATTACATTTAAAATCTTAAAACCAAGGGATTACTTGAGGAGGCCTGACATATAAACAGTGTGGTGTAACTGACTGTTTGGCCCTGTTTTCAACATTTTTGTTGACAAAGGCCTCTCATTGTTTTTCGGGGACCTTGACCACCATATTATGATACAGATTAAAAGACTGTAAAAATGGAAAGTGTTTTTACGCAGGCATATAGAGGACCTGTGTACAAGAAGGCCTGCACTAGACTCTACTTTCTGAGGAAACTAAAGTCATTCAACGTGTGCAGCAAGATGCTGGAAATCTTTTACCAGTCTGTTGTGACCAGTGCCCTGTTCTCCTCTGTGGTCTGCTGGGGGGTGGCATTGCAGCCAGTGACACCAACAGCCTGAACAAACTGATCAGGAGGGCTGACTCTGTCACTGGCTGCAGACAGGACACTATTGAAGCTGTAGTGGAGGACTCTCACCAAGCTTTTGTCTGTCCTGGATAACCCTGACCACCCGCTCCATCCTGTACTGGTCAGACAGTGGAGTGCCTTTTCCAAAGGGTCAGACAGCTTCGGAAATAATTCCTGCCCACCTCAATAAGACTGTTCAATGCTTCTTCCTTGTGTCTTAGATAACATCACGAATGTTACCAATGTTATTTATCTCCTCTCAACCCTTTTGTAAATACTTTTTAATTTTATACTGTTCTGTTGTTGTGTTATAAACACAATTGTACATGGAGGCTGCAACTACTAAATTTCCGAAGTTGGGATTAATAAAATACTTCTATTCTATTCTATTCTATTCTATTCTATTCTATTCTTTCTCTCTCTCTCTCTCTCTTTATTTATATATATATATATATATATATATATATATATATATATATATATATATATATATGTATGTGTATGTATGTATGTTTGTATGTATATATTTATATATATATATATATATATATATATATATATATATATATATATATATATATATATATATATATATATATATATATATATATATATATATTTATACGTATACATATATATATATGTATGTATGTTTGTGTATACATGTATACATACACACAACTAAGTAATGATACCTACCAAGTAAATTTTTCTTGGTAGGTATCTATGCCAAAAAGTAATTTTTTTTTTTTTTTTTTTTTTAATTTTCTTTCTAGTGATCTGCATGTAATTTTTTAAAATTAAAATTAAACATTAAAATTAAAACAAAAAACGAAAAAACTTTTTGTCTTTGTATCAAACACTATCTGTAGCAGATATCAGAAAAAGACCATTAACCCTTACATCACTCTTCCAAACATGCTTATGAAAACAGTCATTAAATGTAAAAGAAAAACAAAGAAAAAAAAACAAGACAAAATAGAACAGCACAGGATCATGTGACTATGTTTTGCAATAAAGATTAGCTGATCAATAACAGAGACAATGGTCCAAGTAAGAAAGAAAACATATAAAAGTCATAAAAACAAAAAAACAAAACCAATGGCCAAGAAATAACATTGGGATTATATTCAGATCGAAAACATCAAAACACTGGTGGCATAAAAATATGAATCAGACACCCCGGGCTTCTGATATAATCTGTTTTGCCTTTGACTAATGAGCTGAAGCAGAGGCAAGTCGAGTAGTGTGTGATGTTTGTACGGCAACAATACATGTTTGTGCTGTTCATTTGATGAGGCTGAATGAGGCGCTGAGCGGAGAACTGATCCTAATCTTTACTCTCCTACCGCTTGTCCTTAATCTTATCTCATCAGTTCGGCTATACTAATCTACTTTATGAAAGCTTATCAAACTAATCGCTGAACACAGTGACAGTGCAGTGAATGACTGAAGCATTATGTGATTGTGACTCAGCAAATGGGACAAGCGGTGATGTTTACATTTGCAGACAAAAGTGACTGAATGACATAAGAGGGTCAAAGGCTTTAGGGTGTTCTTCAGTGATTTAGTTTGTAATAAATATACAGCACTGCATAACAGTACAGTTAACAACACCCTTTTGATTGCTTTCTTTGTTTTATTTTTTATGATGACTGCTTAAAAAGTTAATAAATCCAGATAATAAGAGGGACTGAGCTGTTTTGAAAGGGTGCATCCTTAAAGTCACAGCCATCCCCTTGCCAAACTAAATAAACCCATAACGATCTAATGGGTTGATTGCAGGAGATGACAAGAAGACCCATTTAAAGCCTTGTAAATCAGGTTCGGCTGGACGTTTAATTAACTTGCAAATTAATGCACCATGCTGTGTAAATTGTAGGGAGATAAATATTCATGTAGTTAACTAAGAAAAAGGGCAAGGACATATCACAGATGCAGGCAGATTGGCTTCGCAAGCAGGGTACCCAATAAACACCTTACTGTAAGCAGCTACTTTACATTTCCTTTGCTTTATGGGTTATGCAAAGAAAGGAAGTCACTCTTTTTTACCCATATTTCACTTAACACCAAACCCCTAGTTTCTGTTTATCTTGTCTGTGTCAGTTCATGATAAAATAAAGTGAGCTGACGTAAGTTAAAATGATTTCTTACAGTGTGATTCTGATTCCAAACTGGATAAAATCTCAATATTTTAAAAGTGAAACAACTCACTCACAGTACAGACAGTCAGGGATTTTTTCTTCTTCTCCAAGTATAAAAATGTACATCCAAGCATGTGCCTGTCCTCTAGGAAAACAAACTGTTATCCTACAGGGAGATATCTAAGTGTCAAACAGTGATGCACTCCACGGCGTCTATTAATACATCTTCTAGACAACATTAAATAAGGCTGCAGTAAACACTGTGGCTAAAAAAATACATAAAATCCCCACTGCCATGTAAGTAAAGGCGATTGACTGACTGATCAAGTTTAACCCTTTTCAGTGGCTGCATTCAAATCTCTGGTCACAAATATAGGTGACCTGCTCTGGGCCTTATTGAAAGTGATGGGATGCCCCAAAGTAGGACTAGATTATTCATTTTAGTTTTGCAATAACTTCTTTACGGTGACAAAAAGGGTACAAAAACCAAATAACCTCATCTAACTGGAGTTCAGAACAATGTTTTTTTTCTTTTGGTATATTGTTTGGCTTGCATCTATAGCTGCCAGGACACTGCAGTGCTTGTTTTCGTCATTTAGACGCACAGCCCTGCTGCCTAAGCAGGAAGAGATGAATCTCACCCCCCCACCAGGGAGTCTACTGGCTATCAGAACCTCACGCTCACCACTGAGCTGGCTCCCGCATTTCATCATTACGCACATTACCAGCCAGTGACGCAGTGGCATCAAGAGAATTTTTTGGCGTCATGATGATCAGGATTTTGCCCTGACCATATATGGCTGTAATCTGATTCATGGGCAGAGTAAGTTTGCTCAGTAGGCTACTCCATGAATGAAGCTGTATCTGCCTGTAAGTTGAAACGTTTCGGCCATATCCTCGCTCTTGATTCCTCTCTTCTCTTTTCCCCACAAGGACAAACGAGATGAAGTGGGAAACGGACAGTAACTGAGCGGCTCGGCTGTCCTGTGAATTCCAGGCAAACATTATGGCAGACGACCGCGTTACGCAATAAGTCACACTGCGCTATATCTGCTCCTCCATGCTTTCTGCAGCCTATTTTCTTTTTTTTCTTTTCTTTTCTTTTTTTTTTTTTTTTTTTTTATACCATGAAATGCTCATGGAGGGATAGACCCTCCCGTTGTAATCCCAACGATTGACGCCGTAAAGGGAATATTAAAATCGTGCGCGAGAGCTACGCGCTCTGCGTGCTTGTTTACCATCTGAACTGGAATGACTCTGTACATGTCACGTCACCACACGACCAAAAAGGTTGTGGAAAAACACTTACTCTAGCCTATTGTAAGTTAACCATCAGAATTAAATTATGAATGAACTGGGATGGAGATAAAAATCCCTTTATAAACTCTGATCCCCCACTATATACGCTTGTAATAAATACATATTCCCGCTGCTAAAGGTTTTATAATCCACCCAAACGCTTTAAATGACGCATTGGAGGCGCTTTATGGGCCAGGAGCATTTTGTTTGGTTGGCTATTTGGGGGATATATCCTGTTAAAACGTCTCAACAGAAGCCAAATGGTGTATCATGGGACCAGAGCTGCTATAAATAAAGCTCAGTCCTCACTGACTACGCTTAAATGAGTCGGAAGAGGGCAGAGCGATAGTAGGAGGGCTTTTTCCTTCTCTTTCCTTTGAACGGGGCAATCTCACTCCAGCATTCATCCAGTTTCCACCAATAAGCCCAATGAGCTGAGTGCGCACCGCCCACTGTCGGCGTGTGTATTTTTTTCCTTCTCCTTTGCCTTCTTTTTCTTTTTTTAAAACCAGAGCTGGATGTGTAGATCGTCACATGTTGTTTCTCCCCCCCTCTTCTTCACTCAGGACACAAGCAGACATGTGTTATTTATTGCTCGGCTGTGGGAGAAGACGAACGCACGAACAACCGGCTCTGGAAATAGAGGATAAAAAATAAAAGCGCGTCGTTTCTCCGGAAAAAACTCCAAAGACAGGGGAAAGCCTCGTGTCTGGAAGCGAGAATGGCGAGTCCGCCAAACACGGGCGACCAGTCGTTATTAGCCAGTAATGCGAACAACAACAACATCAAGAAATGTGGATATCTGAAGAAGCAGAAACACGGACACAAGCGCTTTTTCATCTTAAAGGAGCCGAGCGAAGGCTTCCCTGCCCGGCTGGAGTACTACGAGAGCGAGAAGAAATGGAAAAACAAATCAGCCGCGAAGAGAGTTATTTCTCTGGACAGCTGCCTCAATATCAGCAAGAGAGCGGACGCAAAAAACAAATTCCTTCTAGCTCTCTACACCAAGGACGAGTATTTTGCCGTGGCGGCGGAAAACGAGCAGGAACAGGAGGACTGGTACCGGGCTCTGACGGATCTAATGGCTGAGGGGAAAGTCTATGACGGATCGGCGTCCAACTCTGCGTCCTCTCTGGTTGGCTTCGATGAAGCGAGCTACGGTGTAATAACACCGGTGACCGCCGCCTACAAGGAGGTCTGGCAAGTAAATCTGAAATCCAGGGGACTCGGACAGAGCAGGAATTTGACCGGGGTTTACAGACTCTGTCTCTCCAGCCGGACTATCAGCTTCGTAAAGCTCAACTCGGAGGTCGCTTCGGTTGTTTTACAGCTGATGAACATCCGGAGGTGCGGCCACTCCGACAGCTTTTTCTTCATTGAGGTCGGTCGATCTGCGGCCATCGGTCCGGGGGAGCTGTGGATGCAGGCTGATGACTCTGTGGTGGCTCAAAATATACACGAAACTATCTTGGAGGCCATGAAAGCTATGAAGGAGCTGTCGGAGTTCCGCCCGCGCAGCAAGAGCCAGTCTTCTGGTACAAACCCCATCTCTGTGCCCACGAGGAGGCACCTGAATAATCTCCCACCAAGCCAGACCGGGCTCCCCCGGCGTTCCCGCACTGACAGCATGGCTGCAACCTCTCCAGTGAGCAAATGTTCATCCTGTCGAATACGCACAGCCAGCGAGGGCGACGGCACCATGACACGCCCAATGTCAGTCACGGGGAGCCCCCTCAGCCCGGGGGTTCACAGGACCCTTCTGAGCAGGTCTCACACCATCACAGCTCGGCCCTCTCTTACATTTGAGTCTTCTACCCTCCAGCACAGTAAGTCTATGTCTATGCCCCTTTCTCACTCGCCACCTGTGCCCACCACTTGCACAGGGAATGTTTCCTCCTGCCCTGACAGCACTGCTCCCCGCCCTTCTAGCTGCAGTGCATCCTTCTCAGGCTCCCCAAGTGATGCAGGTTTCATATCATGTGAGGAGTATGGCTCCAGCCCTGCAGATGCACGAGACCTCAGGTTACCTCTAACCCTCCGCAGCAACACTCCAGAGTCTCTCAAAGCGGACACCCCACCCTCCAGGGATGGCTGTGAGCTCGATGGCTACATGGTGATGGAGAGGCAGATTCAGAATGGCAGCCGTCGGTTAGCAGAGCTGGAAAAGGTTTATCGAAAGCGCACATATTCTCTCACAACCCCCCGCCAGCAGAGGCGTCCTCCACAAGTGTCCTCAGCCTCCCTGGATGAATATACGCTAATGAGGGCCACATACATCAGTGGAAGCCAGTCTTCTCTGAGATGTCACACTGCCTCCCCTAAAGGAAGTGGACTTGAGGATTACAGGGACGTTCATATCAGTTCTAACAGTCTCCATGGCGACAGTGGCTACATGCCTATGATGCCAGGCGTGGCACCTCAAACACCAGGGTCCAAGGATGACCCTTACATGCCCATGAGCCCCATGTGTGTTTCTGCTCCAAAGCAGATCATCAACCCTCGTTCACACTTCTCTCCTGCTGGGCTGGCCCCACGCACTGACTCCCCCGGGAGCCTGTCTCTGGAGGACAGCGGTTACATGCCAATGTGGTGCGGTAACAAGATGTCAGTGGAGAGCACTGATGGAAAGCCCAGCAATGCAGAGTACCTGTACATGTCTCCTGTTGACACGCTGGTGTCTCTAACACCCCCAGACTACATTCTCAGCCCTTCTGGAGATCCCCACCCCCAGCACAGACAACCTTACTCTTACAGCTCTCTACCAAGATCACTGAAAGGGCAGTCTCAACGCAGTGGCTCTGCTGACACAGATCAGTATGTGGTGATGAGTTTGCAGAGGCAACGGATAGAAGAGGAGTCCAACTACTGTCCTGTCTCTCCAGGGGAATCTGTCGGCAGCAGCTCCCCAGAAACACCAGGCACTCAGTCCTCAGTTCCATGTCCTCTCAGACTGGCTCGGATAGATGGCAGTGTGGTACACCGCGGTAGGGCTTGTCGGCCCACCCGCCTTGCTCTGGAATCCCTCAGAATACTGCCATGTATGAGCGAACATCCTCTTCCCTCAGAACCACGTAGCCCCGGAGAGTACATCAACATAGATTTTAGCAGTGCTGCACATGTCCAGCTGGCATCTGCAGCGTCAGAGAGTTCCGTGTCTTCTGGGAGTTTATTATGTCCAGAGAGGGGATCCCCATCATCCTCAGACTATGCTAACATTGAGATCAACTCCAACTTGGTTCACCAAACTAGGGGTTCCCCTCCTGGAGGGTGTTTAAAGCACACACCTGAAGTTTTGACTTGCCCTTTGGCGAGCACCGAGGAGGATGCGCATGAACAAGAGGAAGAAGAGGAGGAAACAAGAATAGAGGGACAGGTGAAGCAGATGGGGATGGTGGAGGAATATTCCCTCCAACAGCAGGGGAGCCCGGTGTGCCAACCCGCTCTGGTCAAAGACGACTACACCGAGATGACCTTCGGTCCTCCTGCCTCTTTACCGGATCTCTGCAGCACTGACGTTACTCCCCTCCCCACCAGCCCCACTGCTTGTGTCAACCGGCTCAGCATTGACAACAGCATAGTTCATGTTGTACCCCCTGTACCAGCAGACTCTTTTCTCCTGGGAGCCCCTTCATTATCTGTCACAGTCGTGGATCCAGACAGGGGGGCTAAAGTCATCCGGGCTGACCCTCAGGGGCGTCGGCGGCACAGCTCCGAGACCTTCTCCTCCACCACCACGGTGACGCCAGTTTGTCCATCGTTTGCCCACGACACCAAACGACACAGCTCGGCCTCTGTGGAGAACGTGTCCCGCACCATTCGCAGCTCCGAAGAGCCCGGCGAGGACTATGGCAGCTCCATGTGCAGGGAAACTTCGGCTGGTTATCAAAACGGACTCAACTACATTGCCTTAAACTTGATGGAGGGAAACCTTGGGGGATGCAGGTTAGGAGGCTGCGACGAACTCCTGAGGTTCAAGACAGCTTGTGGCTGCAAAGGGGGCCTGAACGGCTTCAACGCCAACCCTTACGCCAGCCTGGGATTCAAGGAGACCACTACCGCTGCTGTGAAAGGTGAGTTTTCATACATTGTCACACACACACACACACACATTCATTCAGTAGGTTTTCATTCACAGCGACTCCTCTGTTTCCCCCAAACAGTGAGAACGTTCTGATGAGTAAACACCTGGCTACAGGAGATGAGAGAAGTCAGCTAGTTATTAGCATTGCTGCTGGGTGTGTGCTCTGATGTTTAGATAGGATTAGACACATTCTGGTCACACCCATAACTCTGAAAAATTTCAAGGCCGTGTGATGCTCAGTCTTGTAGCATGCACGCAGGAAATGGCCACGTGTCCTTCCAAGTAAAAGCTCAGAAGAAGAAAAGTCAATGAAAGAGCAGGGAAGAGTGGAAAACAGTAAAGCTGTGTCCATGTTGCCTTCAGCTTGCTGCTTCCTCGCATGTAAATCATCGGCTTTTGGGAAGTTAATTCGGAGTTAGGGTGGTTATATATCATTGTACGTGTATTTTAGTGTGAAACTTCTTCTCTCAGTTCTTTTTCTGTCTGGCTTGATGCTGCTGTTTTGTGTTTGTGTGAATGGTCCGCTTTGCTCTCCCTTAGTGACGCAGTTCTGTACCACGTCAGTACTTTTTTAAAAAAAAAAAAAAAAAAGGGAAAAGGATTAAAAAAAAAAAAAAATCTGATGTGATCCGATGACGCACGATGTGCTACTTACGATGCCTCAGTAGAAGATGTTCAGACAGCTAAAAAACAAAAAAAACCCCACATTTCTCAGTGTTTTGTAACATTTCGGAGCCGATCTGTGTGTGTCCATGTTACATGTGGGAAAGAACCGTTGCCATCAAAATATTACCTTTCACCTCATTTTCCTCAGCGTTGCATCAGTGAGCTTTTCATGTGTGTGTAAATGGCAGGGATTATTTACAGAGACGGATGACCTGGCAGGGGCTTGTCAGAAGTTGCTGTTGCTTGAAAAGAAAATACATCATGTCGGGATCATTGTGAGTCAGAAGTCTGTGTTCCTCATGGTGAAATACAAGGAGTTTAATTAGTGTTTGTGCTTTCATAAGCGAGTTGTTTCTCTGTCTCCGTCTCAGCTGGCTCTCATGCTGCGAGCTCAGCCAGTGCGGGGCTTGGTGCAAGTCATCGGGTTCCCCAGAAAAACAAGTGAGTCAGTTGTTTATCAATTGTCAGGTACTGGGTTTCAGGACTGGAATGTGGGCAGTGTGCAAAGGTTGTTGGGAGAGGTGAATGCTCACTTGTTTTTCTAACCTGGTGGGATGGGCTCAGATGGGGGGGATGGGAAGATTCTTTCTCTTTATGCATCATGAACAACCTAACAAATATACTTATTATTATTATATGATCAGAGACTGGTGCTTTGAGTTCAAGGAGGCACAAACATACTAGAGATTGTTCCATTCTTGTCAGAGAAAAAGTGATATTTGACCCTCAGTGGAAACATAAGAGGGAGTGAAAGAACAAAAGTGGGGGATTGATGACACATTTTGCTTTTCATCTATAACAAAACAGACCATTGAACTGTTGGCTGAACACAGGAAGGGAAGGATTAAGGGAGCGAAAAGTTAGAGGGAATAGTAAAGGAGATTTGCCATAAAAAAAAAAAAACAGAACATTGTTATGTCTTCTTTATGTAAAGGGGAAAAAGGAATACACGCCTGTTTACTACAAGATGACAAGTTATACCACATTCTCATGTAATCTCCGAGCAATCTATAGTTTGCATTCTAGTCGTTGGATCGGTTACTTCAGGACATCAGCTGTTTTCATTTGGTTTTACTGTAGTGTGAGGAAGAGGGAGGAAGATGCAAACATGTCCTGCTCCTGATTACATGGAGTTTTACTTCTAGCCACGTGGAAAGTGTTCAGGTCAGTCTGGGAATGCTGATGTCGTCAGCTTTACTGGTTGGATGTAAAAACAGTTTGAGGCAAAAACCTGTGAAAGTGTCAGATTTTAGAGGGACTGGTGTCCAACGCGAGGAGTCGGGGTTCAGACGAGTTGTGGCTTCTTGTCTCATTTAAGAGTGTGGAAATGCATCCCTGATGCAGTTGAACGCAGCAGTTTTGTAAAAGATGTTTCCAGCTCCTCTAAGCTGCCAAAGGCGAATATAAATATGTTTGTGCAAAATGAGGAAAGCCTTTTTGGCAGAGGTAACCTCTTTGTCTTTACTTCAAAGCCTGTGTAAAAAAAAAAAAAAAAAAAAAAAAAGAAGTATGGAAATTGTTATTGCAAGTTTCATGAGTTTTGATATATTGTTCTGTTTGTCTGTCAGTGTTACCAGAAATCTTAATTCATGTCAGTGGTGGTGGGGGGCTGTGGGGAGGGGGTATAGACCTTTTCTTTGCTCTTTTGTTTGACAGTTCCCGTTCCATGTCTTCTGACGTCTCCACACATCTCTTCATCATCCTCTTGTCATCTTCTTCTCTCTTGTTCTTGTTTTCATTTATTCTCTTGTTTTCCTCCACTGACTGAAAACAGCCCTGCTTGGTCACAGACACAAGAGAAAATTCACTCATGCTCTCCATTTGTGGGCCCTGCACCCCCTTTCCAAAGAAAAAAAAGGAAAAAAAAAAACATAATATGGGTAGGCGGTGGGGGTCAGGGTTTTTTTGCACCTGCCCCGCCAAGCAGTGCTCACTGGTTATCTGGCCCCTCAGAGGAGAGTGACAATACGGCGAAGACTGGCCACCATCTGCCACCACAACAACAGGGAGAGGGGTGGGGGTGTGTGCAGGGGGGGGTGTGGCCAAGCAGTTTCAAGGAGCCAACCCAAAACCCTTCCCCCCGTCTCTCCCCTTGTGCATCCTCCTCCCCCATATTCCCCTTTTCTTTTCTCTAGACACTGGTTTCTGTTTTTCTGAAACCATGTGATCCAACCCTCCCTTTTCACACACACACACACACACACACACACACACACACACACACATCTTCTTCACAGCAGTGCGTTTTAGAGTTGTGGTCTTGCCGTTAGTTGATCGCAGTGGGTCATCTCCAATTGGCTTATCACACCAGAAGCTGCATGAAATGTAAACACATGTAGACCCCGTACACGTAGACCCCCCCCCCCCCCCCCCCCCTCCCCTCCTCTCCCCTCCCCTCCCCTCATTAGTTCTGGATGCTTCCTTCTTGTTGGCAGTTTTCATTTTAAATTAAGCATTTGGAGCTAATGTATGTATCCTTCTCATCGTCATATAGAGAACCTTTTATTTGATCACTTTAATTATTTCATGCCTGCTTTTTTTCCTCACCTGTGCTGCGCACCCCCCCCCCCCCCCCCCCCCCCCCCCCCCTGCAGACGCATGTATTCTCCTCGCTGCCTGATACATAACTCTCTGAGCAAAGTAGGACGGGATGTTCCAGCACTAGATAAAAACAAAGTTAACCTCCTGCATCCTGAATTTAGCTTGGAGGTAAGAAGGATTACATTCACTTCAGGATTAGACATTGTTCACTAGCTCGTCTTTCAAAAGGTAAACAAGAGTCGGGCCTTCTTGTGTGTGAAATTAAAACGCATTTTATATTGTAATCGTATACACAAACACACACACAAAGTGAGTGCATACTGATCTAGTAAGAGCTGTGCAATTAGAAGCTTCCCACTCATTATAAAGTCTTCCTTAACTCTGTGCAGCACTTTGTTGTGTTAATGCTTGTCTGAAGAGGTGGGAGTGGCAGCAGAATGGAGGATGGAGCGGTGGGGTTTGTACGATTTAGCTTTTAGAGCTCAATGATAGGCCAAATGTGACAAAATATGAAAACTGATCTGTCATTGGGTGTTACTTCTTGTTGTTTCCCATTTCATTTCATTTGATCTGGACGCGTCAGCTGACGTTTTGGAAGCTGATTAGTGTTTAGCTGCTGGGAGACGAATAGGAAAGAAAGACGAGACAAGCCGGGGAATGGATTGACCGTTTGATCGGACGCTGATGTAATAATGAGTCAGCAAGATGTCAAAGCGGTTGTTGTTTTTGTTTTGTTGGTCAGACAGAGGTGTGGGAGGTCAGAGGTGTGGGCCGGGGTTTGTTTGGTGGAGCGCTGCTGTAGATCAGGGAGGAGCCGGCCGGGGTAGGAATGTAAACAGAGCAGATCTGAGCCTGCTGATCTCTCCCTGTCAGTTTACAGCATTGGTTGTCTTCTCCCTCTCCGTCTGCGCATGATTCGGTTTTCTCTTAAAAGCCTGATCGTTTGGCTCGGCAACAAAACCAGAAACTGCACGGGTCTTGTTTACGTCTGAAGAGCAAGAGACGAGGCCGCTTATACGTAACTTTGTGCATGTGTGTGTCCGAGCTCTGAATGGAGCTGGGCTAATTTTAGCATGAGAGAACTGAATAAATAATGAATAGAGCCTGTGTGTGTGTGTGTGTGTGTGTGTGTGTGGGTTGGGACAGGGGACGCAGACATTGGGCTACAGGGAGGGGCGGGGGGACGAATGCATGTGCTCAAAAAAAGAGGAGGGGTGGAGGCCACTGGGTTCATTCTCCCGCTGTACCTCTGTCCCCTCCTCCCAGTAACACCCCCTCCTCCTCAAATCTTCCTGCCCACCCAGACTTTTCTCCGATCAGCTTGTGTTTGAATAGCAGCATGTGTGGCCAACACCCCCCCTCCCTCCCCACCCTGCACCACAGTGCCTACTTGCACTATTGCTTATTAAAGGTGAAATAGTGATATTTTAGTGTCTGCTCATGGCGACACCTGGTTGCTGATCTGAGCTGTTAGTGATTCAGTGCTCCTTCCTGGCAGATCTCAGTCATTCTCACCCAAGTGCTTGCCTCTACAGGCTGCTGACTGGCCCAGCCCCTCTCACCAACTCCCAGACACACACACACACACACATTTGGATTGTTATGGTCTGTCGGTCCCATGACCTCACTGCATTCCCGTTCCTCCCTGTCAGGTTGATTCTGTTACTGTGGTTTTTCCACCACTTCCCACCCCACTGTTTCTGTTTTCTTCTGTTTCTGACAGCCATGCCGATGAAGAGGCAGAGCTCAGCCAGCACAGGTGGCTTCAGGAGGGAAATCAATTATTCTGTTTTTCAGATGGGCTCTGTGGGTCCGTATTTTTTTGCGGCCCAGACACCTCCGAGCAGCGTTCCGTCTCTCCAGTCATCAATAACTCTCATGTCTGTGATGCTTTGGAATCGCCACTAAAATCCCGTTTATATTTGCAGAAAGTTTGTACTGAGAAAGGATGGAAAACAAGTGTGTGCTTATGGTGGGATTAGCTGAGGAAAGGGTGGACGGGGGGGTAGGGGTAAACCGAGGATTCTGAATGAAAGGTTTGTTTTAGAGAATGACGATCACATCCAGCTTTGTGAAAACAGCTCTTGTTCACAACCGGGAAGTAGGAGAGGAGACGACGAATGAGGGAAGAAATGTAGCCGCTGTGTATGTGCGTGTGTGTATGTGTGTGTTTGTGCCAGCCAGCCAAGACTTCCGTTCCCATTTGATAGCTCTGCATGCAAATGAAACCTCACAAACATGTACACAGGGGCAGGGGTCAGCACAGCTTTCCACTTCAAGTAAAGCAACACTGAACACTCACGGTTTGTGGTATTTTAAAAGCACATAGCTGCAAAGTGTGTGTGCGCGTGTTTGTGTGCATAATCAAGAATACCTGGGAGTGTTTTATAAGTATGAGAGTGTTGTTGCTGTCACTTTAGTCATCAGTGGATACTGCGAGTGTTTTAGCTGCGAAGCGCTAAATGCCACGCTGTTTTTCCCCTGCCACGGACGCACCTGCCACTTCAGTGTCTTCCAGCTAAGGAAAGCGCAGACGAAAACAGTCTCCTGCTGGATCATTATGCTGTATCAGTGTGGTGTCAACTTGGCCTTCATTTCCCCTCTAAAGCTTCATTTTCTTTATTAAAAAATGTACATCACAGAGAAATCATCAGAGAAATCTTGACAAAAAAAAAGAATCCTTATTTGTTTGCATTTTATTTCTTGTTTGAAAATTGCAGACAGAAACTTACCCTTGATTGCTTTTTTTCTGTTTTTTTCTTTCAGAATGAAGACTGATGGGTCTTCCCAGCTACCCTTCCCTCCTCCTCCTCCTGTGAAAGTAGGATTTCACTGCAGCCAAATGACGAGGTCGCCGCGGCGACAGCTGGACCCTGCACTGCAGCCGATGTCCCTTGACCTCTTTGCTTTGCCTCTGGGGGGGATGAGAGGAGGGGTGATCTGGGGTCACGGGGACATCCATCGCCATGGAAACACGGACACTTGACCCTTGCCCTACATTTTCCCTCCCTTTTTCTCGGCGCCGGAAGAATCAGGTGCCTTTGCTGCTGTAGTGCTAGATAAAAACGAAAAAAAATGAGACGAACTTAAACAGACTAATAAATCCAACACCAGATGATGGGTGACTATGTATCTCTGTATGTAGGCCTTCAAATACTTCTGCGGTATGTAACTATGTTTGTTACTCTTATTGATCTTACAGTTTCTACACCGTCAGCTGGTTTTCCTTTGGCTTACCGCCAGTAGACGCCAGATATTCTCACCTGAAAACCTGTGAACCAAACCTGGAGTGCATGCGTACACGTCAAAAAAAAACCGTTTCATGCATACTGATTACATGTATTTATTTATTTATCGTGTACGTATGCATTCCATGCGTGTGAAAATTTGTCTACACGATTGTACTGCAAAAAGAGACGGCATTTATTAACATATTTAAAAAGTGACATTTGCTTAAAAAAAAAAAAACCCTACCTCAGCAACAAGTCACACAGTAGAAATATATAGAAAATATTTATTTTTCAGAGGTGAATGTTCTTTTTTTTCCCCCTTTTTTTTTAAAAAAATGAAAATAAATCGTCAATCCAAAGCCTTACTCTCGCCATCAGCCTTCATCTGATGGACCCTCGTAGTTTGGACCTTTAAGAAACACAGTATCAAAGATTTAGTCGATCATCTTAAAGACTGAATGTTCATCAGAGCCGATTGAGAGACAGCCTCTCTGAGATTAAGTTCCCTTTCTCCCCACATGTATGACAAGATTATGTATTAATAGTTCAGAGTAATATATTTATTCTTATACCTCAGATGGAGGGTTCATACACACTAAAACAATACCAAGAGGACCTTAGAACACTCGCCAATATTGCATTGCAAATACATAAAGCTGTCACAGATCCAATCACTGCAGCAGAGCCAGGTCCAAGTGGACCGGATCATCAGATCTAAGGCCTGTCTGAGCCCAAGTGTCACTCTTTATTCACTTTACCTACTTGCCCAATGTTCACCTGTGATATCCTGCACAGTCAGCCTGCAGAATGTTATGACCTTTCAGGACAAGGGACGGGAACATGAATGTTTGAAGTTATTTATACAGAGTAACAGTCCCAGCATCTTACTTCTTCCTCACCTGATGCCTCATTGCAAAGCTCGCGCACCGAGCGATGTGGCGCGCGTGAGGCTGCAGGACTCAGTCTGACCGGCTGTTCGATGAAGCTGCTGCATAGCTTGAATCCACAGCCTCCACTGCATGGTCTTGCATTTACAAACTTCCCAGATTGTAACACAAGACACATTGAATGTAGTTCAAGCTGTGTTCCACGTTTGGGAACACAATCCAACAAGCATGACAACTGCAACAACAATGAAACATCTTGAGGTACTGAACGGGAACCACAAGACAGATACAAGCCGAAAACATGAAACAAACCAGGGGAAGTATCTTCTTATTTATCTGAACTCACAGGTACTTAACCTTTGCCTATATACTGTACATAATGTGGAGAATTACATCTGAGCAAATGCTGAGAAACGTTGACAGGTGTTAAGTTAAATAACTTATGTTTGTACTGTACATAGTATGTGTTGGAGTGAACTTTCTCATACAACAATAAGCACTAATTAAGTTATATGCTAACCAGCAAGGTTTGGCTTTGATTTCTATTCTTGTTTTATTTTTGTTTTGTTTTTTCTTCTTTTTTTATGTCATGGAATAGTCTTGCAAAATGGATGCCACTATAAGGACATTTTCTAATGCTGTAATTCTAAGAAAAAAAAAAGGTTTTAAATAAATCATTACTACTTGACACACGTCTTGATACTTAGGTACACAACAAATGGCATATATGCAATATTTACACGTTCGAGAATTAGTTTACAAAGACGTACCAAATGTAGAAATATTGTTAATAATGTTTGTTAAACATAAATCAAATTTTTGCTTTGTACTTTTTTTTTCTTCCACTTTTGAAATGGAAATCTTTTTCTGCTTGTTTTTTTGCTAATGGAGCCTATTGGTGTTTTGAGCTGTGTTTTGCATTTGGATAATGTTTCAAGTTTTTATTCAGCATCTAAAGGTTACGGTATGGGCTATGGCTTACCTTGCTGTGTCTTCTCATTGTAAATATTTCATATCATGCACATTGTTCATGCTACTAAGAAATGATAATTTAAACTTAGCTCATTGCTTTAGATTGTATTGATTCTTTATAGACACATGCAATAAATAATATTTAAGAAAAGTAAATGTCTCTGTTCATGTTTGTTTCACTCTCTACTCACCATCACAGCACAATAAACTACCTGCTCATATCATCTGGTACTCACTTGATTGGCTATCTAAATTCACTTATTTGGGTTTTTGATCATGTTGAATGGGTTTTTTTTTTCTTGTTACTGTTTGCTAAATCCTACTCTTTATAAAAAAAAAAAAAAGAGCTTAAAACAACTGGGTTCTGGCAACGTCTAGCTTTACCACCAACATTAGCATTGTTATTGTTTTTGCACCTTCGGATCCCAACCCCCCCAGCAACAGTAATTAGACCTGCATGTTGAAACAGCGTCTGTAATTGGGAGGGAATAAATAACAGTGATAAGATAAGGATTTATTTTTTTTACCCTCAGCCATATGTTGTCAGAGTATTCATCCTTACAGATTAGCTTTTTTTATTTTATATATATGTATATTTTTAAAAAAAAAAAGCATATTAACTGTGATAATTGTGTTTGTTTATTGTATAGCTTTTGTTTAGGGAACGGAAAAGTACATGTTTCATAGGTGAGCAATGAATATCAGATAGAAATTTGATGCCTAGAAAAACTGTAAAGAAGAGTCATGCTGCAGAAAAAAATGGGGGTTGGTTAAGTGAGGTAAAGCCAGCATGAGAGCCTGGAGGTATCTGTCAGACGTAGCGTATGTAGAGGCTGGAGGGCTAATAGGAGAGCAAACTGACATTAAGCAAATCCATAGCAGGTTTTTTTTTTATGGCTCCTGTACTCGGCCTGGGTTGACTTGCTCCAAAAGCTTAATTAAAGGCTTCAACTTTTTCATTGAAAAACAAAGAAATTATACGGATTAATTTGGAGATGTCTCTCGTCACATAAAAGTCTTGCTCATTACGAGTTACTGTCCTTACGGTATGTTAACAGTGTTAAAAATGGAAGACAGAACCAGAGCACGGCCTCTGACGTTTACGGAAAAATATGCAAATCACAAGTACAGTAAGATAATGCAAACTCTGCTGGTCTCAGTCTGCCATTGCTTGAGTTCATGTATGTGTGTACACGAGTGTGCACATGTGTCAGCTGGGGTTGGGGGGGGGGGGGGGGGGGGGGGGGGGGGGGGGGGTGGGAGGGGGGGGGGGGGGGGGGGGGGGGGGGGGGGTGGTGCTTGCAAAAATCAATAAGTCCATATGAGTAGCATAAAATAGCCACTTGCCCCAAGGGAGTCATCAGACTTATGGACAGGGACCTGCAGTATCTCCACAGGAAATGGCATGCTTCCGGAAAGCTGTCTGGGATACCACATTAGAGGCAGTGTGTGCGTTTGTGTGTGTGATTTTTAAAAGCCAACTGGCTTTTGGGCCATTCGTGGATACACCAAACCCCTCCCCCAAACCAAAACAACCCATTTCTGGTTGTCTTTGTGACCACCCTTAGCCAATGAACAATATATTGTCCGTAGTTAAGTGCGCATGGTTGACCAAGTGCATTACATAGATGTCATCTTGAAAAATGCATCAATTGCTGTATAACGGACAAAGGTCTTTTTTCATCGATTTGCAGATAACTTAAAATGGAGGAGTTCGCACTGAGACGATAGAAACATTTAGTATGTTGTAAAAAGTGAAGCTCTAAAACCAGTCACTTGCTCTGAAAGTCTCCTGCCCATGAGGCCTGAGACTAACATCTCAACACGTATTACATTAACGGCGAACCTAATAAAACCATTTACTCCCTAGTGAAGGTGTTGTGATGATTTTAGCTTACAATTACAATGATTAGATGATTAGATTACAATGGCTGTCATATTTCAATGTGACCTTTTAAAAAGCAACACTTATATGCATTTCTACCATTCTCAGCATTTTCTCTTCCCAGCCTTCTGCAGAAAACTCCTTGTGCTGTAATGATCACATGACTAGATTTTGGTTTTTGTCAAGTTTGCATGCAGACGTGGTCTGGTGGTGCATGGATGCATCAATATTCCAGTACAAAGATAAATCTCAACAAGCAGCAATAAGCACCATTTGCAGACAGAAATATTTTGACCATATTTGTACATATATACCGCACAGAAGATAATAAATGGGAAGCTCGGCAGACAGAACACATTCTGTGAGCTTAAAGACACCAACTATATCTGTTTAACTGAGTCCTCTCCAACCGTGGACATCTATTCAAATACAACTTCCTACTTGTGTGAGTCAGTGTCAACACTCATCTCTCCCCTCACACACACATGCGAACACACGCACAGATGACTGTACACTTGAAGCACTGGGATACATTTACACTCCTGTGTCATCTTTTTACCGTTGCATAACTTGCCAGCAAAACTGCAGTAAACAAAAGATAACTTCCTGTTTTGAGTGAAATCTGAGAAAGCAAAAACTGGTCCTTCCCATCCATTATCACATGCTCATGAATGCAAGCAAACAAAAACAGAAGCATTGTTTAGGAATTCGTCCTCAAAGTTCACACTATACATGCTACACATGTGTAATAAAGCTTGTTTTAAATTAAGAGGGAAGTCTGTGTGAATATTTGACAGATAAAAGACAGAGAGGTCCACAGCGTAGACAGGGAGGACATGTGTTCGTATGGATGGGGATGTGATGTCAGCATATTTGATTCAGCTTTATGGTCTTGGAGGCCTTTTGTGAAAACTCCTAAGTTTTCCAAGAGGTTTCCAGGTTATAAAACTATTATTCTTGTGAAGTGAGTCGGTGTAGAAGACCTGGTTGGGTCTGACTCAGCATGTACAAGTGTGTGGTTGTGTGTGGGTGTGGTTGTGTGTGGGTGTGGTTGTGTGTGGGTGAGTGTCTGTTTGATTGCAAGAATGTTTGTGTGTGCATGGTCAGCTTGTTCAGTAGGCATTCCCAGCTGTTTTCCAGGTAGTGTTCTCACGCTTCTTCCACATCTCCTGTTTCTCACGCTGGTTGCTTTAACTGTAATCCCTACCTACATCCACACAAACACACACACACACACACACACACACACACACACACACACACACACACACACACACACATTGGCCTGTTGCTTTACCTGGGCACTAAATAAACAATAACTCACCTCACACTCACACACACACACACACATAAGGACACACCCCTTCCCGTAAATGATGACAGAGAAGCAGTCACTATAAAGACAGGGCAGAGGACAATAACACAAACACACACACACACACACACACACACACACACACACATTAGATGAGACAGAGAATGGAGCAATTGAGGTGAGGAGGGAGAAACAGGAAGAGGCAGGTAAGAGAGGTGGAAAAACAAAGTGGAGGCTGAAGGTACGGGAGCCAACAGGATGAGCTCACGCTCTTCACTGGCTCCTCCCACCATGCCTGACTCACACATGGCCGATGGGGCTGTATGTATGTTTGCAGCTGCAGTTCAACTCCGGGTGTGTTCTCATTACTGCGCCAGTGAACATGTATTCTCAAGCCCAGGTAGAGTTTTTATCATTACATCAGAGTTTCAGCAGATTTATGCCAACATAATCAAAGTGACAGTCAGTGTGTGCCAAAGAAAACACAGAGAAATGCTTTGGAAAAACTGTTTTGTGGAACGTAAATGTCATAAAACTGTCTGCAAAGGGTATGATGTCAGATATTTAAATTAGGTAACTCCTGAGCCTGTTGCCCCTCAAAAGTAAACCACGATCATGGATAGCGTCACAAGAGCACAGTGTTCCCCTCCCAACTTTTGCCTCAAAGTGATGGATGTGGTTAGTGGACACCACACAACCTGCAGACAGCCACCAGTTCCTTAGAAGGCAACAACAACTGCTTCCCTGGCGGCTGAGCCTCAGCAATCTGTCTGTGTGTATTTCCTTTGTGAGATGTTGTGTGGAAGTGTTCAGGGTGTTGGAAGAGTATGGCGTTTACATGGTAACACAGAGATCTGCAATTTAGAAAGTGAACTGTCAGTGAAGCTCGCTGCTCAGATACAAAACTTCAGGCATATCTGTTGTGAGTTGAAAATGAACTCGTTTTAGTGTTAAACCTCTTAAAACTAGATTAGAGTGTAATTTTCCTTTTACTCAAATATGAATAAAAAAAATTTAAAAAAACAAAAAAAAAAAAAAAAAGGGAGAAGAAGTAAAAACCTTATGCAAAAGTTTGGGCACCCTAAGAGATTTGAACATGGAAACCTAAAGCCAAGCTAATAGTGCACTTGATTTAGATCTCCTGAGTTATTATGACTTGATAGTTTGTGTATTTTTAAAACTCAATCTTAACACAAACAAACACACACAACGGTCTAAATGCTGTAACCTCTGAAATCTATTAAAAACGTATGAAGCGATAACTCTCTCCTCATCTTCACAATGAAATTCCAAATGAAAAGTTTACAATCCAAATTATAAATGGCATTTTAGCTTATGAAAAAAGAAAAAAAAACCAAAAAGCAAAAGTAATCAAACCTTTATGCTGCAATCAATGTAATAAGCAATCAAAATAAGCTGTAGAATTTATTGAAAAGAACACATACAGCGATAATATTTTTTTCCCATTTCATCAGACTGGAATTTATTACCATCTCATGGTTTCAAACCCTGGAATTGCCATGGTGTTTTTGTGTGATTTTTTGTTCTGGTTCCCTGTTTTATTTTGTAGTTTTTCTCCTTTATTTGTTTAGCTCCCATTTCTTTTTAATTACTTCACCTGGTTTCATTTAGTGCATTCAGTCCACCTGTATTTGTGTTTTTTGTGTATATATATATATATATATATATATATATATACAGTGGGGCTCCAAAGGTTGGGCACCCCTGGTAAAAATTTATTTCAATGTGCCAAAAAGAAGCTAACAAAAGATGGAACATCTCCAAAAGGCGTCAAATTACAGATTAGACATTCTTATAATTCGTCAAAAGAAGTTCAATCTTATTTCCATCATTTTAACTTTTAATATAACAGAAAACAAAAAATGGCCTCTGCAAAGGTTTGGGCACCCTGCATAGTTAGTACCTTCTATTCCCCCGTTTGGCAAGTATGACAGCTTGTAAACACTTTTCATAGCCAGCCAACAGTCTTTCAGATCTTGTTTGAGGTATCTTCACCCATTCTTTCTTGCAAAAGTCTTCCAGATCTTTGAGATTTCTGGGCCATCTGTGACGCACTGCTCTTTTAAGGTCTATCCATAGACTTTCAATTATGTTGAGGTCAGGAGATTGTGAAGGCCATGGCAAAACCTTCAGTTCATGCCTCTTGATGTAATCCACCGTGGATTTTGAGGTGTTTTTTCAATTCAATTCAACTTTATTTATATAGCGTCAAATCACGGCAATGCCATCTCAAGAAGCTTTACAGACGGAGAGGAAAACATAATGAAAGCCAATTCATAATAGCCTATATAAGGAAACCAACAGATTGAGTTGAGTCCAACTCAATCTCCCATCCTGAGCAAGCACACTGGCAACAGTGGGAAGGAAAAAACTCCCTTTTAACAGGAAGGAAACCTCCGGCAGAACCCGGCTCAGGACAGGCAGCCATCTGCCTCTGCTGTGTGGGGGGAAGAGGATAGAAAGACAACAGACAACAGGAACTGCTACTCCCGGCCAGGGAGACCTGCTGAGACAGGAGACATACATGTTAATGATGCAACACTGTTATGGGGGGGGGGGGGGGGGGGGGGGGGGGGGGGTTAAAAGAAAGAGATAAAGAGAAAAAGAAAGAAGCTCAGTGTATCAGGAAATGTCCCTCAGCAGTCTAAACCTATAGCAGCATAACTAAGGGATGCTAACCATCCCTAGCTATAGGACTTATCAAAAAGATAAGTCTTCAGCCTAGTCTGAAAGGTGGGGAGGGTGTCTGCTTCCCTAACACTAACTGGGAGCTTATTCCATAAGAGAGGGGCCTGATAGCCAAAGGCTCTGCCTCCTGCTCGGCTCTTTGAGACTCTAGGAACCACAAGTAAGCCTGCAGTCTGCGAACGAAGTACTCTGCTTGGTATATAAGGAACAATGAGGTCTTTGATATATAGTGGTGCCTGGTTGTGGAGGGCTTTATATGTAAGGAGAAGGATTTTAAATTCTATTCTAGATTCAACAGGCAGCCAATGAAGAGAGGCTAAAACTGGAGAAATATGATCTCTCATGCTGGTTCTGGTCAGGACTCTGGCTGCAGAATTCTGGATCAGCTGAAGGGTTTTCAGGGCATATTTAGGACAGCCCAGTAATAGAGAGTTACAGTAATCTAGTCTCGAAGTAACAAAAGCGTGAACCAGTTTTTCTGCATCACTCTGAGACAGAATGTCCCTAATTTTGGCTATATTACGTAAATGAAAGAAGGCTGTTTTAGTAACCTGCTTAATATGTGGACCAAAGGACAGGTCAGGGTCAAATATTACTCCAAGGTTTCTCACTGTAGCACTGGAAGCTAAAGTAATGCCATCCAGGTTCATTACAAAACCGGAAAATTTAGCTCTGAGTTTTTCAGATCCAACGAGAATTACTTCAGTCTTATCTGAGTTTAAGAGGAGAAAATTTCTAGACATCCAAGTCTTTATGTCTATGAGACAATTTTGTAGCCTATTGGGCTGATTTGTTTCATCTGGTTTAAAGGATAAGTATAGTTGAGTATCATCTGCATAACAATGAAAGTTTATTCCATGCTGTCTAATAATTTTGCCTAAAGGGAGCATATATAGCGTGAAGAGTATTGGTCCAAGTACAGAACCTTGAGGAACTCCATGACTTACTGTAGTTTGGGAGGAGGACTTGTCATTTACATGAACGAACTGAAGTCTATCAGATAAATATGATTTAAACCAGCTTAACGCTGTACCTGTAATTCCAATCACCTGTTCTAGTCTTTGTAACAGAATGTTATGATCGACTGTATCAAATGCAGCACTAAGATCAAGATTAGGATCATTATCCATTTGTAGACGCCATCCTCTCTTTAACTGCAGCTTTTTCACAGATGGCATTAGGTTAACATCCAAAATTTGCTCAAATCCCATTGAATCCATTTTTTGCTCTACTCATGACATGTTCCCTGTGCCACTGGCTGCAATACAACCCCAAAGCATGATTGATCTACCCCCATGCTTAACAGATAGAGGTTCTTTTCATTAAATTCTGTGCCCTTTCTTCTCCAAACGTACCTGTGCTCATTTCGACCAAAAAGTTCAATTTTAACCTCATCAATCCACAGAACTTGTTTCCAAAAAGCATCAGGCTTGTCTATATGTTCCTTTGCAAACTTAAAATGCAGATTTTTGTGGTAAGGACATAAGAATGGGTTTCCTTCTGATGACTCTTCCATGAAGGCCATATTTGTACAAGTACCTCTTTATAGTGAAATAGTGCACCATGACTTCAGTATCAGCCAGATCTTCCTGGAGGGATTCTGGAGTCAAACTTGGGTTTTGACTTGTTTTTCTTACAGTCTTGCGAGCTGTTCTGTCTAATATTTTACTTGGTCTTCCAGATTTTGCTTTAACTTCCTCTGTTCCCAATGACAGCCATTTCATGATTACATTCGGAACAGAGGATATTAGCATCTGAAAACGCTTTGCTATTTTCTTACACCCTTCCCCTGCTTTGTGAGCATCAACTATTTTCAGTTTCAGTGGTTTTGACAGCTGCTTAGAGGAACCCATGGTGCCAATTGTTGAGGCAAGGTCAGATGAGTCTGAGCATTTAAAACCTTTGTGATCGCCTGGTCTTTCCAGACACTAACTGTAAACAATCCAGGACACCGACAGGTCTCTTTTGTCAAATTGCGGGCGTACAAGGTACTAACTCTGCAGGGTGCCCAAACTTTTACAGACGCCATATTTTGTTTTTCGTTATTTTGAAGGTTTAAATGATGGAAATAGGATGTAACTTTTTTTGACATGTTATAAGAATGTCTAAACTGTACTTTGATGCCTTTTCGAGATTTTCCATCTTTTTAAAGCTCCTTATTTGCACATTAAAATAAATTTTTACCAGGGGTGCCCAACCTTTGGAGCCCCACTGTATATACTATTTGGTTTGAGTTCTCAAATGCCATTTTGTTGTCCTTGTTATGTCGTGTTGTAGTTTCCTCAGCTGTCCTTCAGTTTTATTAAAATAAGGTTGGCAACATTTCCTCTGCCTCCTACCTCTCCATCCTCCAGTTAGGTCCCCACGTCTCTGTCAGTCCCTGACAGGATTGTGTAATTCTTTTGGTCTGAAGATGCAATCAGACATATTTTTGTGAGACTGGACTTGACCATCATGTGATCAGGGAAAAGATGGCTTAAAACAACTCAATAATCCTAAATGCACTAATAATATTAACCATTAAGTCTTTCCTTGCGTATAAAACTGAAAATAAAAAGTGACAGACTTAACTTTACTTAATAATGAAAGTCATAATGTCACTGCATTCATGTCCTATTCAAGCAATAAAACATAATTCTTGCTTGGTCAAATGATGGTATTCTTCTTTGTGGTGAAATTTGCAAAGCAGAGAACCACTGAAAAACATTATGACATGCCAACTTTTAACTCTTAGTTGACCTTGGTGAATTCCTCTTGACTAGCATTATGGTAATTGTCATTTATAGGTTTCTTCTTAACTCAACATGTGTTGATGTGGAAATGCCCAGTTATAATTTTCTGTAGTCATTATAATAAGTCTAATGAGGTGATACAGATTAGGATAAGCGTGCACACATAGTAATAATATGCAGGAATGATTTTAGAGTGCAGCCTCTGACTGAACACAAGCACAATATCCATGATCAGTGAATAAGTGCTGGCTTGATGTTTAAGGAAAATTGCAGGATAAAAGATGGCTTTTATATCTCCATAATTGTAATTTTAAAAAAGAAATTCCACAACTTCCCTGCAGAAATCATGCTTGTGTGTGACTCAGTCTTTCATGCTCATATGATCTAGTCTGATACAGAAGGAAAATTGATTTGGTTATTTTGTCGCTCTTCAACCACAAATGCAACAGTGGTGTGCATCCCTACAAAATACCTTTTAGCTGGAGCAGACTTTTAGGAATGGAATAACTGGCGTGGTTGAACACAATTTTTGTGTATTTTAGTGCAGCTTGGATCTGCAAATCAGTCTGATACAGAAGGAAAATTGATTTGGTTATTTTGTCGCTCTTCAACCACAAATGCAACAGTGGTGTGCATCCCTACAAAATACCTTTTAGCTGGAGCAGACTTTTAGGAATGGAATAACTGGCGTGGTTGAACACAATTTTTGTGTATTTTAGTGCAGCTTGGATCTGCAAATCACAAGGCTATGTATGGCAACCTTGGGTTAAGTACTCCGCTCTATAAGTTCCCTTCTATTTGCTTTTGAATTAATCTTTTCATTTTTATGGAATTTTCACATTTTCTTGAGTAAATTCTCAGCAAATAAACACTTAAAAAAACTTCAATTACACTCATTATGGAGAGACACAAAAGTATTTGTTTGATATGTCCTTCTCATATTACAAAATGGGTATGTTGTCTTTGCCTGCCAATGTTTACATTGCATATTACAGTGAAGAGTTTGATGATGACACTGTTAAACAACAGAGGAAGCAACAGAGCAGTACTTACCCATGAAGGCTGTATAAACAATCCAGACATGTCATAAGTTTAGCCTTCGCTGTATCAGAAAATCTCCTCTCGTCAGTGTTACATTTTTACTATGTATTAAACTTTAGAGGGAAATTTCACAATTTTTTCCATGCATCTCTTTGGGGACACACAAAACAAAGCAGTTCCAGCTTATGTTGCTCAATATTTAGCTGCAAGAACAAATAAACAGTGTGTACGGGAGCATTTTGTACCAAACCAAATAGAACAAGCCAGTTTGCTTGTATTCGAGGCATATATTAATAAGATACATATGCTTCTCTTGTTATGTTTCCTCTTCACTCTACCTAATATTTGTCACGCTAACTAATGACCACAAAAACTTCACTTCATGTAATCTCTGCATTGGCCCCATCAACATTTTCCGTTATCTCTTATGATATTCTGAATTCTTGGGGCTCATGCCTTATCTCTGTTTCTCTCCATATAACGCACAAAACTTGGCAAGGTCGTGCAGTTTCTATGTAACGCCGGCATAACGTCCTCGAAAAGTCACTCTTGAGATAATTCTGCGATTGTCTGGATTGCTTGTCTATTTGCAAGCAACGGGTTGAAGGGAGAAGAGATAGAATAGAGAGAAGTGAAGGACAATGATGCCAATCCTCATATGTTTACTTTGATTTATTACACTGGTGGTCACAAAAGACACATTCAGCCTACAATGACCTTTTCATGTGGTGATTGCAGCATATGTGTGAGCGTACACATATATACACCAAGTGTTGAACCGGATTAGTTGGATGGGTGCAGCTCATGATGAATTGGAGGAGACACAACGGGGGGGGGGGTTGGGCATCTCATTTGGGACTTACTTAATTATTCGCTGAATGGTTGAGGCTGGTAGTGGTGAGGGGAAGATAAATAAATAATTAGACAAACACACAATTGAGCCAACATGGCCTCTTCCATTAGAGAGGAAGTCAAAGAAGAGGAAATGCATTCATAAAATACAGGCATGGATTTGTTTTCCCCACTTCAATATTAATTTCACTGGCAACAATAACAGGATGAGACCCAAGATACAAAAGATTCCCTTGTTTGGCTTCTTCTATATCAGTGTAATGAAAGCTGTTTTCCATCACTGAAATCGCACAGCAGGTTTACTGAGAGCTCCAGAGACACTGACACTCTCTGGAAGTGGGCCATCAGTTTCCTTCAATCACCCCAATGTGTAAGGCCGTGAAGCTGACAGCCATCTATGGCGGAATGATACCCCTCCCCCTGAGCTCAATAAACAAACACACAGCCTCCCCAGAGTCCCCCAGGTGGTCTCAGTCAACACACTGAATGGCGCATCATTCAATGACAGTTCAAAAGAAAGACCATCCACCCATCCCTCATCTTATCGTCCCCTCCCTGTCCTCCCTATCTTTCCCTCCTCTTCTGGTCTCTACCATTCTTTGATCCACCTATTTTCATTTAGCCCCTCTCTCATCCATCTTAAGTCTTCCTGCCCTTCCCTGAGTTCCAGACAAGCTGACGGGCTCTAGACGTCATCCCTCACCTGGCTCTCCCTTCTGGGACAAATAAGTCTCAGAGAACCCCAGGTGAAGGATGAGCCTGTTTTAACATTCAACCATTTTTTAAAAATCTTCTCATAATTCCTTCGTATTGTGCTCTCATGCATGCACATCCACATCAGGACAAATCAGACTCAGCTGTAGTTTCTCAGTGTCCTCCATGCTGGTTACACAATTCATCTGACTCACAAAAAGTCCCAACATGGAAAATACCTACCACACTACCATTTCACTCAAAGCTCACATTAGATGCTTAAATCATATGCTGAATAGATGTGAAAAGCAGAATGAGTTACAGGTGGTTTAACTTGTGTGTGTTTTGGAGGAAATGTGTTTTACGCGTATTATAAAATTAAATATATTTGTTTTGTTTTTTGTTTGTTTGTTTTCTTTCATGCATCCAGCACAGCTCTGAACAATCTCACATATTTATAACAATGAAATTAGATGTAATCACCAAAGACCATGTTTAGGTTTCAGGGAAAACCAGGTTTAAAATCAAATCACAATTTTTATTCATATTTTTTATCCTCACACACCTCCATTGAAGTTATTGCTCTATTAAAGCTGGGGTAGGTAATGTTGGGGAGCTAGCAATATTTGAAAGTGGCACCCTATCTTGGCTCCTCCCCTTCTGGTTTTACTCTTTATGTTATCCAAGGCTATTTTATAAGAAATGAACAACTCCATTTTGGTCCAAACGTTTGGATTGGTCAGTTTTTACATATTTACAGTAAAATGAGGGATCTAACTATATTTCCTATTGATCATGATTTAAAAATGTACAGACTACTATCAGGATGAGGAACCACTTCACCCAGAGTAAAAAAAAGATGTCTCTGAGCAACATTACTGACCCAAGCTTTAAAGCGCCACTTTGGATTTTGTTGTTGTTATAAACATCACCACTAGGGGGGGGGGGGGGGGGGGGGTTATCAGCTGTTCACAGATATGAGGAACTTGAGTGGTACAAGATAAAACAACTGTTCTCATTTTGTGCTTAAAAGAAACATTTTGTATAAAATTGGGAACAACAGATTTACTGAACATCCACAAAAAGGGTGTTGTTATGAACTGGTATAGATGACAATCGCAACATTACCAAAATAAAATATGTTAATAATGTTGTTTTGATAATGCACATGTGCTGATATGGTAATTGTAAGTGGAGTTTATCAATTTTAAAAGATAATATATCTGAATACAAACATGTTTTTGAGGACTGTGTAAACTAATTTTCAAAATATAAAACTTTTAGACTTTAGTTTAATGTCAAAATTGCTGTGTGAGGCTGCCGCAACCCGGCAGTGGAATAAATAGGAATAGATATATGGATGAAAGCCGTTGCAAGGCACTACATATTATGTTTTTATTTACTGTAACTTTAGAAGTTCCTTATGTCTGATCTTGCAATTCACAAAGTAGAGGGAAAAATAGGTTAACTTCTTAAATAGCTAGAATTTTCAAAGGTCTCTTACATGCCGATATCTCATAATATCAATGTCACAATATGCTTTGGCCACAATAATTGTGAGGTGAAAATGAAATATGTAAACATACTTCATTAAAAGTCGCTTACTTCCTTTATATTTACCAAAACGTTCCTTATATATGTGTGTGCTAGCTGCCATAGCATCATATCATGGCATAGAGTAAAAGTAACTTACATTTGAACTTACATTGACGAAAACTTTTTAAGAGACCAAAGGAAATCTTACACAAAAGACAAGATCAGGTGAAAAAAAAGTAGATTGGCTCACAGATTTGCCAAATTTGTGACACAAAACATGTTAGAATAACTTTTATACTTATATGGAAATTTTTATGAAGAATTTCTTCATCGGAAAAAAAAATCTTTGCAACTCTTTAGCTGTTAGGCAGTACTTTTGTAAGTTCATGGCCATCCAAATGCAGTGTTTTGGTTGGTAAATAGGTCATTTTAAAATTTATTTCAGGACTGTATTCAGCTCCAGCCACAATGCACTGAAGTAATTTTTCCATGACTTTCATAAATCAGAGCAGAAGCTTGGCGGCCACTGTGTAGAGCGATGAATGGCAACGTACAATTTCACTTTGATTTTCTCAGAAGAATAGGGGGATTCACAGACTGTTAGCCTTGCGTTGCCTCATCGTCTTGCAAAAAAAAAAAAAAAAAAAGAGGGTTAAAAATTCAGTTTAATTGGTTGAGTACTGGAATTACTGCACAAGTATCCACCTGCAGGAGAAGGGATAGCTATGAGGAAGTCAGCAGGGCACGACAACTTGTAAAAACTAGTAGGATTTTGTTCTCAGATGAAGAGCCTTCAAGATGTTCACAGAGTCCTTGGATTTACACTTTTTCTAAAGTCAAAATGAGTATTTCTCAAAGACTCCCAAATTCAAATGTAATGTGACTGCTGGGGTGTGTGGAGCATGGAGTGTGTTAGCGGCATTAAGATTCATACAGATACTCTGAATGCAACACATAAATGTCTTCCAGATTGGCTGAAATTCTGTACTGTCAGAAGTTTTGTGGCTTTAAAAAAAATTGCTGGTTTAATTTGATAACCCAGAGTTTTATTTGCTGTGTATAATCATACATTAACATAGGAGGAAAAACTAGACGAAGAAAGTTTACACTAGCAGCCCAATCACAGCCAGATAGTTATGCAAGTGTTGGCATGGCCAGAGCGAAGAGGCTCATAACAGCTTTAATGAAAACCAGAGAGAGAAAGAGAGTAAGCCAATGAAAAGCAGCAAACCTTCCATCACAACTCCAACCACTCTGAGGAGATTTCACGACCCCCTGGTTTACTTTAACAGTTATGACCTGTTTTTCTCCAAGTACTTATTTCCCCTGTTTCTCTTTAAGCCTCCTGATCACTTGCTTTCTCTCTGCATGTCTCTCTTCTTCTTGTCTTTTTTCCTTGAGCATGATAGCACGGTCGGTTTTTCTCCCTTTCAGCCCGAACAGAGCAACAACACATTCCTGTCCGCATTCCAGCCTCAGGAAAAACAGTGTCCGGAACATAATAAAAGGCCAAGCACGTCATTTGTTTTTAAACCAACTTGCTGGTTGGAACAAAGCTGTGCTGAGGGCAGGATTGGGCAAATGTGTTTGTGTGAAAGAGACAGTCAAAAAGATGTGTTTGTGTTTACTGTGTCTGTGCGAATGTGTGTTTTCTGTTTTTCTCTGTGGTAATGACATTGTGATGAGCTTACCCTTCCACCTACTACTGTATATACCACATGGCCTCCACCCAGCCACACGACCTGACAGGGAAAAACAAAACTGACTCGGATCGTGGGTTTGCCTCTCCTTGTTATTAGCATTTTGTGTACCTTGTATCATTTTCCATGCGAACCCATAGTACCTTATGACCTTGCTTAAACTATCTGGACTTCCAGGTGTCTGCTTTGTAAGCATACACACTGCACATTCGCACACAGAGACACAATAATCGCTACTGGACAGCTGATAAGTGTAAGCACTGGACATTTTGATGCAATATCAGTTTGCACTTTTTCTGTTTGTTGTAGAAATGCCCTTTCATGAATGCAAGTATATGCACACTAGAACCTTGAAAATTGTCCACAAAAACAACAACCTTTGACAGTGGTAGCAGGATGAAGGTCAGAGCAGTTAGTTTGAATGTTTTAATGTTTTGGCCCTGATGTATCCTTGGACAGAGAGCCTCTTGAACTCTACGTTCCGTTTGAAACTCTTTAAAATCCCATCCTTGTATTTAGCATTACTGTTCAAGCATACAGTATCTATAATGATTTTGGTGCAAAAGCCTCTCTTTACATTTGCTATCATTCAACCCTTTTATTTTATTCATTTAATTAATCATGTCAATAGGCATTGCAACTACTTATACAGACTGAATATCTGACAATAGGGCATCCTGCATCATAGCTAATTGTCTGTTTGCAATCGTCAGAGAAACTCACCCAGATCTGCACCAACATGTAAGAATGTGGTTCTTTGCTTATGCTCAGTTTGTCAGTTTTTACATAATTTTGCAGACAATTAGACAAGCAAATATTTTGGCTTCTTTGACTCTTGCCCTATGGGAGGGAATAATTTTGTCTGCAGGAGTTACATGCTGAGAGTTCCCTCAAAGGGCGAGCCATAGCCCTGCTGACCCCATCCTGTCCTTGCCAGCTCCGTCAGCTCTTCAGGAAGCTAATGATCTCCTTCCTGCATCTGACCCTGAACATGGTGCCTGACAGCAGGCCCCATGTGTGAAGGATGCATGAGTGTACGTGCATGTGCAAGTCCCAGCACAATGATTATTCAGCCATAACGGAAGTCATAAAGACTTCCGCTGATCAGTATCAGTGTAGACAGAGGGAGTGGAGAGATAATACAGCCAAAGGGTATGTACGCAAAACTAGACCAGAGTTGGAGTGACACCTAAACAAAGCTGCTGCCTGTGAAGATGAGAGATTCTGTGTCCAACTCACATTATTTGTAAATGTCACCAAATGTCAGTTGCTGTTAGTTAACTACTGCTATTTGAACCCACAGTTTACAGTTCCTGGTGAGCTGCCTGAAACTATCGCTCTTACATATGCTTTGAGTTTTTTATCTGTTGAAACTTCCCCCTAGTGTGAATTCTGGCAGGTAAGTGCGCATCTTTCTGACATACAGTCACTTTCATACATTGCACAGTGATAGATCTGACAACCACCTGCATTCAACCTTGTTTTTCCTCTAATTTCAAGTCTGCACAGCCTTTTACTATAAAAGTTATGAATGATCCAATGCTGCATTTTTTTGGTTTTTCTAAAGTTACCATGTATGGATTTTTAATAGTGTACCATGTGATACATAAAAAAGACACCTGCAACAGACTGAAACCCTTAACATTATGTGAGTAAGGGGAAGTGGCAGAAACATAAAACACGGGCAAAGACATTTGAGTCTTCCATGAAATAATGGTCGTTTTCTGTTATAAATCCAAAATTAGCAAGGAACTGAGTCTGAGGTTTAAATTACCAATATAAGCCCAGAGCTTGTTATAACTTATTACTCCCATTAATGAACCACAACTGCATTGTTAACACGAACATGGACTTTTCAGCTTCAGTGTATGTTTCTGGGATGATGTCTATATTTGCTTTATAGGCAGATTTCTATGATTGTTAAACTGTGAAGCTTAATGGTAGGCAGCCGGATGTCTGGAATTGTTATGATGCTTAGTGACACAAGATCAGACATAAGATTAATGAAGCAGCTTGACTAGTTGATGCCTCTGCTGCTGCTGCTTAAAAAATCAGACTCTTAACTTTACATCACAAACTACATTTAGCAAAGAGAGAGAGACCCAGAATGCAGTTCAGTTATGCAAGACATCACTGAATTCAGAGAAAATTAAAATCTTTCACCTGTATTATGTGATGGGCAAAAGGCAGTCCGTTGTAGAAGATGAAAATAATTGAGGCAGAGTGCATAGTACCTATGGTGGTAACCATCAAGCTGGAGGTGAATATTTGTGTTACTACAGAAACATTCCAGTGTGCAAATTTGCAAAAGCATAGCAAATGTCTGCTTTGTGTTTGGTCTCAATGCACCATCAGTGTTAAACTGTTTGTCCTATTTATGTTTTACTTAAGTATATTTATAGGTAACAATAAATGCTGTCATTTGTACAGCTAACATTTTACTTTTTATATTAGCTTTAGATAACAGGAACTGCAGGAACTGCATTCATTGGTAAAAAAACAAAACCTGAATATGTGAGGCAGTAACTACAGTTCATCACCAACTTCTCCTGCATTTGGAGCTTCTTTTTAGGTTAAAAAGAAAAAAATGGACTGCTTTGAGGACTGCTGATGTCCTTTCCTGTTATACCCTCACAAAATGTGAAGGGAAACCTTCTCTAACAAACACAGAAACTGTGAAAAACTTACTATGATCCAAAACATTTCTAATGGCAGCATGACCTTCATCTATGAAGCCTAATGTTTTTTACTCTTAATTAATCTGTAAACTTCTCTCAGCAGACAAATCACACAAAACATGTGTAAACAGGAGGATTAAGGGCACATTCACATCAGCCTTTTTGATTTGAATCCGAGTCCGTTTGCTCAGAAAATCCGGTTCGCTTGAGGAGCTGTGAATGTGCCAAAGAACTCTGATTCGGACCAAAGAAGTGGACTCAGTCTGCCTTCAAACGCAGGTCTTGGCCCGTTTCAAGCGGACTTCCTGCAGTTGACGTAGCATTGCATTGCGGATAAATACATAGCGATCGTGCTAAGAGTCCTCTGCCTTGTCTGTTGTTCATACTGCAGCCATTGTTGCAGTGTATTTCTGCAGTATACTTGCATAGGACAAAATAAAAAACCCGAAACATCGATATTTTAATGCTCTATGTTTAACTCGCATCAGTTTTCTTCTTCACGCTGGTCTTGTCCTCTCTTTTGCTAAATACTAATGCAGACCCATTTGTGGGAATGAGGACATATATTAAGGTTTGGCGCATTTGACCAAAGTGCAGCGCGAATGCAATCTCGGTCTGAGAGGACACACCCCCCTATAATTGAGCCGAGTCCCCAATCGACCGAGTCTAGCGGACTATCCTGATGTGAATGCACCCCAAGGGTGCTGTCACAACAGCCTTTTTGGATTTTAAACTTAAGCCATTTGCTCTGAAAGTCCACTTTATGTTGGGAACTGTGAATGCATAAACAAACTCTGATTTGGATCAAAGAGGTGGGCTTGGTTCACCTTCAAATGCAGAAATGGATCTGCTTAAAGTGGACAAAATAAAGGAAACATGTTCCAAACCAAAGTGCGTTGTGGCTTCAGCACTCAGCATTGTGAGGAAACACAACCAAAACATGAACACGTGTGGAGTGAGTGTATCTGGCCAGGATACATGGCTCACTGTCAGACGTTGAAAAACCTGTTCTGATAGAAAGACGATAAACCCAGGAGGACTAGGTCTTGATGCAGCTGCGTGTTTTAGGTTTTTGTTGTGCCAAGATGCTGGCTCAATGACACATGATTCAGATTCTGGGTTGTGTGGTAGAGGTGAAATTTGTCTTGGCTTGACCAAAATATGAACGAGTTTTCTCTTTGGTTCTGTCTTGTCTTATCCTTCAGATATTCTTGATGCACACCGCCTTTAGAGGGCGGTGGAACACATCACTGAAAAGGTACTATTTGAGTAGTACAGCGTGAAACCAAATTCACTCTGGAAAAGTGTTACACCTGCCTCAACTGAACCAAATTGTCCCAGGTTGGCAGACTATCCTGGTGTGAACACTCCTTAAGAACGCTGAATATACATGTGCTTGGATCAATATTCATTCTGAAAAATGACAACTAGAGAAGCTGAGCATTTTTCTGCAGAAAACTGCAAAAGATTTGGTCAAATTGCTCATTTTGTTGATTTGTATCATATATCCCATTAAGCATTCAGACACTCATAAGAACCTGTAAGGTTTGGTGGTGCTGACTCAAATCAGCTGTGAAAGGAGCGACATTTTGTGTAGTTTGAACTGTACAACTCTCCATAGAGATTGACAATCCTGTAACAATTGACAATCAACAACTGTCTTCAGTTGTTGGCAGAGAAGCTCGCATGGCAGGGTTGTATTTCAGAGAAATGGAACTGACATTAACAAATACTCTGCACTAGAGACATTGTCACATGACAAATTTTAAAATGATTTCTTGCCATTTCTGGACTCATAATGAGTCAGAAATTGTGCCAACCTTTTGTTTCATTGTCATTGAGGGAAACACCAGAAGCATTAGAAAAGGTCTTTTCTGTGACATCAAAGGCCTGATGATCTATAAGGTGTCTCATACATGAAACATCAAAAAGTCAAAGTTTAATAATTGTCCAATAACCAGCAATTCTTACAACATGCTTTTATGTGACCTAATATTACACTTCCCATCTGTTCGGACTCAGGAGACCAATAAATGAAGTCATTAATGACCACTGTTTATCCAGCCCCCTGACCTGGACATCTCTCATAAAACAGGAGCCCCACCCATTTCAATCCTTAGATAGAAGGATAGAAATTAGCTGTTCAAGCTAATTTCTGTCTTGGTGATTGCCTGAGGTTCCAGGAAGCTAAGGTTTGCTTCTTTCCTTCTATAAACACACAACATCTTTTCCTTAAAAAAAAAAAAAAATCCTTTATTTAAATTGAACAAAATATGATATTTAGAAAAAAAAGAAACATAAGGCAAAAGAAATAATTTCTTATGCTTTTGGTTGCTCTGCTTCTTGTTTTCCGTCTAGTGGTCTTGATGCTGTAATCCACACCTGGACCGGCGCCAATCATGTCTGCAGACACCTGCGTCAGACTGAGAAAAACAAGAGTGAAAAGAATAGATTCCTCCCTTCCCCCCTTTACCCACGTTCCCTCCCTCCTTGTCTGCATTTTGCAGACCACCTCCCCCTCATTCTCCATGAGTTTGAATTGGTCATGTGACTTCCTTCCTGTTGTTTTGACCCTGGGGGCACTCTGCCTCAGGTTGTACCCACCCCCCCACACACACACCCCAACAACACTAACACCCCCTTTGTTTATTAAACACAATCTGAAAATCTCTGTGTCTTCTGTCTTTCTCTGAAGCACACAAACACTGGCACAAGGCTATAGAAACACAAAGTCGGGGATATGGAGGAGAGGTGGGCCTCTGCTGAATGTGATTGAACTTTAGAGGAACTCAGCGACCGCGCTCTCCTCTTTATGGTGCTCGACTCCAGCTGACCTTTCCGTCTGTGGAGTACGGCAGACTGTGGGGGTTGGGTGCTGCGCTCTTGTTATGACTATCTGAAAAGAAAAGGAAAAAAAAAAAAGGGGGGGACACCGTGTTTTGGGTCCAGACCTTGACTGGTGATGGAGACTACTATTAACATCAGTCAGCTTCTTTCTTTGTACAGACAGAAGTGGATAATGAATTATCTTTAGCTCTTTTATGTTGACATCAGTTGTCCAGGGTAACCATTATTTTTAGAAGGTTTTAAGGTCAGTATAAACAAAACAATTCAAGGCCATCAGAATGTAAAATGTTCCCCAAATCCCGGTGGATTTTCACATGTAATCTCCTGAGTTATTGAAGATCTTGATATCTCACTTTTTTCCCCCTCAGATGCCTTTTGTTCTTATCGAAACACCATTCATGACACTTTGCAGATTCAGAACAAGCATCAGAGCATCCACAGTGGATCTAGTGTTGTCATGGTTGCAGATAGGGCTGCATGCTATCACTCTCTTCAGATATTCATAACACATGACCATGAATGCTATTTCTGTAGTGTATTTTTTAATGTGTGTGATTATGGGTATTTGCATTATATGTGTGCAATTGCACAGCAGTCGCATCAAAGGTTTTAAAAACAGTTCTCAAGGAGAAACGAAAGTGCATCTATTCTGCATGTATTCTGTGAGAGTTTGACCCACGGAGCACTTGACTAATGTCTGCCTGCAGGAGATCCTAAGCCAATTGCCAGAAACAAAATGTCATTTTGCAATTCTACAAACCACTGGAATGTAGGATGTTAAGTGTTTGGTACAACATGCTATTTTTCATTTTGTTCAAAGGTGTTCTGGGAATAAACATTAGTGTGAGCTTCATAAACCAGTAAGCAAGGGGCCACATCATGCTAGAGGTAGTGTTAAATAGAAATGTGTTTAGACACCAAAGTTAAAGTACAATGAGAAAAGATAAATTAAGAAAAGAGGATAGAGACATTTTGCTTTTAATCACATTTTGGTTAGGAAACTTAAAAGAAAACAAGGAAAAGAAAAAAGAAAAAAGAAAAAAAAAGACTGAGAAAACCCTAATACAAAATGAAGGAATGAGCTGTGAGACATGATGATCATGTCATCAGAGGCTGCTGCTGAAAAAAAAAAAAAGGGTTAACTAGTAAACTAGCATAATATGAACTTCACTAACTATGCAGCGGAATATTACAGCATTCATGTTCAATTCAATTCAGCTTTATTTGTATAGCGCCACTTCAAAACAATGTTGTCTCAGGGCACTTTACAGACATATATATATATATATATATACATTTGGGAAATACATATATTTGCCTGCTATTTTTTTTTTTTTTTTTTTTTTTTTAGCAGAGTGGAAGGTATTAGCAATTGCTGAAATAAACAGAAATACAAGATGCAAACTGAAATAAAATTTTTGGAGGAAAAAAACTTAAATGCAAACCAGCAGCGTTGATACTTTTTTTTAACCAAAGATGTGGACAATTTTAAGAAATTACTTACAAGCAGAAACTGCAGATTGCTCATGTGAGCTGCATGTTCACAGCCTCAAAAGTGTATCAGGTGTTTTCAACTCCCCCCTAAAAGAGCCAAAAACCTTTCTGCATGCTTGGATGTGATTTTTCTTTGAACTTTACCATTTCCTTCAATACTCACAACTTCAAAGTTCACATATAAAATAGTTAAATAAACATAGCTACTTAGCAGAATGATGAAGCTCCTAATTACTGAACAAGCAGCTCTGAAGTTGAAGATATTCATAGAAATACAAAAATTAGAGGCCAAAGAGCAAAATGCAAAAGCTGCGACATAGATGAAAGGTTAATGACATGCAATGTGTGCATGCCAACTGTTTCCCTCTGTGGTGTTGGAAGAAAGAGATTCTCTCTGTGCCGCTTTGACAACTTTGGAAAACACAGGGTGTTAAGCAGTCCAAATTAAACCTGCCTGCAGCTGCAAAACATTCTGTTCCCAACCTGAGTACGACGAGACCCCTGGCACAGAGTCAGGCATAAGTGTGAGTGCTTCACAACACCTTATCCAAGCAGAGCAAGGTGACCCACTAATGTCATGTCAGCCATTCGTGGAACAAGAAGAGCTGAGAGTACTTTCTCCGTGAATGCTAAAGATGTGTGTTACCACTCAGGCGGGTAATAGTTATACACACAGGGATCCAGAAACACTCTTTTTGAATGTGAGTGATCCTTGATTAGACCATAAATATTTGGACTGAACATAGTGTTTTTTCTCCCTCTGGGTCTGTTTTTCTGCTTTGATTTCAATGTGAGTAGTTTTGCATTGTTGACAACTTCAGTCTGGCAGCCCAGAGTTTTGTCCAATTAAAGCTGAATGTTAAACTGGAAAAGTAGGTGATTTAAAGCCAAAAATGATTCCTTATAGTTAAAAAAAAACTATCTCAATCTTGACATATTTATGGTGTAACCAACACAGTAGGCTAAAAATTTAGAGTTATATATCTATATACATACACACACACACACACACACACACACACACACACACACATATATATATATATATATATATATATATATATATATATATATATATATATATATATATATATATATATATATAGCGAGAGAGAGAGAGAGAGAGATATGCTATGCTAATTGTCCTTGCAACTGTCATGTTTCACAACTATTTTACTGTCTCTCAGAGGTATTCACACATGATCCTCATGGCTGAATGTAATAAATATTTATTGTATTTTCACATCATTGGTCGCCACTTAATGTGAAGGAGCTGATGCTGCAAAGCGTAACAGTTTAACTCTGGCATGCATAAATTCTCAGCTCCAGTCTGTTACATTGTGACATGATAATAAGCATGTAAATTATTCAGCAAAACCAACAGTATTACATTTAATGTTCATGCATTTTCTCTTTGCAATATCCTAAAAACCGTATGACATGAGTCAGATGATCTAAGACTGTGTGTGCGTGTGAATGTGTCTTTGCATGTGCTACCCTCCTGTGTGTAGCAGACAAGCCTTGTGTTGGGACAAGCCTGCTGTATATGCTAACACACAGATCTATTAAGATGTGCTCCTTAGGATCAGAGCACTCTGACCCGATGGACAGATGAGAACCATCTACTGTTAGGACGGCAGTGGCCGTGTCCACACATGCCTCACATACTCTGAGAATAAATGGATGGAGGACTAATGGCTGAATGGAAAAATAGCACTTCTTCAGTTGCATTATTGCTATTCTGTTCAGTCAAAAAATTAAATTAGGGTGGGATGTGAGTTCTGTGGCATGACATAAACAGAGAACAATATTATTTGATTGATTCTCAGCTTTTTGGATTTATTTAAGTCTATATTTTAGATATTCTGAAGGAAAAAGACACCCATATGTCAAATTTAGATGCATTCAGTTTTTTGTTGCTTCAACATGTTCTCTTTGTCATCGCTTTCATTTCTGCTGAAACAGGTGACAATAATGTGCAATAATAACAATAAAACTCTAACTGAAAGCCACAATCAAAAATTCATTTAAAAAAATGGTTTTCTCCACGCTCACATTAGTTCTCACCAAACCAGCTGTTAAAATGTCACATTATATAGTTGTAAGTTTTATTGAATGGTAACATATACATATTTAATATAGGTAACATCTGTTACAGGATTCCCATAACACATGTTGTGTTTTGGCGATATCCACATAAATTTGGACTCTTACCAACTGCTGTCACTTTCAACATATCCAAATAATGTTTTGTCAAGATCATTTGGCATCACACTGTAACTCACTGCCTTTTCTTTATCCCAACTTCACTCCAGCTTGGTGGATTGTGTATTACTTTTTTAAAACATCACGATTGAATTTCAGCTACCTTGCTAACTGACTGGGACATGCAACTATGTGACTACTGAGTTGAGCTGCATCCAAGGCCCATAAGCAGTTTCGGTATCAGAAAAACTGCTCTCAATAAAATACATAGCTAAAACACCTATTAGTTGTTAAACTGATTTATATATCGCCAACACTTTTTACGTATATCTAGTTTGCCATTGGTGTTGGGACAAGATATGGTGGTCCAGCACAGGGATCACCACATCTTGCCAGGGTCCCATAAGTTTAAGATGTTTCCCTGCTGCAGCACACCTTATTCAAATGAAATGGTTCTCCAACAGCTTGCCAAGTTCTTCCCCAGCTTCTTGACCCACCAATTTGAGTCATGTGTGTTGCAGCAGGAACATATTTACAACCTACAGGACAGTAGCCAAAGATGTCCAGAGTTAGTGATCTCTGCTCTAACTTCTATATTTGTATTATAATACATATTCATATCATCATGGATGCACCATAGAACTGAGTGAGTCCTTTGTCAGGAGGACGCATGATGAGCAGCATGTCTGAGCTTGGAACAGTTTTCCACTTTGGCTCAGTCCATTTGTCTCAGAGAAGCCCGCGTTGCTTTTGGCTTATATTTGCATATGAACGCTTTCTTTGGATGATTAAACTTTAGCCTGAAGTTGTAGATGAGCAGTAAACTGTTTACAGACAATGACTTCTATACTCCTGAGCCAAGGCAGTGATGTTCAAGACAGAATCATGTCTGCTTTTTAATGTAGTGCTGCCTCGGGGCCGGAAGATCACAGGCCCCTAATATTAATCTTCGGTTCTGTCCCATGTGCTCAGATATATCTTCAGTTTCTGTGAATCTTTTGGCTTTTTAGTGAAGCAATATTCAAGTCATTTGCAATTTATGTTGAGGAGTGTTATTTTTTAATTGCTTGTTTTGTTTGAAGCTTTTTTTCCTAACCTTTGCTTTTCATTTTTGAGACTCTGCCTCTCTTTGGTGCTCTTGTGACACTAATCATATGGTTGACATGTTTTCAGCAAATCTAAGTAGTTGTACTGAGAGATGAGAGATATTATTGGCATGCAGATATTATCAGCCAACATCAACATTAAAATTCAATATTGAAAAATTGTTTTCTAATTTATTTGTTTTTAATCTTTTTTTTTTTTCCAGAAACTTTTAAATCCAGGTTAAAAACATTTCTTTTCTCATGCACCTATGCATGACATCTGCACAGTAACTTTGACTTAATTCTGCTTTTAATTATTTTAATATAATTTATGATTTTATTATGATTTTGTTATTTGTATTTTCTTTTATGCTTTTTTCTGTAATGCTTTTAATGTTTTATGTAAAGCACTTCGAATTGTCTTGTACATGAAAGGTGCTATACAAATAAACTTGCCTAGCCTTGCCTTGCCTTTTTTAAAATTTTTCTTTAAATGACATAACTTGTAGGTAACATCCACATGTAAGATATCAAACTCTTCAGCTAAGTCTCCTCTCATTTAAAATGTCATCAATGTTTTTCGAGATATCTTTGTTTGTTTGGCACAACTCGATCCAAAAATATTAATATCAGTTGATATCGATATTGCAAATTGAGAGTTGGACAAAACTAACAAATTGAATATTGTTTAAAAAAAAGAAAGCCAATATCAAACATCCTTTGTTGTAAATTTTTTTCCAGCTGTTTCTTGCTATTACCACCCATTTATTTTTAAATAATAATTTAAATGCTTTGTAAAAGACTGGTGACTTGTCCAGTCTGTACCTTTTGCCTAGTGATTGCTGGGAGAGACTCCAGCTTCCCCAAGACCCTAAAATGACCTAAGTGGTTATGAAAATGAATTAGATAAGTTTGAAAGTACATTTCTAATAATTACTTTTTTTTTTTTTTTTTTTTAAATAAAAATGGGGATCTTAAGGATCCAGAAACAAAGCAGACATCCATGATATAGAGTGTGCTTTTCATGCTGAGTGACAGTACTGGTTTGAATGTACATGTGTGTAGATGTCCTTTACGGTCCTAATGCTTAATTGTCTTGACAGATGCAGATTGCCTGTAGGTGACTCAGAGGTAAATTAGGATGGACCAGACAGCTCTTTGTAGCACCATTCAGCAGCTCTTCTTTCACCCATAAAGAGAAGCTAGCCATGCTAATTAAATTACTTATACCTCTTAAGTAGGGGAATTATAAGATTTAATGGGGCGGTAAATGGTTGATTAGATAGTTAACTAATGCTTGATTAAAAAGTGTTGCAGCGCTATGTGATGCTAATTGCCATGTACATTTGGGGGAGGGTAGAGATGGAGCAAACTTAGATCTTTTTTGTATAAATAAATATGTGTTGGATCAAAAACAGAAGCGCAGGGCTCGTCCTCCCCACATTTGTCATTTTGTCTCTCTCTGAACATTAAGAATATAAATGCGTGGTGAAGCAGGGTTTTCTGTAATCTTTCATTTTACTGCTGACAGCAGAGATAAATGAAGGAAAAAAGCTTGGCCATCACACAAAGAAAAGGCCCTTGGGACAAAGCAGAGAAGCATCTGACATTTTCTCTTCTGACCAGGCTGAATTGCTTGAAGAGCTTTTTACTCATTCCAGGCAATTTACCACAAATATCTTTTATTTTTGAAAATGCGGGATAAATATGTGATATTTAATGTCGCAATAATGTTGCTATGAAGATAAAGAAATTACCTAGGATAGAGAGTCAGTATTGCAGCAAAATGGTTACTTTGCCCTTACAGGTCCTCTAGTTGCCATGGCAACAATACACAGGTCATTGACATATTTTCAGAAGGTTGCCAGGAATCTTAACTTCAGCTTATTCCATTGGTGTCATTTCTTTGTGTGCTGGATAAACTGGTTCCAAAAGCACCTGCTGGTTTCTTCATAGCCTTTTAATGGGATATGATACACAGACTACAGAGATCAATACGTTTTATTCAATTCTTTTGAACTTTTTCATCATATATTCGTGAAAGCAACACTCCAGAGGTCTGCGTTTGTAAATGCATTAATCACAAGTGCCACAGATCTCCCCCTTGTGCTTTTCCGTGTACTTAAGCTTACATCCATCCATGTGTTGTACATGTGAATATACGCATGACCATACGTCACAGAAGAAATGTGTCTCAGTCTGTCAGACGTTTCAGCAGTATCGAGCTCTGTTAATTGCCCTGTTAATTAGCTTCATTAAAGACAGCACCAGACAGTCTCTGCTGACTGTCTGCTAAAAGGAGCGCAGAAACAAGATGATTCAGCTGCTGCAGATTCAGGATGGGGGGGAAGGGGACAGATAGGATTCATTTGTATACGAGATCCAGTGTCAATGATTTATCATGTTAATTTTCTTTTCTGGAAGCAGAAGAGTATTATGGTGCGTCAACATTACAGCGTTAACTGGATGTGTATCAAGTTTAGATGGAAGAAATTTTAGATGGAGGAAAAATTTGCATAGAAGGTATGTTTATTATACATGTTGAGACACACGCAGTGCTTGCATCACCTTGCTGTCACATAGAGTTGAAATGTACAAAGGAATTTAACGTGTTAGAGGAGAAAAGTAAGATGTTTCCAAGATTCAGGACTAGCTTGTGCACATTTGCATTCTCTAACAAGCAGTAATCAAAACAAGAAACTATGTCAGCACTAGCAATCCAAACAGATAAAAAATATCACATTAAGAGAAACACAAGAAATATCTTAAAATATTGCTAAAATAATAATAAATACAAGAAATTTTGAAAAGTATCCAGGTAAAAAATATCTTATTAAAAGTCAGCTGTCAGAATTCAGTAAATTGATGCTTGAAGCAATAAAAGACCTGTAGAAATGATTTATTTTACTTAAAGGAGAATGATAGCAACAACTAGGCATTATTTTAATCTAATCAGTGGCATTGTTATGAGGTTGGCTGGTGATAGTGCTGAGACTCACACAGTTACTTTTTTTTTTTGTCTTATTTTCCTTTAAGGCAGTGGCGCAGGCATTAAACTTAATATTCAACAGCAATTCCAATGTTTTACAGTTTTCCTCTGATTTGAGTAAAAATACTCCATGTACACCATGCAAAATGTCATTTAAGATCAGCCAACTATGATCTACAGGTCACTTCAATATTTCATTTAATTAAAAATAGCATAAAACAAACACCAAGTACTAAAATTGAAAAAGATCACCGTTTATCCTTTCAAAGTGCAACTTTCAGGTTAACAATCTCAGTGACTTAAAGTTTTTAAGCATGCAGGAAGACATGGTTTCTGGAATAAAAAGAATCTCTATTTGCTTTCCAAAAATTTAAAGTTGTTTTAGTATCACAATTTTGTAAACTTAAAAACAGGAAAACAAAATGAAAAAAACAACAGAAGAAAAGACAGGCATTATGAGGAAGACCCTGAATAAGTTTAATGATGAGAGATTTAGATCCTTACAAGAGGCAGCTGAAAAAACTGAAAATGTAAATGCTGATACACAACATTGTAACTATCAGCCTGTAGTAATCACAAAGGCACGGTGGCACAAAAAATGCTGGCACACAATTTCAGATGTTTTCAAAGCAAAACTGAGGTTATAGTTTAATGTATATATATATATATATATATATATATATATATATATATATATATATATATATATATATATATATATATATATTTATAATTTGTAAAGATGATAATTTTGTACAGTTCTCTCAAAAATTAGACTGAGAACATAAATCGAGAATTACATTTTTATCCTTTTACTGAGGTTATTCCATTTTGGGACAATAATTTACTATATTCTTTGAAGTTATATTTAGTTTGTTGAAGTCTAAGATATTTTTGGACACCCTGTGGAAGTATATTTAGTTTAGCAAAAAAAAAAAAAAGTGATTACTGTAAAAATCTAAATACATATTTAATACTAGATAATGGAACAAAAAAGTTTGTTTTGTTTTTTTTAAAATAAATGATGGATACTAAGTTATTCAGAAATAATACATTCATTCATTTTCCAAACCGCTTATTCCAATTCAGGGTCACGGGGAAGCTGGAGCCTATCCCAGCCGGCTTTGGGCAACAGGCAGGGTACACCCTGGACAGCTCGCCAGTCCATCGCAGGGCCACACACACACAGAGACAAACAACCACACTCATGCTCACACTCACTCCTAGGGGCAATTTTAGAGTGACCAATTAACCTAACATGCATGTCTTTGGATGGTGGGAGGAAGCCGGAGTATCCGGAGAGAACCCAAGCATACACGGGGAGAACATGCAAACTCCACACAGAAAGGCCACTGACCAAACCAGCCAAGGATCGAACCAGCGACCTTCTTGCTGTGAGGCCACAGTGCTAACCACTGCGCCACCGTGCAGCCATGAAATAATACATTTCTTTAAAAAAAAAAAAAAAAAAACCAACAAAAAAAAAACCCAACAGAGCACATTACTTGTCTTTGTCATGCTCCACACTTGTGTTTTCACATGGCATCACTTGGGAAAATGTTCCACCATCAGGTCCCAGCTTTGAACTGGCTTGGAGCCTGAGATTTAACTGATTATGTACATCACTTTCTTTCAACTGTGGTTGTTATAAACAAATATAAAGTTGAGTTGAGTTGAGCTGTATCGAGTTGATCCATCCGAGAACATTTAATACCTCACTTACATTGTGTAGGATCAGTTACATATGGTTTTCTTTAATACTTAAAGCCACACTGCAGTTTATCAGTCCCAAAGAAAAGCTTAAAATGAAAAACTATTGGATCGTTTTAAGAATTCGTCACTAATCTGCATTCCAACACAGTTCATCAACCTGACTTATTACTCTAAAAACTCCAAAGCTTTTTCTTTAATCAGGATCCCAAGATATTCTCTAAAAAGTGATACAAACCATACAGCTTTCTGGCCTTTAATTAGCTTCAAATTAAACTACTTTTCCTCTCAGGTTAAATATAATCCAACAAGACTGCGGCTGATTGGCCGTTAATAAATTAGACATAGAAAACGAGCTGGCATGTGGTATATACATATACATGGCATATAGTTAAAAACACTATATAATTACTTTGACGCGAAATTTCGCGAAATGACGTGAAATTTCCAAGAAAAATATTACAGAGCAATGATGCGGGTCATAAAACCGAAGCATTAAGATGACTGATTGAAGCCGGAGCCCTGCAGAGATAAATTTAATTCTCGGTAGGGTTTGTCACATAAGCAGCCATTTAAACAAAAGTGTCCCCCTTAAGAAGATGATTTAGGTATTTTCTTTTACAGTTGATAATGTGCAAGTGGGACATGAGATGTGTGAGTGCGCAGGTCACATCATGCCTGTTTGTCTACTCTAATGCTGCATCGGCTGATTTGATGTGATGGATGTGTCTGGAGAGACAGACCTCAAAGTCGTTAATTGAAAATTGAGGCAGTGTTGAGATGATATTGATTTTCACAGTTAACGCTGGGCAGCGCATGGAGGGCCGTGCCACTGCAAGAAATGGGTGAGCAGGTGAACAGGGAGCAGTCATCGGGGTCAAAGCTGGATAGGCAAAACAAAATGTAGGGGAGGGGGGAGAGCAGCAAGGGCAGGGGGAGGTGAAAGGTATATTGAGGATGGACTGTAAAGTGGGGTTGAAAATGGGACATTATGGTGCCTTTAAACGCTTGGTAGAGAGCAACCATCTTTCATGTATACTGCAAGAATAACCCTAAACCTCTGGCTGTCATAAAGTTGGTGAATGCTCACAGCTGAGGGAGGGGCCGTTCAGACTTGTGCCTTTTCTTCACAGCATCGATCAGACTGGAGCTAGCTGGTCCCCAGGCTGTTTACAAGTCAACATAAACCAACCAGTCCTCCAACCTGTGCCTAAATGATCAATACAGTTCAGACTCCTGTTTACTCTTGTGGTTCAAGGCCTTTGAAATGTCTCAGATTGAGGGTCTCTTTCAGCTTTCATATGCTCCCTCTCACTTGCTTTCCCCCCCATTTTAAGCACAAGCATATAGACATGTAGACAAACAAGGCTGTATGTCATTCTGTCTCAGGCGGTGGCCTTTCCAACAACACAAGCAGATCTGATCAATACCTTGCCTCCTCCTTCCCACACCTACCTTCCTGAGAAGTGCTGAACTAACAGTTATTAGGAAAAGTAACAAACTGGTTTGACCCAGGATAAGACGGTATAAACATTTATTACAAATGCTGATTGGAGACGTCATTCATTTTTGCGACTTCATGGCTGCAGTCCAAAAAAAAAAAAAAAGTTGGGGAACTTTCTGTTCAGCTTAGCAAAACATATCCAAAACACACCTGTTGTTTCTGGAGCATCATGCCTTTCATGAGCATATTGAATTCAAACATGCCTGTTGTTTAGACTACCCTGTCAGTCTGATGTCCTCCCACCAAAAGGAATATAAAGCTAAATTCTGAAACACAGCCGATGGTGAAACATGAACCAAACAAAAATCATCATAAACTTAAATGTAGAGGCTGTTCAATACTAAGCAGAGGCACACAAACACAAATGTGTCCAAGTTCTGCTGGCGGAAATATCACCAAATGCAGGTCGATTACATGGCAACTTGAGGAGTCAGATACCTAAAAACACTTTGCTGTCTTTGTATCGCCTTCTCCAGCTTATTGGAAAACATTCAGACTTGCAATGCGGTTTAGTGTCCTTGTTCTTGTCCTTCTAAAATTGTGCAAAGCCAAAATATACCATAACCTTGCTTAAGACATTAGCAATAAGGTTTCATGTTTAACTTAATACCTTGCATGTTATTGTACGATGGTAGTCAGCATCATCACCAGATAATCCATATTTAACTTGTATGGAGAAAAAAGAGCTATTTTTTTTTATGCATGTACACCTTTTGACATATCAAAGAAGGCAAAGTATGATGTGATTATTGCTAGGTTTGTATTGTAAATGGCCCGTGACAGGGTGACATAGGCTCAGCATGCATTAGGACCAAAATCCTGACACTAAAACAGCTAAGTGGAATTCACCTATCACTTATTTAGTACTTTTTATTTATAGATGAGGTCATACTCAGCCTATAGCTCCTTTCCTCCTTTTTTTTCCATTAGTTTTTTGCAAAGAAAGAAGGTATATACAGTATGTTAAGATCTTGTATGTCATTGTAAGAGTAAATATTCACCAAAATCCGATTGTTGTGTGATTTTAAAGTAAGAAAATAAATAGTTTAATGGAATTCACTTTTTTTTTTTTTTTTTTTATAGTTCTGCTTTTCTTTGCTGCCTGACCTTCAAATATAAACAAGTACTAATAACAGACAGGACACATCTTGGTACAAACTGCTCTCTGAAGTATCCCTGAGGGGGAATCAGGAGAAATAGAATATAAGGCAAAGGTCAGCAAACACTTCCAGTGGCCCTAAATGAGATGACGGTGCAGTGTGTTTGATTCAGGGCTTACTGATGTATCATCAGGGGGCAGTTTGGTCTAAATCACCACGTTGCCACCAGCCCCCTCCTCCCATGTAATGGTGGATCTTTTCAACGCTAAATAAATAATAGAATGGCTGCGTGGATACTTCTAGTGGTGGGGATAAATTAGAAATGAACCCGCGCTACAGATAAATGATCAAATGTGAGAGAACGCTGACCTCGACCTTGTGTTAATACTGAAATGTGTTTTGTTTTTTGTTTTTTTTAAATGAAAGAAGTTATAGTATGTACACCATATTTTCAAAAATAAAAAACTTCATGTGATTTAATAGAAATGCAATATTTCTGTGCTGAAACTGAGAAATTTCATTTTACTTTTACTCCTGCAATACATTCAAAAGAATTTGGCACAACTGCAAAAAAGTGGAAAAAAAAACAAAAAAAAAAAACACTGCAGCATCTCAAAAGTAGGTATAATTTAGTAAAGGACAGTAACATGTTTGAGTATAAACAGCAAGTCAGAGGGAAGGATAATGAGGTCTTCATGTCGCCTTTTTATTGAAGTTTAATTTAGATTTAAACTTGACATTTCCATGAAAAACTTCTGTGGGAAGTCAGTGCTAAAATTTTCTCTTATGTTTAAGCAATTTTTTTTTTTACATGTTTGTCCTTGAAGAAGGAAACTATTGAGTTCTGTGTTACATCAAACGCAGCACAGATGCAGCAGGACATAAGTGACACGTTACAGTCTGCCACACGATGAAGCCATCAAACAAAGAAATAAAAACTCATTTTCCCTCAAAAACAAATAAGTCCCACAGTTTGCACAATGCCATGAGAAGGTGTTATAACAGATGTGGAATTTCATGTTTTTGTGACTTTAGTCATCACGTCTGCCCATATCAACTTCTACATGTGTCAGTCTGTATCTTTTATTTAATATTTCATCTAGTATGCCTTGACACATTTCCCAATATAAAATTGATTTCATGATCCATGCAACTTTCTAACTTTCCAGATCAGGAAAATCCTGAGGTACAAGAAAACAGACTGGAAACAGAAACCAATTTGGTGATGTCCATGCCTCCAGGCACGGTTGTATTTATAACAAACATGATTCTGTTGGGGGAATCATTGCATGGGTTTGGGACAGCTGTAAAAAATAATGCCTCAAACTAAAAAAAAAAAAAAACATAAATAAGGTTCAAGGTCTCTTTTTTTCAGACCTGAGCTCAGTTAAACACGCATTGCATAACTTTTTTGACCTTAAAACTCTAGGTCCCAAAGTTGTCCGATGACACAGTGACATCATAATGTGGATTCCTACAGCCTCCACCCAGCAGCATCCTGAGGCTGAGAAACTGCACTATGCAACTTTTACTTCTGGTACACAACGTGGCGTTTCGCTTCACGGTATATTAAGGAACTGGCTGTTTTTAACATGCAACATTGCCGATTCAGTAGAAATACAAGAGAGAAAAGGGACAAAACAAAACTCACTGTAAGATCGTCTTTTGCTGGCTGGAGAGAGCTTACCGGTCAGGTAGGATGCAAGATGGAAGCTGAATTAGCCGTCGATAGGGGGCGTGTGATGGGGAAGATAGCAAAATAGTGTGTCTTTAAAGTAAACTGAGGCACGGTTGTCTCAAACTCAGCTGCATGTGCCTTTATTTAAAATTATCAAAATTAAAAAAGTAAGGAAGGAAAAAGAAAGAAAGAAAGAAAATTCAGGCAAAGAAGCAGACAAAGCGTGAAAACTGGTGTACTGATTACAGTAATTAGACTAGAATTTTCCTCAGAATTTAATTGCTTCCTGTACAGCCACATACTACCATATAGGGTTTGTTTGCCATGATTAAATGACTCATCTGTGTCTTTGGAAAATTCCCACATTCACACATGAAATGTGATTACATACAAAGCTTTTTGAAACCATCTAGTCTCAGCAGGTGCAGCCTGAAGATTCTGAAACTTGTGATGTGTTCCAAACATCAGATTGACGTGAAAAAAGATACCTTCAGACCCAGACTGAAGTAGGAAAGTCACCGGCTTTGACTTGAGATGATGGTGACTGGTCAAAATGAAACCTCAGCTGGAAATATAACACTTATGATTGTTGCAGATTCTTAGCTAGATTTGAGAAGAGATTTTTGGACACTAATTGCATACCAATTTATACATGATGTGTGTGGATTTGTTTATGACTTTATTATTTCATGTGCAAACATTTCTGTAGTCAGTTAGTCACATGGTGCACTTGTCTCGTCACCAACACAAAGTCCCACTGTTCTGAAATTATAAGAAGCAGGGTGAAAGATGACATTAAACGGAGCTGAGCTTAGAAGATTTAATATCAAACAAGCTGTACTATGCAACAGAGGGATAGTTTTGAGTGTTAGACTCTGTTGCTATACTTGATCTGGGTTTCTGGTTCAGACTGGAGTGTTTCTTGCAGCCAGGCTGCAAGCATTAGCAACGTGGTGTTTATTGTTGCATGCATCAGTTTATTTTTTTCTGGTTTCTTTACTAGAGGGGCACCAACAAAATCCACCTAACACTAAGAAAAGCCAGGACAGCTAATTTTATGTCATGTTAAAAAGTTGTTGAATTACAAAATCATGAAAGTGAAATGAAAATTCTGACACTGGCATGATCTGAACCTCTTTTAATCATGAAGTTTGCGACATGGCTATGGAGGATTTAATGCAGGAAAAGCTTCATTGAAAATGCATTAAAAAGTGAGGAATGAGCGGCATTAATGTTCTATTTTCCAGCACACACTGTACACACCTGGCTGCACATGAGTCAGCACCCTTCAGTAGAAGCAGTTTACAGTGACACACACTGACATCAACTTCAAACGTGGACTCCCACGCTGAGGTGACGCCTTCCACTCCACTGACTACTGCTCGGAGCAAACATTCCCATCAGTGAATTAAGTATGTTCCAAGCAAGCAGATAACTGACTTGTGCTTGTCCCAACCTGAATTTGAATAGAAACCACTGTTGGTTAGTTATTACTTGGAAAGATGGCCTCTCACCCTGGGGAGTGTCACTTCAAGCTGGCATAATGTTAGCCTGGGTAAAATATAGCAGTCTTTTACACACGTACTCCAGGCCTGAGCTTTTAGAGGTGAGCCATATGTGGTAATTAGTATTAATCATTTACATCTGATCTTACGCAGACTTTATTTAAAGTAGATAACTGTATGGAGTATTTATTATTCACAGAGTACAAGTGTGTGCGCTGATCACATTTCCTTAATGCAAATGACATGAAACAAGAGGAGTTCAAACATCTGATGGTGAAGAAAGATGGTTTAGCTTAGTGCTGTTCTTATCATTTTCATGTCCCTGTGTATATTTTTATTTGGAATCATTTCTATGCGCATATATCCGACTGAAATTACAGTTTAAACCAGAAAATACTTTTGTCATCATGAGCTCACAACGCCACAACATTGTTGAGGTGAAATAATTCAAGCTAACAGTTCAAGTGTGCAAAAATGTATGAAATATTTGAGAATTTGAGACGTTTGTACAAAAAACTTGAATAAATACATATCAATTTTCATCACTCTAGACCTAGAACTTATTTCCCCCTTTTTTTTTTTTCTTATGACGTACTGGTTTTTCTGCTTTTAGTTTTGTTTTCAGCTAGCTGAGTTAGTGCTGATGACACTGCTGACAGCACACCCATGCACACATTACTCTCATCCCACTGCTTCTGCCACTTAGCATTAGTGACCATGTGGCGTTGGGAACTTTGTCCTCATACAGCCTCCATGTTTTATACGTGAGGTAATATCTGACATGAGCTATGACCACATGGTTTTCTGCTGCAGGTTGATTTTAGTGTAAATGATTCAATAAATCCTGAGCTGTTATTTATCATGGCAAAGACTTAAATGACATATTTTAGTCTTTAAAATCAACTTTACTGTCAAGAGCCACCCTGCCACTTTCAGATCAGTTAAAGGTTTAACTGATTAAGCCTACAAATAGTCACACAATTGGAAACCTATTTATTAAAGCACCAGCAGTAGGACATTTCACTTTTCAAGATCTGGTATCCGCATCATCCAATATGCAGCTGCAAGTTATTCAACAGCCACATGTTTTGAAAGGACAGTATGGACAACAGAGGTCACTGCTTTATAATTCACACACATTCACACACACTCATCACAAAGTGTGTGCCCTGACACACAAAAATGTGACAATCTGTGAAGAGCCAATCATCAATCATCTGCGAGCTACTATCTTGGTAAATCAATCAGTCAATCAGACAGGAATTCCAATTTTCCTTACTCAGTAACACCAGCAACAGGACTGGGTTTTGTTGATCCAGAGAGGATTAAGAACTGGTGGTCATGCTGGCAGTTCATGCCCTACTAGACGACAGAAGTTTCTCTCGAATGCATAGAATAAATATCGAAATTTCATGTGAAAACTGGGTACAATTCTTACAAAGATCCAGCATGAAACCTGGAAGAAGCGCTGGCTATTCCTTTACTGCAGCAGATCTCAGTCAAAATCAAACACTGAGTGCAACCACATTTATAGTCCTTTCAGCATCTCATAGATCCGATTATTCCTGGAAAAACAAGATAAATGTGCAGTCTAGTCTTAACCTTTTGCACTTGTGTGTAGCAGAGCAAATAGCTCATTAAGTGGAAATGAACCTGGACATTTACCAGGTCTGTACTGCGCCACTGAGGCTTGTGCAATAGCATCCACACAGCCACATAGACAACCACAACATGGAACTGAGGATGGATCACGAAGCAGACAAAAGGACAGATATCATTGCGCTGTGCAGAAAGTTATTCGCTAATGTTTAACATGAAATTTTAAGTGGGAATGTTGGGATGAAGAAGTAATGGACATAAAGATTCTGAATATTGAACTTAATCGGCTAAAGATCATTTTGCAATTTGAACCCCTTCTCTTTCTCTTTCAGACACTCAGAAATACAGGCATTGACACGGTTGTGCTTTATTGCTGTACATATACAGTATTATAAAACATTAGGTTCATAATTATGAAATATCACCATCTTTTATTCTTTCCACAAACACATACATATGCAGATTAAAATATAATGTATGACATGTACAAAAGGAAATTATGAATAATAATTAAAAAAAAAACATTATGAAAGGCAGTGAGATACCTTTTCTATTTTAAATTATTTGTTACAGGTGCTGGAAAACTATATATGGACTGGGTACAATAGAATGGTCATCCTACACTGGCTGTGGCACCAGAAACGCTGATCTGAGAGCAGAGGATTTATAGATTCCTGACTAACAAAGATGAATGACCGTAATCTACCTGCTAGTGTTTGGTATGCTTATGACAGACGGAGATAATTGATCAAGGTTTGAATGGGAGAGCGCTGATGTGTTGGTGTCCAGTTAATGGTGGCAGATGAGCGTTTGAAGAGACAACGGGACAGTGTTGTGATTCACAGTGTGGTAAGAAACATCTCTTCACATAAAATAGTCTTTATCTTTTTGACATGGGCGTGTTATGGAGAGGCCCGACATACTGATCATGCAAGGTAAAAAGCGCCGATACGTCATTTCATGAGTCATGGATATACGCAAAACGGCACAACTAACCAAAACTCCTGTCTTACTGAATGACAAATGTTGTCTTCTATTGTCATTGGCAAGGTTGATGATTTTTCTTACATTTGTTCCTATATTTATATCATATTCTTTTTTTTTTTTATCATAGTTGACTTAAGATCTTAACGTGAAAATGCTTGATGCTGTTCTTCACCGCAGTTTTCATGCAGTGCTAATCAGAGCACACAAAAGGCATAAATAATGGAGCAAACAAATTCGTTATCATCAAGTAGGCTCAGAAATGAACTAAATGCAAAACTTTTGAACACAATATTCACATTAAGTAGTAAGGTACTTCTGAAATACAAGCACATGTTGCAGTAATAACTTCCAAAGGAATTCACCTCCGTCTACAGGTCGTGGAACAAAAGTTTGAGTTTCTACATTCAGGCAGAAATTGAGCTCATTTAGTGCGTCACGTTTATTGTTAATATCAGTGATTTTCCACCCACCCGAACTTCTCTTCTATGCTTGTGCGTCTTTACACACAGACACCAGAATAGATTGATCCTGCAATGGTGTTGCTAATTTGTAAAGCTGGATCAATCAGACACATTGCGGGTGATCAGTAGGAATGAGAAATCAATTAAAGCTATTGATACTTTGCTGCTCTAACAATTCAGACCGATCTTTAAAGATCAAACTGTTTTCCGGGAGACTCCCAGCCCATCACAGAGGTCAACACAGCACCACGTAAACATTGTGCAAAAAAACAAAAAAACAAAAAAACAACAACTCCCCGAATAAAACAAACAACCATATGCATTTTAACCATCTGGCTTGCATCAGAAGAATGGAACAAGAGGGTCCAGAGGGCAATCAGCAATTAATATTAAATAGAGTATAAAGAATTTCATAGCCATATAATTATTCTAAAAAAAGAAAGAAAAAGATCTTCACATTTTAAAATAAACGTCTTTCTCATAACCTCCATCATTGCATCGAACCCAAAACATTCTTCAATATTATCGCACACCTCTTCCTCATGCTTCATCTTTTCACTTCAATCTCATATGCTCTTCTGCTCTAGCACAAGCTGGAACTTAAAACACCAGTCACTATTTACATTGTGGTTACCATAGCGACACCCGTAAAGCTGGTTTTATCTATTACGGCAGCTGGGAGGGGGATCAAACGGGGGATCAAATGGGAAAGAAGGGTCAGTCTGTTGGGGTCAAACGAGGAAAAGGAAGGATGATCGAGGACACAAAGGGTTAAAGGTGACTGCGGGGACATGCCCGCAATGGAGGAAACTGTACAATAGTCAAGTTCATCTCTGTGTGAGCTTTTCTGAGTGACAACAAACACACATGTTTAAGTTTTGACTCCATGAGGGTTGGAGTGCTACTATAGATGTGTAGACTTTTTTTTTTTTCTTTCATATCCTCATAATATACATCTGATCAATTCAGCAACAGTCCATGGTATCACCACTGACACGAAGTAACAACCATATTTTGGTCTTTTATGTTAGTCTGTACATATTTGACTAGAAGGAGAATACTGTATACAGCAGTTTTGCAGTTGTATTATCACTTTGGCACAGTTTCATGATCACAACATGAACAACATACCTGTCAGCTAAAGCTTTATGATTTTAGCTTTTACATCATAAATCTGAGTAGGCTTGTTTGTTAGATTAGCTTCTCATAGTAAAGATAAGTGCAGTTGTTTGGAATTTGGCCAGTGTTTTATCCCTCAAAGGCTGGTAGTAATGAGGAGGAAGAGAAGTGCACCTTGGGTTGATACTGAGGTTACCCTGACCCCCTGGCTGCTTGTTGCCAGGGCTGTAGTAGCACTTATGGCCCAAACATGAGTGGTTTAGTAAGCGCTGTGTCTTAGCCAGTACAGTGATGCTAAAAATCTGGAGGTTTCCAAAGGCTACTGTTTGCCTGTAAACTTCCGAAGTCTGAGACTCTACTATGCACATGTAAGAAACATCACAGGAAAGCACATCAGCTATTATGAGCACCATGATTTGAGGGGAGGTGGGAGGGGGCATTCATGTGCAGCAGAACATCATTACTAGCTTGATAACAGGCTAATTTAATATCTGACCATCACAAAAATACTGCTGCTTCACTCTTTAGCTCATCCTCCCATTAGGACATCATACATTTTTATTCCAGAAGAACATAAAAAGTCTTTCGTTTCTTTGTTTTTGTTTTTTTGTTAATGAGATATCTGACCATAAAATATGGTCAATATGATCAATAGGAACATTTGTCAGATTTCCACACATTCTTCCCATAATAGTATCACTTTGTGCACATTAAGCTTTTTCATCAAGTGCAAAAAGGAGAGGCAGGATCCTCAGCCCAGGGACTAAGCTCATTCTACGGGGCCTGAAGATTCAGCAAAGTCCATGGGCGATGAGGTCATTGGCCCACATTTAAAATAAAAACAAAACACATTAAGAGCAAGTGCGAAGTGTGGCTGAAGATAGAGAGGAAGGGAGGAACTTCCATAGTCTCTCATGGAGAGGCCTTTCTGTTGGTCCAGAGCAGCGTGGGGGGCAGGGGTGGGGACTGAGGAGGACGGTGCTTCCAGTCATTTCGCCCCTCACACTGCACTCGCCGCCAGCGCAGAAGCTCCCCAAGGGCTGTGCTCTCATCCCTGTTGGACAAACGTAGCCTCTGGAATACCTGGGACAGAGAAGGAAAAGGAAAGTGGATTGGGATTAGAAACAGAGGTGGAAAATACAAATAGAATGATCAGATTTACGTGAATGAATTATTGAAATGATGAAGTTATGATTGAGTAGTGGAGATGGAAAAAGCTGAATATATGAATTAAACACTTGTCAATGAGTAAGCAACATAAATAAAGGCAGGGAAAATGTCCAAAAACATGCCAACTTAGTTTGAAATATAGGTGACCACTTGCAATTAAAAAAACAGACCTTGTCTGATTGTTTAGTTCTGGGGATGTTAGATGCTGTCAATTTCAGTGTGTTAAAGTGGCTCTTCTGTTGAAAAGGTCAAAATCACAGAGGTGCTCACACACATGCACAACAGTCTGTATAGAGCACATCATCAGTCATCTGAGTCAATATCCAAGTAAATCAGTCAGACAAGATATCCAATCTCCTTCAGTCAGTAAAACCAGCAACAGGGCCAAGCTACGATGATCCAGGCCAGATTTAAAACAGGTTTTTTTTTATGTTGGTAGTTGATAAGCTGTTGAAAGAAAAAAAAAGAAAAGTTCCCTTTTCCTCAGAGTTAATTTTGAAGATAAATCTGGAATTGGACACATGAATGAAACAAATCGAATCTTTCTTAGTATGTTTGTATCTACACATAGCATGAGCAGGCATCTTGGGTTACCAGATCATAAGTGGATAGCATCAGTTTACACATGGCATCAGCATACATCTCTCCATGAGCCACTCACTAGTGAGAAACTTGCATCAGTTCACCTTCACTAATGAAGCAACTTCATAAGTACATTTATGTGCCGTTCAGACCTCCTTGCTGATTAATTTGTAAATAAAAAAATCCTAGTGATGCATAAATCAACATCTCAAACAGCTAAAAAAATGTGTAAATTATTTATCTAGTTGCAAGTCTCTTGCAGTCTGTGGTAACAACAGATGCATCGGTAATTAGCATCTGTGTTAGCTTTAGCATAGCATAGTTACGCATATATTGTACATGACTGGCAGTTCATTTATGGTTTGCAGAAAGTTATGTAAAAGGCTTTCTCTTGAATGTTAAACTAACATCCTTTGTCTAACTTGATACCTTGAAAAATTCCAATACAAACATCTTCATTTGTCATTCTAACTGATGTAGACACCAGAATGTATCTATGATGTAATTGTTTGTCTTTATTATAGAGTTAAAGCCTATTTATGTTTGACTAAAAGAGATTCACAGATGTATGGACCTTTTGTCCACCTCCTGTGTTGTTAATGTGTGCAATTAGTGAGTTGTCAGGGTAATTGCAGATCCGTTACTTAGCAAACAGAGCAATATCGCTGGAAACTGTGAAACAATTGTTGAGCAGTAACACTGAAATGTACGGTGGCCCTGAAGTGTCACAGCAAAACAAAAGCCACAACACAGCACAATTAGCCACAACACAACTAGCCACATAGCACGAACGTGCAATAACTCTTTATATACACAGTTGACACAATAATTATAGTGCATATGGAAATTATTTGAATCTTTTTTATTTTATCTTTATTTTTTACCATCAGTGTTTTATTTACTTCTCTGGCTTTTTAAAACGATCTCCCACTTATAATCTGTAAGGACTGAAAACTGCTGACTTCCCGTGATGTTACGTACGTCACTGCTCGCTTCAGCTAATGTAAATTCCATTGCGGTATAAAAAGCAGTATCACTTCCATTGTGGCTAATTGTGTTGTGTTGTGACTAATTGTGTTTTGTTGAGGCCTTATGTGTTGTGTTGTGGCTAATTGTGTTGTGTTGTGGCTAATTGTGTTGTGTTGTGGCTAATTGTGTTTTGCTGTGGCTAACTGTGTTGTGTTGTGGCTAATTGTGTTGTGTTGTGGCTAATTGTGTTGTGTTGTGGCTAATTGTGTTGTGTTGTGGCTAATTGTGTTGTGTTGTGGCTAATTATGTTGTGTTGTGGCTAATTGTGTTGTGTAGAGGCTAATTGTGTTGTGTTGTGGCTAATTGTGTTGTGCTGTGGCTAATTGTGTTGTGTAGAGGCTAATTGTGTTGTGTTGTGGCTAATTGTGTTGTGCTGTGGCTAATTGTGTTGTGTTGTGGCTAATTGGGTTGTGTTGTGGCTAATTGGGTTGTGTTGTGGCTAATTGTGTTGTGTTGTGGCTAATTGTGTTGTGCTGTGGCTAATTGTGTTGTGTAGAGGCTAATTGTGTTGTGTAGAGGCTAATTGTGTTGTGTTGTGGCTAATTGTGTTGTGTTGTGGCTAATTGTGTTCTGTTGTCGCTAACAGGGCCACCGTAGACATGTGACCACTGAAAGGAAAAAAAACAAAGAAGAAGAAGAGGAACAGATGGAAGAGGAAGAAGATTCACCTATGCATAAAATCTGGTAACGTTTAACATAACTTATTTTTAATCATTTTAATTAAGTTTGTGATTTTATTGTGATTATCACTATTTCTTGCCTCCTTTTCCTACTTTTAAATAATTTCTTTGCAATAGCTGTGATGCGTTTCACATTTCATGTAAAGCACTGAATTGTTTCGTACATGCAATGTGCCATACAAATAAACCTGCCTTGCCTATTGGATTCATCTTATAGCCTGTATTATCTACACTGTACATGTCTGTGATGAACACAAACAGAGACAGACCCCCCCCCTCCTCCCCACTAAGACTGATAGTTAAGGTATAGTTATTAAGCTCTGGAACCGTGTCCTGTAGGCTATGTTTTACATGAATAATTTGATTAAATGTTAATAACAGTCCGTAAGCCTTTATTAATAATTGCAAATAACTAGACCTTCTCCAAGAGCTCTGGGTTCATCTGCAAGTGAATACTGGCGCAGTTCACTTGCAGTCTGAAAACAAAAACGATCGAGTAAACCAAAGAGAAGAAGTGACATTGGAAAGCACTTCAGAAATTCTGGTGAAACTGCATTAGGTTTGAATATCAAAGTAGAAAAAGAAACATCAAGACTGAATAAATGTTTTGTTGCTCAATTGTTCACTTGTCGTGAAAAAGTCCTTTTCGGTTCTTCCAGTCAATGAGACAGATTCTTGCTTCTTTCTTCCCAGTCAGTGGACACTGAGGAATGTTACCTTTAATGAGCAATTTCTGAAACTGTATGAAATTTTTCAGGTGGCTTGGTCCACTATAGTGAAAAGCAGCAAGATGGCAAAACAAACCAAAGATGTGCAAAGTTTTTCAGAATTCCACGCTCAATGAAACTGAATCCCTCAAACAATCTTACTGTGAATACACCCTTAATCTAATGTGTCTAAATCTCATGGGTGTAATCTAATCTAATCTGCAACCCTGACACTAAAACAGTGGCACATGGCCAACAACAGGCTCGTAGCTCTTCTAATTGCATGTTCACATGTATATTATGGCTGCCTAATGTAAGACGCATCTGCTCTGCGAGTTGACAGTTCCCATCCTCAGAACGCTAGTAATAGTAAGCAGTAGGGGCAGTAGAAGAGCAAATATAAGTGGACATCTAATCTACTAAGTCCAAAAAGAATCCAGCAAAAGTTGCTTCACTTCATCTCTGTAGTCTTTTCTCCACTCTAACAGAGCTGATGTACTTATCCCAACATTCTCCTTAATATCACATGCGCACGTATGGGCTGAATAACACACAATTCATCCTAAACATATTATGACATACCTATAGAACATGTACATATCTGGAGAACCACATACCTGTAAGTGACTAGGACACACACACACAAATTCTCACACAGACATTCACAGATTGATTGCCTGCACAAGCACAATACTCAAGAATCTAATCCATAATTCACACCTCCCTGCCAGGCTATTCTCTGCACTGGCGCCAGCCAGGAACACCAGCTACTGGAACAGCAGACAAGAGGGAACACCATGTCCTCCTGCAATGCATGACTGTACATGGACGGACGAACACACGCACAAATACACTACGAGTATGGTGACCATCAGATACAATTTGACTCTTCATGAATTTGGGAATCGGTGTGTGGCCTTCATGCCTAAAAATATACAACATTTTCCAAATGTCGGTATGATAAGATATGATGCAACATTAAGAAGTTTGAGAGAAAAAAAAACCCCATGATGAGTTAATGAAACACATCTGTGTTCAAAATGTGCAACATATTTTGTTTTTACTACATAAATTCCCCTTTAAACTTAATCATTTTTTTGAATTTCTTTATTAAATGTAGGCTAATGTGGCCAAAAATAGTATGTGATTGTAGAAACAAGAAGTCCCAGGAAACACCAGCCAGCCTCTGAGATCTCAACATCAGCTTGTGGTTTCATTGCAACGTCTATCCATCCAAAGCGGCAACTTCTGGTGGTTAAAAGTGAAGCCTATGCGGAAGTGCATAAAACTGCAGTTCCCCCTTTATCCGCTAGGGGCTGCAAAAGAGAGCAAATCCCCATAGACTCCCATGTTAAAAAGGCCAACTTCGGAGCAGAAATAAACATGTTTACAGCATGGTTCAAAAATTCATTTTCAGTTTAATAGGTCAGGTTTACCTTCATGACAACTGTGGGGGGAGTGAATTTTTTCTAACTTGCTCGTTTAAAAGTAATTTAATCTCAAAATTTGACATATTTAGGGTCAGGTCTTTTTGAGTGACAGGTACCCAAATTTCCGCTTCATGTAAGAATGTAGAACAACCCCGGTTTTTAGCTGGTAAACAATGTGACTTAGCTCCTGCTTAACTCCGTTAGCTGGTTAGCTACCGTTATCTCGGGGTTAGCTCTGTAAGCTCTTAGCTACAGGCAGGTCGGAGTTAGCTCGATGTCAATCATCCACCATGACGCTCACAGCCCCCCTCTCAGCTCTACCTCTTTACCCATATATGTGTTTTCCAGGTGGAATGACATGCATGCCCCTGCCAAGATGGCGATGGTAGGAACCGCCCACCGAGCTTCAATTCAGCTCTTCAGAAACCTATGGGTGACGTCAAGGAGGCTCCGTCCATCTTTTTTATATACAGTCAATGATCCATCCATTTTCTACTGCTTATCCAGGGTCAGGTCTCAGGGGCAGCTGCCCAAGCAGGGAAGCACAGACTTCCTTTCCCCCAACCACATTTGCCAGCTCATCTGCAGGGATCCCCAGGCAAGCTGAGTGGTATAATCCCTCCAGCATGTCTTGAGCCTTCCTGGGGGTCTCCTCCCAGAGGGACGTGTCAGGAACACGTCACAGAGAAGGGCTCGAAGAGGCATCCTTACCAGATGCCAGAGCCACCTCATCTGACTGTTTTTGATGGGAGGGAGAATCGACTGAGTCTCTCCCAGTTGACCTGGGGACAAAAGCCATGACAGCCGCTTGTACCTCTCAACCGTAGGCTAGGATAAGAATTTTGCCTTTTTGGCTCAGGTCTTGCTTCACCATAACAAACAGTTGCACCGATTCACCTGTCGACCTTATCTGCCATGCTTACTTCACTCATGAACAAGACCTCAAGATACTAGAACCTCTCCATTTGGGGCAGGACCTGATTCCCGACCTGCATAGAACATTCCACCTTTTTCCAGCTGAGTGTAATGCAATACTAGAAAATAATTACCGATCTTTTAAAACTGTCATTCACTGATTGGACTATCTTTATTATCTGATGCCACTCAAGTGTTTTGTCTAAATAATAAGCTTCTGTAAAACTCAGAAAAATCCAAGCTCTCAAAAATGATTCATGCTACTGAGTATACACTGGATCATATCAGGAGGAAAAAAGAAAATATTTTGTTCACTGATCATTGATTATGTGTTTTTTGTTCACTTGGAGCAAACAACAACAACAAAAAATGTGCTTGTCACTCAGCAGGTTGAATTTCAAGAAGTCTTTAGGTCAGACTGATTAAACAGAGAGGTTGACAAAAAAAAAAGCCAATCTGAGAAGAAGAAAAAAAGTCAAAGGTCACTGATGACCTATGCGTGACCTTTTCCCCCAAAAGTTCTTAAATAAGTTGGATTCAAGCAAACACAAATTATTTTCTGCCTGTCCTCCTGATATACTTAGAGTATGACAAGTGTGACATGTTTCTGAGAAGCAAATACGTGAGAACTCTCTACTTTAAATGTCATCGCCTCTGCTGGGACATTGTCTGAGGGTATAAACAAAACTATCAATCTCTGCTCCATTTAGTCATTCAGCTGTCCGTCAATTTCTTATATAATTAGTCTAGACTGCTGTTGTTTGCTCAGTACAGGAAAACAACAAACCAATCTATTCATTCCGAAACCAGTTGCCCTCTTCATCTCCAATCTGTTAATTTATCCCATCATTTCTACGAATCCCACATCAACACAGTCTAGCACATTGCTAAACAAAACACGTTTAGGGACATAGAATTATTTACATGTGACTGTAATGAATAAACTCGTGATAATGGAAGTGCTCCAGTGGAAAAAGTTGTAATAAATGTGTCTGTCTTTGTCTTTCAGAGGTGACATTTTGTCTGCAACACCTTGGTAGTGAAGATATCAGACAGAGCATATAAAAAACTGGAATGAGTTATAAGAGTGTATAAGGCCGGACTCATGCATACGTTTTGGCTCATCATTTTATACAGGATAACTTTTTATATATTGTTGAAGTAAAATAAGGATTTTCTGACACTTTGCTGAAGCTGCTTGCAGTAAAAAAATTTACACAAATGTGCAAACAGGAGCGAAGGCGTTGGCGATCACCATCAGAAGTTAACACTTCACGCATGTATGAATCCAGCCTGGGGTTGTGGCAGAATATAAAAGCAGTGACAGCGAGGCCAGAAAAAATAGAGTTTGACAAAGATTAAAGAGGGTGATCAAATGATGAATTCAGCCACATAAAATCTCAGCGGGTGAATAAGCAACGACGAAAACGGCAGCTTGAGTTTCAGTGTCTCCTAGCAGCAAATCCAAGTGTTCAATTAAATATTAACATTCTGGCTTATTTGCATGTGTGTCAGCATTTGTTGAACTAACTGCAACAAAAGCAATACGAGTAATTACCATCCACATACAACATGAGGGAGGATGGATGGAGGGAGTGTAGCCCAAACCAGGAGCTGCAGTTTATTTATGAAAAATAAGGAAGAAAAAAAATCAATGACAGTCTGAGCAAAGGAAGCAGATAAACTGGAGATGGTATCCTGCAAAAGCAGTGCTTTTCAGGAATTGTTCCACAGTGACCCAAGTTTTTGAGAACATGTCATGCTTTTTTTTTTAGCCATTAATACTCATATATACATACTTTGATCCCCATGAAGGAAACTTTTTTTTTTTTTTTTTTTTTTTTTTTTAACACAACCTGCTTCAGGATGTCTTTCATCTACCCCCCAAGTCACAGTTTGGGAAATTTTAATTTAGACTTGAACAAACTTTAATGCCTTTTCTTTCAAATTGGTTATTAATATAATCTTGCTAAACTGGGTCTATGAAAAACACTGCTGTTACTTAGAGAGTGGAGAGCAGCATGATGTGACATACACTCACCACATCCCTATAAGTGGAAAGGGCTTCCTGTAAGCCCTTCCCCCCCATGACCCCCCTCACTGTTTTAGAGGGCAGCCCCTGCACCAAATGGGGAAAAGTTGAGATGCCCCCTCTGGAAAATAAGGGAGAGAGAGAGAGTAAAAGGCAAACTCATTAAAATAAAAGAGGAAGAGAGAGGAAAAAATGTCATTAGCAGCTGGAATGTGCTTCAGACTTGGTTAAATGCTGTGATAATGCAGTTTGGCACATCAGGATTTTACTCACATCCACAGTGGGGGAAAAAACAGTAAAACTTAAAAAAGAAGCATGAAGTGAAGTCACCCCAGCTGTGAATGCTGGGGTAAAATATTTCATGGATCTGAGGTTTGCAAAGTGGGAACACAGCGTGCTTTTCAGATCTTTTAGTGGAATTGTCTTAAAAAAAAAAAAAGAAGAGGTGTATCCCAAACTTCTCTGGTACAACATGTCCTTTTGCTTAGTTTCTTCATGCACTGACAGTAACATTCACTCGTTGGTCTCTTATGAATCTCAATTACTTTTCATCTGAAGAAACCTCTTTGTATCAGAATGTCCTGGAAAATGCCATACAGTGGTATGACGGGTTTTTTTTTTTTTTTTTAGATCTTTACCCTCCTTTGAAGAATAAAATTGTCAAATAAATTGCACCAAAATGGGCTTTACTAATCAATTTATTTATAACTCTGATTCCTGAAGCCTTGAAGACTGCACTGTGCAGGTTTTCCCTTTTTCAGCTTTTTTTTCTTTAGTCGCCATTACTTAACCTCGCCAGTCAAACAACCCATCTGCTGCTTTGTATTTGTGCCTGACAACGTTGTTATACGAAAATAATGATTTCATCTCCAGCTTTTAAGGCTTGGTAATGACTGGAAGTTATTGTAGCATTTATAAACCTCTGTTCTCCTCTTTCTCACGACTGAGAAATGAGTTCAGATGTGCATAAAGAGAAAGTCCAGAAGCAAGTCATCTAAATGAAACACAAATGTAAGTGAACTATTAATATATACAGAACTTTGCAGAGGAAATTCATGGATTAAAGACAGAAATTTATTCTCAAGATGAACAAGAGAAAAAGCAGTTGCATGTTGTTCTGGCTAAAATTGCACATTAAATTTGATTTAACCAGAAGGAGACACAGCTGAAGGCTGTGGACATTGGCAGTGAGAGGTGAATCTGTTAATAACAATTTGATCTTGTTTTCTGTTCTCAGGATTTCTTATCAGACTGCAACAAATGAAACACATGAAATTGCTTAAAGAGAAACTTCAGAGGAGTTGATCTGTCAGTGGGATACTAGACTGATGGAGAGAATTCTTGGAAAGATGTGGCTCGAGTTATTTTTTCTGGTTAAATCTGTTTATTATTCACAGTGCCATTTCTTTATTGAATTATTGATGATTAAAATAGGTTCAAAAGAGAATTTGACTGGTTTTCTTAGGAAAAAAAAGTGAAGATTTTACCAGGTGTTTTTCTTTTTTAGCCTGAGGTGAAGGTACATCACATGATGATCATTATGAAAGCTCTCCTCTTGTTTATGACTGCCTCTCCCTGTGGACATCTTGTGTGGGTCAATCATGTGAGTATTGTACTTAGTAAGGTTTCATAATGTTACTTTTTTTTTCATATTTAAACCAACACTTTTCATACCACACTTGGTTAAGCGAGTTTTATTATTTCCACGTAATGATGCTTTGTGCGTCTGTGTAAATGCATGCATACAAGCACATGTTTGAGCTTGGGCACAAGTGCATCAGAAAATAAATTCAATCCTGTAACTGAACACCTGTCTGGAGAGCCAGAAAAAGCTCGCATGTCATGAGGGATCCATGTTGTTCAAAGGAGGCCACTTTCTTCCTCCACTTTGTCAACAAACCCAAATACAATGCAGTCCTTATATATAAGACGTGTACTGTATTTGCATGCGTGTGAGTGTGTGTTTCCCATTTTGCAGGTTTAAAGCAAACATATCTCAAATAAAAATATTAGTGTGTCACAAAGGAACTAAAGCAGCAAGTAAAAATTGGCACCTGTGTCCATCTGTAATAAACATCTAACAATCACATGATATACAACTGAACTGAAAATGTTTATATGATATATAAGATATTATTTGTGTATTCACTGTATGTATGGATAACGCAGTGACTGTGTGATTACCTGAGTATGATGGCTGTCCATGTGTCTGTGCAGAGAGGTGGTGCTAGAGTTTGTCTTGCTGTGACTCTCGTCTTCCAGGGACCCTGAGCACACAAATTCAGATACATTTTGTAGACCACATGTTTATACTCAACTTCCTAAAAATGATTTAACTAATGGACTTTTTAGCATTCACATGTAAAATTTAAACAAAGGAAGACTGATGTCCATTGTTCATTTAGGTCAACAACTTTATGATACTTGCATAACTGTACTAGAACTTTATGGTTCCCAACCTCTTTACTTGTAAATCCACTTTTCATGAAAATGGTTTTATATCCTCAAGGGTGGAAGCACTTAGTACATGCACCAGTAAACTCAGATTAATTTCCTCTAAAGGATGCATATTTGCTGAGTAAATGCAAGCATGACGACACATACAGTATCACCAGACTATTCCATCTATAGTGAAAATTGTTGTGGCTCCACATGTGATATTTTTTTTAATTTTGTATATATCAGGGATCATCCATCTGGTCCTTGAGGGCACAGTGTCCTTCAGGTTTTCTAAGTGTCCCTGCTGCAACACACCTGACTCAGAATTAGACAGACTCTGCACATATCCACTAAATACACACTTATTTGAATTAGAGACACTTGGAGAGCCTGTTGAACACTGGCCCTCGAGGACCTGGACTGAGGATCCCTGGTATATATTAACAGCATCTTTGAACAGAATGATGTTTGATTCATGAATCTCAATTTGATGCTTGGTTTCATTTTACAGTGAATGTGTTCCCAGTCAGTAATGTTTTTGGAAAAGCATGAGTCAGCTGTTTATACAGCATCAGTAAACACTGAAGAATTAGTTCATGGAATGAACTGCATGTGTACAGTTTCCCTGCTGCCACACACCTGACTCAAACAGGTAGCAGACTAGCGCAGAGTTTGATGTCAAGCTCCACACAAGCCTACTAATTAAGTCTAAAAGGTATCAGGATATGTTGCAACAGGAAAACTCCTAACATGAGCAGGACTGTGGCCCTCCAGGACTGGAGTTGCCCATCCCTGTGCTAGAATGAGCAACACAACCTTCAACCTGACTTCCAACAGCCATTGGTTGAGGAATGGTATGCCAGCAAAATGTGACCAGGTTGGCGACCAGCATGATGATGACGTGTAAAGCTGTCATGGCCACATATGGATTTTCGACATGCTACTGACATCTCTGTCAGCGTAACACAAATTAAGTGTAAAAATGGCCAGTATGTACTGTATTTTTCCTTGTTACTGTGGGAGAGTGCAACCATCCATTTCACCAAGCAACTCAACATATGAATCAAAATTAACTAGAATATTGCAGGGTAATATGGCCCATTTTGAAGGCACCTATACCTACACCTACACCTACAGCTATATCTTATTGTTAAGGTGACTAACTTTCCAACATCTTGCATAGTTGTTTGTATGGACAAAACACAAAAGTCCATAGTTATTTGCTAAGCTTATTATTGGTTCTATTAAGTCTTGTTTAACCTTCACACAGCTGGACGATACAGTATATGAGGCCATCACCCGGTAAGAAATATGTGGCCTGAGTGTAAAATGTAAAGCACCGGGTTGTTACCATTGGAGATCTGGTTGCCGTTCTCTACAGGGACGGGGCTTGAGGAGTGCAGAGAGTGATTGTTGGCGTTCTTGTCTTGCAGCTGCAGTGATGGTGAGGTGGGTGCAGAGCCACATTCTTCCCTCCCTGGCAGATTGATATTGGAATTATATCCTGAAAGGAATAAAAACAAAGGAAAAAATAAACATATAATTATGTCACATAGCATGGATCAGACACAGAAACGTTTAGATTCCACAGTGTAGACTGAAGTGCCTCTGGGTTGAGCAAACTTAAATCAAAATACTGTTTTTTGTCTCTATTTAAAGCCTTATTGTTTTGAATGTTAAAGCAATGAAGACATATTTTTTATTCTTCCTGCACAGCAATGCTGGCTTTGTTTGTTCTTCTTTTAGCTATGTATCTTTTGACCGCTTGGCACCACCACTATTAGTACGTCTATGACAGCCTTTTAAAAGGTTTTCATTCAGCATTCCGGAAGCAAGTGACGCCACAAACCTCAGGTTTCCTCGGGGCTCACATGCTTTCACAAACTGCATGAGTAAGTGACTGTGCTCAGATATGTGTGCAGCAATGTGAATGGGAATTCATCAGCTGCTGTTTCACACTAAGAATGTATGTCTCCTGTTCTCCACCATGGTCACAAGATGCCTAAATATAAGCTTTGCAAACTCTTCCATGGGTAGCATGGGACAAGAGGTTTGTGTTTGGGAGAGACAAAAGGCGAGGTACAGAAAAAGAGCCCAACTGAGAGTCTTAAGAAATATAATGAGAGAGAAACGGACACCAATTTGTTTTTGCATGTTGCTGTTGGAAGTATGAGGTATCTTGTGACACTGATTTGCTGAACTCTGCCAAGACCACCTGCCCTCTTTCCCTGGCATTCCTGTGGTTTTTTTCATTCCCTGAGGATGAGGAAGGGTGGGGGCAGAAGGAGAGTCAGCTGCTTCTCACAGAGATGTCTGGGATAGCAACTGTAACCCCTGGCCACTCCCCGAGCGTCAGGTATCACATTTAACCGCTGAGAGGGAACGGAAGTGGGTTGACCTGTTAAGCCCATCGGCATCCCTCTGGATTCAGATCTAAGAGGGCCGCCTTGGTTTGCCTGCTCAAAATACACTGGTCTGCGGTCCCCCCCGTCACACACACTGTTTCCATGATGCCCGAGCTTTTCCAATGCAGGTCCGAGTGCTGACGAAGAGTCAAGTGCAGGATGTCATCCGGAGCAAATGCGTAAGCATATAAACTTGCTTGCATACCGTCTCTTATAAGGAGTTCAGCTCCCTGCCCCTTGAACTTACTGCAATTATAGAAGTATGACAAAATAGTTGTGACAAAATTCAGGTAGGTCCATCATAAAACTCTAAGATGGCCAATTATTTACAGAAACCGCATCCACTTTCACTTGTTTGCTACTGTTTGAGAGATAGATGTCCAGACTGTGGTGTTTGCTGCAGCTAGGTTGTTACACTCCCTTCAGTAGAACACAAGTGAACTGTTAAATATTTAATGCTTAATCCTCATCGTTCTGCTGCTCATGTATTATTAACTGCGCCACAAGTAATACACTTTGAGGAAACAGAGACTGGGATAAAAAAAAAACAACAAAAAAAAAAAACACACATGGTAGTATAACAGTTTTATGCCTGTGTTTTAGTGTCTTGCAGTGTCTCTTTTTTGGTTTGAAAATTTGACCTAGTGGCCCCCTATCTTACTGTGCATGAAAAAGCCTATATGTTTGCCATCTTTTTGCAAAGCTCAGTGTTTGTATCAGTGCCACAGGTGCGTTTTGCATTGCACATAATGCACTTAATAAGCCAGCTACTGCATGCTCACAGTGCAGGTGATGCTAAGTGGGCTACAAAAGCTAGCTCATTTGCCAACATGCTTGCAAGCAGCTGCAGTAGCCAAAGGGCACTACACTGGAGAGTGTAACAAATGGGGTGCTGCAAGTAGGTCAATGAGGGTGGTTAGTTACAACAGCAAAATTAATATAACAGGTTGGAGATATTGATGTATTTCACTTGTGACTATCCAAATGCACAATATGTATGTCATATACCTATAGGCATGTCAGAAACAAGGGGTTATTACTCATCTCCAACCCTTTATTTTCTCTGTTATACAAAAGCTAGATAACATGGACTAAATTAATCATCTGGGATAGACCAAATTAATACTTTAAATGTTAACCCAACAGATAGAAACCCTAATGGGCATATAAGCTTCAGCTTACAAAGTGAGCAGATACATGGGCTCATCACAGATATTACACAAAAACGAATAGCTGACTTTCCAATTAGTTAATATACAGCAACAAAAACATGCTCATGTTGTAGCTGGGCTCGTTCTGCCCAGGTTGTTTCTATTGGGAGATGACAGTTAACCCTATGAACATAGATGCAGTGAAAACAATGACTGGAGGAAAAGGGCAAGATGGCGAGGGAATGTGTAAGTAACTTTTTTCTGCTTGTGCTCGATGGTTGTGTAACCAGTGATGACGGTGTGGATATGTGTGTGACCACTACACACCTCCATCTCTCATCTTCCTGCCAGACGTTGACTTCCTCAGCAGGCTGCGTCCAGAACTGAACAGAGTGTTGAGTTCATCCAGGGGGCTGGTCAGAGGTCTGCCATTGGCTGGGTTGAATAGCAGGGGAGAAGAGGAGCAGGAATGAGCTCTCCTCGGCTCTGGACGAGACACCTTCACAGGAGAGTAGGGAGGTGGCTTCCCCAGGGGTTCCCCACCTGCCCTTTGTGAGGATATTTTGGGGGAATCTGAGCTGACAGATGCTGCTCGAGTTAGAGTCAAAAAGCTGGCCTCAGGTGGGAAGGGGAAGTGTGAGGGGGGTCGATAGGGAGGGAGTGGGGCGCTTGGAGGAGGAGGTGGAGGTGGAGGAGTGAGTGGAGGCGTAGATTTCTTATCTGGCATGAGGACAGTGAGGCTAGGGGATGAGTCAGCCCTCTGGCGGGAAAACTGTGGGGACAGAGGGCTGTCTGGGCCAGTAGCATAGTTTAAGTTTGTCTCAAACACTGGCAGCTTCTTTACCTCTAGTGGTGTAAGGGGGGACTCATCTGAAGCAGGAGAACAGGTAACAGGGGAGGGGGGAAACACCAGGAGAGGCGGGCGGTGAGGGAGCAAGTTGGGGAAAGGAGCGGGGATGTCACAACTTCCGTCTTTGCTTAGCTGAGGTTTGGGAGCTCCGCTGTTACATGGGTTCTGAGCTCCATCTATGGCAGTTAACCCCACTGCTATTCGTTTGGTGTCTGCAGTTTGAGGGGGAGATGTCCCCAACCCCACCAGGCCCAAGGTTAGAGCCTCAAGTTTTGCTGCCTTGCTGACTGGAGCGACACTTCCACCATCTTCAGGAGGGAGATACGTCATCTCCTCATACACAGCTTCAGAGTCTGCCTGCTCGGGGCTCTCAGGAGGCTCCTGGAGACTACGAGCTCGTGGCTGGGAACCCATCATCTCTATGTAGACGTCCTCTTCATCACGGTCTTTGTACAAGCTTAGCCCTACCCCTTGTGGAGCATCTATAGAAGCTGCCCTCTGCATCAAGCCTCCAAACCCTCCGTATCCCGCTCCACGGGAAAGCAAGGCCAGTTTTACATCAGCAGGACGAAGCTGGTGGAGACTGGGTGCTACAGCGTTAATCTCTTCATACGAGCCAGTCAGTTTAGTGTTGGGACTGCGCTTAGGTTTGGGGGGTGGTACCTTTCTCATGGTTGTATAGTCATCACTGTGGGGCCGTTGCTTGGACAGGGCTACAGTTATTGGGAAAAAAAAAAGCAATTAATCACACAGGAAGTAATATGTTAAAGCAATGAGGCAAAAAAAGATAATCTAATTGTTTAACACCCTGAAGACCAAAGTAGGTTTATATACCTGCTGGATCAGTAGGAGAAAGTTGGGATTTAGGGGGACTTCCAGCTGGAGAACCACACCCCTCTGGAGTTGAGCTCTCTTTGGCAGTCATCGTCAACCCTGCACTGACTGCTTCATAAGATGTGCTCAGGCGAGTGTTGGGGTCCCTCTTTGGTTTGGGAGGAGGTTGCTTCCTAGGAGAGGAAAGATTTCCACTGCCTGCACCGTCCTCACTGCTTTGGACTACCTGCTGCAAGGCTGGTTTAATGGGCGGACTGGCAGAGAAGTGGACCATATTTTCAATGGCGAGAGGGATGGGTACTGAGCTCGAACGAAAATGGCGAATAACTCGATTTCCTCCATTGACAAGACCCTCATGGACTTTTCCACTTTTCTCCACCATCCTACAGACAGATAAAGAGAAGGAATATAATGGGAGAGAAGAGTTTAGATGCAAAAAAAATAAATAAATAAACAATGATTTGGCAATGATAATACCTCATCTAAATATTTGTGTGACAACATGCTTGAATCATTGGTATACTGAAAAACATATGGTTGTTCTAACTATCACTGACAAAAAATTTGTGCTAAATAGGGCAGTTTGATAAAAACAAGAAAGGCGATTATGCTTTAAAGATAATCTCCTTGCAGTAACTGGATAACATCCAGTTTGATATTTCCTTGGATAATCTGGGTTAGTTCCGTGATTGCAGGCGGGGGGTAACTGAGCATTTGTGGAGGCGATCAGGGAGGGCGTTTAAGAAACCAGCAGAGTAATCAGGTGAGTATAGGTGAATGTATACATGTAAGAGCCTCTTAATCCCCTTTACAATACTTAAATACTTAAAACATGACTCCTCTCCCAGTTCACCACATGACAACGCTCCTGTGATCCTATCTTAGCAACAGATGTTACATGAAAGGTGCAAAAATCCTGTGTGTATACATCACATGCTGGTGCTTCAGTCAGTACAATGGGGTCACTTTTCATGTTTTTTTTTAAACAGCTGAGAATGAAAATTAAAGTGACATGGAAATTTATATCAACTAAATGCTATGGTGCTGTTTCCTCTGAACAAAAAAGCAAAATAACAAAGAACGACTAATATATTCATTTCTTGAGCATATTGAATCGACTCACATTAATGGGCTTATTGGTGCAAGATTTCTGCAAGCAAAGACGTACTTTTTAAAATGACTTCATAACTTCTTTTACATTTTTAACCCAGCCCTTCAGGCTTATTCCATTCCCTCCACCTCAGCCCAGTCTGATGTAGAATGAGTTGGAGACTGAAACAGTAATCTATAGCTGCAACACAATACAATCTGATAACGCAGCTCATTATCTGACCATCCATCATGAAGCTCACAATTAAGTCTCCAGCAAACAGGTATAGAATGACACCATTAATCACAAAACACATGCTGTGCAGACACTGGCACACACATGCAGAAAACATGCACACATGATTTAACACACACACCTTTTGGAGGGCAAACGATTCCTTCATATACTCATAAATCTTGCAAATGGCAGAAATTACAAATTGTTATTTTTCCATAGCTAACCGCTGCTGCAATCACCATGACGTTATTGCATGTAGAATGGCTTTGATTAATTGCAATAATAAGTAGTGAGGTAAACAGCTACTGGACTGCAACTAATAATGATCGTCCTGAAGATCCCTTTACTTTGTTTTTTAATTAAAAGTCAGATCTCTCACTTTATTTCTCTGACTGCAAAATCTAAAATATCTCTAACCACTAAACAAATTGGATTTTTTTTGCTTAGCAAATATGAAAAATCATTCTTTATCAATTTTTTGTGGATTATTATTCTTCAAATTGATTGCTTTGCATATGAATTAATTCTTGCAGCTTTTACTGGTAGGTTGGATGGAAATCAATTATATATCCATTTGAAACAAACAAACAAACACAAAAATAAATCAACTATGTTTTTGAATTCTTGTCTTCAGATCAGATTAAAGGTATTTTCAATTTGCAGAAGTATTTGTTGATTTACCTCCTGACTGGCTGATCCTCCTCCTTGCCTACTGGCTCGGGCCTCTCACCAAGTGGTGGGCTGTTGCCAAGGATGTTGTGAAGGCCGTTACCATGGCATCGCATTCGGTCACTCTCTCGTGCAATGTCTGATGCATTTTGAATGACCAGCTGGTCATAGGTTCGCAGCCCCATGTCTTCTGCTCCCTGCAGGAAGCGCTGCAAACTGCGCTCCTCTTTGTGCTGCAATGACAGCCTGCGATGGACCCGCTGTCTAGCCAACCAACCACGAACCACTGAGGCATCAGAGAGAAATGAATACAAAAACATCATAAACATTAGAGATGAAGAGACAAATCATCGATTTGTTGGCTGTTGGTTTGTTGTTTTTAGATGTTACCTTTCTGGCAGGTGATGATCTTTTTATGAAGCTGGTAGCAGCGGTCGTTGAGCTGGTCTGCTTGCCAGTATCTGAGAAACACTTTACTGTTGCCCATCTACACACAAACAGCAAAATCAGCAACCTCATTAACATACATATATATGTTTATAAGTATATTTGGGTGGTAATCATTAGACCGTCATTATGTGAACATCATCGAGCAGCATGCAGAGCCCGGTGGAAATCTCAGAAGAGTGTGCTGCTTTGGAGGTGGAAGACTACTGATGTAGCAATAATTTATGATAATAAGCAGGGTGTGGAGTTTGATTAGGGTGGGAATTTGCATGTTGGGGGTGCATTCATTTGGGCGTAGAGGTTGCTTGGGGAGCAGCAGAGGTCAACACAATATACATGAAATATTGAGGGTAGCATATCTCCACCGATTGAACCATTTATTGCAACACAAGCTACATATAGAAGCATTGTGTACGTCTGTGTGTGTAAAACAGGACTACATGAAAACTGTCTGTAGGGCATTGTGTGGGATTGTGTATGCGTGTGTGACCTGCAGGGTCACACATTCAGACACAACAGCAGTCAGGCAGACAGGGCAGAGAGGAGGGGGGTGGAGGGATCCATGCTGTGTGGGTGTGTTTAGATGCACGCATGTGTGTGTGTGTGTGTGTGTGTGTGTTGTGAGCAGATTTATGATGAAGCTGGACAGCTGGAACGAGCTGTCAAGATTCCATGAGATCTCTCAAACACAGGGTCAGGGATTATTTCATTTGGCAAATCTTTTGTTAGCGATGGAGACAACAAACACACCTGCCATCCTTGGAGTTTTGACTGTTCCAGAACTGAGCGACACCTCTCCTCTGCCGACAGCTTCTTCTTGTCTCCCAAAGTTGGGACCACAAGGTCTTTATATCTGAGGACAACACAGACAATAAAGCAGCAGACATAAACTTGCTGAGTTGAGAAATTCAGATGAGACGTAGTGACCGCCTCTTTTGGAAACAATGGGTTCATAGGTCAGTCGGGTTATACAGCCAAACAGCATCTGTTCCTATTGGTGTTGTCCCAGGCAACGCTTGCTGTGAATAGTCAGCTGGATTGAGTTGGTGGTTTGTTTGTATCAAGATGGTGGAGGAGTCACAGGCGGTGAGCTATATAGCATTCAGTACACCTAACTGTAGATGTTTTTATGTAAAATGTTAGTTCGAATTGTGCATATCCAGATGGCGGCTGCTGGCTTATAAGTAAGAACTTGCTGATATGAGCACTGACTAGGGAAGATCAGAGACTAAACTGAAAACTCAGTCAGGCCTTATCTAAAGCGAAAAACATGAAGCGCTAATAATTTATAGGTAGGAACATAATTGTGAAAAAAAAATTGCCAATGAAATACAAATGAGCAACTTATAGACTTTTAAATAAAAAAAATGCTAAAACTGCATTTAGTTTAGTGTCTAGCTGCTCTGCTTGGCTGATGATGTGGATATAAGTTTTATGTAAATCAGTACTACTGTTAAACTGCAAATCAAATGACTAATAAACGTATCTAATAATTTAGGATAATGTAAAAATCTAATTTAAATATTGGGGGAAAAAAAATCACTGTGTGCTCCCTGGTCCTTCCTCTCATCGACAATGAGCTGATGATGTCAGACGTGATGAGGCAAACATAACAAGCAGATGGCTGGAAACATAAACTACTTGAGCTGTCAATAGTGAGTGAATGAGTTCACGTGAATGCTTGATGTGTTTGATTTGCAGAAACAGGGTCCATCTGAACTCTGCCTCACCTTCTGTCTTCATAGGAGCACCAGCCCAGCAGACAAGTCACAATGTCCCCTTGGGCCCATAAAACACAAAGGAACTCTGTAAACCCATGACCTCTCCTATGAGGATATGAAAACTATCGATGGTCCCTGCTTTTACAAGACCCATGGGGTTCATGTGGAGTCAAGGAAGTGAAATAACCCCTTTGATACAAGTTTAAATAGAGTGCTACGCAGTGCTAACATGGATCACTGTGACCAAAGGGCCACCAATGGCTCATATGACCCTACAAATGCGGTGACGGCCATATACCTGTAATTCAAAGCCTCACTTCCTCTCTAAAGATGCTCTCAGATGTGCTCATCAAAGTCTATTATCATTGTTTAGTCACGGATATTTAGACACAGTAGTCAGAATAAATTACGGATATTCTCCTGCAGGAAATTTAATAACCCTAAAATGTTCATCAATTGAAGATAATGAAAAGCCACTTGGATAAAAGAGCCACATAAAAATATGACCTACATGCTTGTTAACTGCAGTGGTGATTTGCTCTGTAAATACTGATGCATCTTCTCCATGTACCATCGTTTCATTAAGAGTTGAGGAGTTTCAACACGCAGAAGGTTGAGATTTGATGAAACAAAGTTCAAGTGGCTGCATTTGACCTTACACATTGGCAGAAAATAAACCTGGTCACAAAACACATAGTGTATCATAAAAGACAAATAAAAGCAACAGTAAAACAGATTTCCTCATAAATCACTCTGGTTACCAGGGCACTAATGTAACTCGCCTACGGCAGCCACTATGACTAACTGAAGAGGTCTGCATGGCTCCAGAGTGCAAGTGCATTTGTGTATACACACTAATCTGGTTGTGTTCAAGAGCATATAGCAACGACAAGATTAATGGCTGATTTATTGGCCTGTTTTTTTTATTAGTTAAGGAGCAGGGCCTGTTTTCAATGAGTGCAAAAAAAAAAAAAAAATTAAAATTGGAACTAAAGTCAAATGGGGAGTGACATACTTTGTTGAAAAATGTAAAGAAATTGAATAAAATAATCTGAAAGGAAGCGAAAGAAGGAAAAAAAAGTTGTTTTAGAAAAGACAGGATGTGAGGAAAGAATGGAAACTTTATAGGGAAAGACAGCAGAGGGGTCCACCCCTGCTCTGCGGCAGTTCCCTTGGCTGAAGCTTTGTTCATTTATTGGCCTGGCCTGTGCTGAGCCCAGTGCAGGCGCGACACACAGAGATGTATGGCACTTGGGCTGGGATTACTGGTGTCTTTGTGAGCAGCAGCCACTTAAATTAAGCTCAGCTTTAATGTATAAGCAGCAGAACAGAGACTCCCAGCAGACCCACACACACACAGAAACGGCACTTGTATGAACACAACACAAAAGACACATACAATATACACACAAGCCATGCATTATGATTAATGCACAACAGTAATATTTTAAAAGTAGGTACATTATTGCAATTAAGGATATAGTTACTAAACAACAATTACTGTCTGGGATTCTGCTTGTGTTACCAGGAAGTAGACAGTATTGCAGCCTCTTTTGCAAACAACCTGGTTTGGGAAATGTTAATTGTGTCAACGTGGCTGTCTGAAACTATATTCCTGCAGAAAAAAAATCACGAAGGTTTTGAATAATATTTAAAAAAAAGGGGGACATCTGGAGTCTCTAACTTGGTTGTTTATCGTTAGTAAATATTAAAGATCAGAGATGCCTTTTCCACTTAATAAACAATAAAAATGTAAACAATGAAAGATATATTCATTTTAATCTTAGAATTGCCATGTTGCCACATTGCCCAGTGATAAATATACATAATATGTATTAATATTTATTGGAAAAGTATCTAAATTGTTGGCAGTTCGAGGCAGTACAGATTGCTTGTCAACTTTAATACAATGTGTGAAATTTTGATGTTATTTAATCCTTTGGGTTGTATAAAGGCAGCCTAGAGCAGCATTTGAGAATAGATGTTACTATCTTGCCATAACAAGAGATTTTTGAGCAGAAATAATTTGTTCAATTAGCCTATTATCATAATTAGTATACTATGAGGTTTCTATTGAGTTTAAAACTGCATTAACCAATAACACTAGAATTTGTAAACCTTCTCTGCAGCGTCAGGAGGGAGATAAGTAGAGACTTGTATTTATCCATTTAGATGTGTTGGCATACTAGTTGTGTTTATTCTTAGGTTGACTGTGCTTTCCATGAAATACAAGTTTAATGTTTATCCTGAATGTCAAAGTACTGACACATTTACTCATCCTAAACAGGGAATTAGCTGCCCTTGAGGACACCGAGGCCTGGATCTCAGTATTTTCCTGCTGTGTATGTAATATCATTTATAAAATAAAGGTTTTCTGAGACTAATTAGGTGTGATGTGCAGATTGACACTGGCATATTGATTCCTTCCACGTCAACTGTTTATATTCTATAACTGATTCCCAAACTACATCTTATATTGATCATCAACATGAACACAGTGGAAATGAACAAAATTCTTAAGACAGGTAGAAACTAGTTCTTCTTCCACCTGCCATTGTCATGTGTAAAACAAGGCACTGTGTAGTGTTGCAGCAACATGCTGCTCCCTCGCTGATCAGTGATCAGTCAGCCGAAGTTCTGCCCAGATGGGTATAGAGGGAGAAACGGGGATCTTTTGGGTGACGTGTATACTGTTGAATTTTAGGAAAGTAATTTCCATCTGTCTGCTGGTTTAAGTTGTGCTGATAATCAAACAGGACTTTGCTACAGTCTAGAAAATAAGGATTCCTACTTTGCAAAAAGGTGCGAGAGAGAGATAGAGAGATAGAGATATATATAGAGAGAGATATATAGAGAGAGATATAGAGATATAGATATAGAGATATAGATAAAGATGGATATAGATATAGGTAGAGATAGATAGATAGATAGATAGATAGATAGATAGATAGATAGATAGATAGATAGATAGATAGATAGATAGATAGATAGATAGATAGATAGATAGATAGATAGATAGATAGATAGATAGATAGATAGATAGATAGATAGATAGATAACAGAGAGGGTGTGGTTTGTGTGAAACACAAGCTGCTTCCATTGTAAATAGATTTTGGTCTTCATTTTGGTCTCTTGAGGTGCATGGACCACAGGGGTGGTGAACCTCAGTATTTCCAAAACCCCCGCTACAGCCCTGATCCTAAATTACTTCTTGTAACAACCTTCTTACACTTCTTTCTTCTCCAAGTCCTGTTTCACATCCCTGCCATTCCAGTCATTATTTTGTCAGTTTTGAATAGTTTAAAATCATATTTCTATTGAATATTGTCAGAATTAGATGATTGAGTCTGTATATAAACATATTTCAGGAGTTGCCAGATGGACATTTTTCAAAGCCTTTTTAAGGTGTTACATTATTGAGAAGTAAAAAAATGTGAGCACTTGATCTTTGACCACCAAACTCTTGAGCAGTTCATCCTTGAATCTAAATGGGTATTTGTGCCAAAATTGGAGAAACTCCCCCCTGAATTTTGAGATATTGCGTTCACAAGCTCAGTTATGGACAAAGATAACTGTCTCAGTGACCTTGATCTTTGACCATTAAAATCTAATCGGTTCAGCCTTGAATCTAAGTGAACAGTTGAGCTGGTTTGGAAGAATTTCCCTTGTGGCTTCCAAAACTGTCAAGTTTGATTAAAGTATGATTCCAGTTTCTGGCACTGACTTTGAGCCAGTGCATCACAAAGTGCAATTAAAATCCCCTCAACCTTTGTCTGACTCTTTCTTAGAAAACACACACTTTCTCTTGTAGGGGTGTTTGTTCTTCAGCCTTTCCTCTTCTCTCGCTGATTTATGCCCAGTCCAGGGACAGCTACAGGTCCTCTTGCCAGCAACCCATTGGCCTTTCTGATGTAGTTATCTGGCGGTCACACCCGCAACTATAAGAAAATGATCTTCCCAATTATGTTGGCCTCAAGCTGTCTCGTAAACGCACATTCCAGACACACACAACGCATGCTTATTTACATATATGCCTCACGACACGGAGTCAAAAAACACAAAACAAAACAACTATATTCTGTATATACCTTTCTAAATGGAACTACCCAGATTTTACAGTTTCACAACATATCTGAGCTCAAACAGTCAGTAGCATAATGTATTCATTTGGGGCTGAGTTGATGTGTCTCCAGTCTGTCTGAACAACCACAAAGTTCTGGCAAAGGCAAATATGTTTTCCCTTAGGTAAATACATTAGACTTCTTAAGCATGTATGTGTTTGAAAAAAATAGCACATTTCTGCACTTGTGGTAGAAGCTACATACTTCTATGATTTTCACACCATAAAATGCTTTTCAGTGAATGCCAAATTGCCACATCCTCTCATTGTAAACAGCTGTGGACTCGTCCAACTCCCCCCTCTTCTACTGACATTTACAAAAGTAGCTAAAAAACTGCATAAATCAATCAAATTTGTTTCTCTCTCTGACTATACAAGAGACCGATACAGCAAAAGATGGTTTTCTGTCCCACAGTGGAATTTGGACTCTTTGCAGTCAAGGTTTTTGTCCTTCCACCAGACCCAAACAGAATAAGCAGTTGTGTCATGCTTTTGGGAGCTTTAGTAAAATATTTTCAGGATTTTCAGCATTTCAGGGACAAGCTTCCAAAAAAAAAAAAAAAAAAAAAAAAAAAAGCTGCAAAAAGCTGGTGAGAATGATTTAAAACATGTAAACCTCTTACAGCAAACCTCCAAAACACAGTAACAATGCTTGACTCCGAAAGATAACACTTAGCAGCTGATTAGTGTTGAGAATCCGGGACAACATGCAGATAAGGTTCTGCATTTAACAGAAATAAATTGGGCCATTATGAGCTGTGAATTCAACAACCTTATATCTCTGAACAATTTGTACATGCTGTATGTGCTATAATTTTTCTTTTTTTATTCTGTTCTCAATGGTTTCTTTTTAATGTTTCAGGGTCAAAGTCAGGGATTAGAGTTATAGAGGATGCACACGGTGGATTGGCCCAGTTTGGGTCCAAATGAGCATATCAATGCTGAAATAATTTCTCCTCAAGAGGGATATTTATTCCACTAACAAAGAAATTGGATTCAGAACAATAGCATGTTTACATGCATTTTGGAGGTCCAAATTTAGTTGAACTAATACTATTATTTAACTAACTCGAATATCAAGTAAACCCACTGACATACTGACGTGAACATGCCAAATTAGTCCAAATACAATCAGCTTAATATAATGATCTTCATTAAGCTTTAATGTACTCCAGGATTGGTTTATTTAACTGCTTTCATTTTAAACAGTCAACAAGCATGTTTGATGAGTTTGCAAAAAATCCTTTCTCATCACAGAGTAGCTTGTTTTGGACTTGCTTCTATAAAGCTGCTTATTTCTTTTCCCTCCTCGTGGCCACAGGACTACTTTCTCTTTTGTTGTTTGTGAATCTGTAGACATGTTAAGTTTCCTTATAAGACATGCAGGAAAACTAACCAGATTAGATTGTGGGCTGTCGTCTTGGTTCGCTTTTGGGGCACATTACTAATTTAGACGATTATGTGAAACCTTCCTGAGAAATGTGCATGAGTAATAGTCATGGAAAAGACCCTGGCCTTCTTTCCACTAAAGTTTGGGATATGATGGCATTAACAGGCCACTATGGAGCGTGTGTGTGTGGTGATGGGATAATATTTACAGCTGAGTAATGGAAACTTTTAGGGGTGGAAGGATCATGTGACCAGCTTTGTCGTCTCAATTATCTGGCAGGAATGTTCACGTTAATCCCTTTATCCTCAAAAAGAGACAGACAGAAAGAAAGAAGCTGAGGGATGAACTGAGGATGGGAGGCTGACAAAGACCCCTTAGTGCTGCATTCGTTTTCAGAACTCCATAAAAAAAAAAAAAGAAAAAAAAAACATGAACAGAAACAGAATTTGCAAGGGGCTGTGAAAGAAAAAAAAAAAAAAGACAGGTGGCGTCTCTGATCACATCTTTTTCTGCTTCTTTACAAAAAGAGGGAAACCAGACATACCGAAAAGGCAAGAAGGGATCGTACAGGAACACAGTAAAGTATTGAGAGAGCAGCTGACAGGGAGCAACGGTTTTAAAAACTCTAGTCTGGAGCATAGTGACCTTACACACAAGTGACTGGTTAAAAGCCTGTGTGTGTCAGGCTGACTTGAGAAATGTGATACTGGCATTTATCAGCAGCAGTGGTCTTCCATCGCAGAAAAAAAAAGAAATAAAAGTAAAAAGCCAAACGGTGCCTCGAATGAAAGGGTTGCCCTGACTTTTGAATGCGTCTGTGCATGTGAGTGTGTGTGGTCCTGCAAAATATGCTCACGTATTCAGCTGCAGGCGCACAGAAAGCTCATGCTGTCAAATGTTCAGCTTGCTTTGACCTGTTGGACCTGTCATACCTAACGCGACAGAGACCACACTGACCCGCAGGGAGTGTAATGTATCTGAACAATTGAGACCAGCGAGAGACAAAGCGAAGAAGCCGAGCGATTCATCATCTTTAAGACCTGCCCTTTTAAAGAAGATGCCGGGAAAGAAGAAGTGAATGAATCATGCAGAGACGGAGCGGGACTTTAAGAGGACAAGTTGTGACAGATGCTGCAGTCTTTATTACACAACGGGCTCTGAAACTGACCTGCTGAGGAAGCCTGGGAAGGACAGGCGGACGGGGTATCCGTAACGGATCATGCGCACCATCTCAAGCACCCCAATGTACTGCAGCTGAGTAGACACATGGAAGCTGTCAAAACTGTCGGGGTGATTGCTGGAGTTGGGGCGCACACACTCCACAAAGTGGGGTGTGCAGGTCTGCAGTTTACTCATCAGCTCTGAAAGTGAGTTCTAAAAGAGAGAAAGGAGAGGAGGTACACGAAAAGGCACCGGTTTGTTATTTTACAAAAGGAATAGAAAAAAAAAAAAACATGCTACTCTTTTACATTTTAATGTATGTTTAGTAATTTAGACTGAAAGAAAGGGTTCTTTGGGTTCTTTTCGTGTGTTTTTATTGAGTGAGATTGCATTGTGTTGCTGACAATGTGGTCTGACTTTTGGGTGTGTGTATTTCCTCTGAAGGAAGCACAAAACACAAAGAGCTCCTTTCTCTTTCTGAGGGTGTACGAGGGAGCTTGTCTTTAAACCCTGAATTCAAAGATGCTGCATCCGAGGTTACAGAGACGTTTGCGTAGACTGTGTTTTTCCTCTTTCCACAAACTGACATCCGACTGTGGGATCTAACACACAGTCTTAAGTACAATGCGCAGTACCAAACCCGTCATCATTAAAACACCACTATCAGCATTCACATTATCATCCTCTCTCCAAATGTGCGCAAGCAGACGCAGAAATACAACACAGTAGCTGTTGTTCACTGTTCATTCATTCATGCGGACGGCTTCGCATTTGGCTTGGTACAGCATCACCCCTCAGCCCACTCTCTCTTTTCCTGCCATTCCCTGAGGGGCTTGTCGACCACAAATCCACAACGCTGATTGTGCAACACACTGGTTTCATTCAGACCAAAGGTACTGCTTCTCTGAACCGCATTTCAGCCTGCTTGCGTCACCGACAGACATTGAGCTGCTCTCTTCTCAGTGAATATTCTTGTTGCTTTATGTAGTTATGAAATCACTGCACCCTGCGCGGAGTACGTCTGACGCTTTCAGATTGCAAAGGCTGTGACGACTATTGTGGGGGACACAATAGATGCAGTGATTGCTCGAGATAAGAACAAAACTATAGCAAACACTTGAATTTTAACAAAAAAAAAAGTGTGTTTGTATTGAAGTAAGGATTTCTCCAGATGCTAGCAGGTAACTATGGAAACGGATAAATTAAAATAAAGTTGAAGACAACACGAACACACTACTTTTGCCTTATTCAGAACAGAATGCATGAAAACACAAAACGCACAAATGGGACTTGAAAGTGTTCTTGTCATTAAGATGGGAAAAGTGCGTACCCTCAGCTGGACGGCCGATGTGATTGGCCCACAGCGATCCAGTCGCTGGAGGAAGGAACTTGAGCCTTTTTTCTTCAAAATCTGGCAATGTGAAGAGATAATACACAATTGAGCGTCTTACATCAAGTAGCCGCTGAGGAATATAAGAATACATATTATCATCAAGTGTGATTGTGTGGTCTTAGCCAGAGATCAAAATGATGATGATGGAATTTTTAATGCAATGCAGAACATTTGCAATTACACTAAATAGCTCCACTGGAGAATTCAATCCTTGTTATGGATTTTATGCTTTAAAGTCCAACAAGACTCATGGCATTTACTGCGTTATGATGTTGTACTTGCAGTCTTACACAACAGCACAGCAATATTACCTAATATTACCGTATAAGGCTGCTGAGACAGACCAGGGAGGTGAAAGGGGCGTTATATAAGCATTTGGGTTAGATGGCTAATGAGCCACAGACACAGAAAGGACCTCCTGGAGGTTATACAACCAAATGGCATTTCGCTCACATATGTGCAGAACTTCGTTGTATTTCTCAAAACAGTAAGGCATATAAAAGGAAGAGGGAGACACAAATAATGGGAGGATACTGCAGAGAAGGAGGAGTGAAGACTGACTGAGGACATTGTTTTATAGGTGTACCACTAGTTTTAATGGTTGAGGGAAATAAACGGGCGCATGCAAGGCCTTAACTTAATGTTCATATGCATTCTTGAGAGGTTTTAATTTCTCACATGGTTGGACAACTAAATCCAATTTCCTGAGGTTTATATATAGATGAGTTGTGGGATGTTGCTTAATTTAGACATATTTATTCTAAAAATACAGTCCCTGTTTTCCCAGTGATACACACAGCAGTCGGTCGGAACAAAAAAGCTCCCGGCTGATTTGTCAGTTGTGTGCTCAGCTTCAAACAGTAGCCTGATCAATGAACTTTTTGTGTGTGTGTGTGTGGGGGGGGGGGGTATTCAGCAGTAGCTTGACAGGAAAAGGGTTCCGAGAAAGCAGGGAATGACATACAGCAAATACTTGACCCAAAATCTTCTGGTAAAATGCCCTGATTATACCTTGATGCTTCAATATGTCTTAAGTTAGGGCGACTGACTGACAGACTTTACCTTAGTGAGATCATGGTACTGCCGTGGTTGTTGGGGGATAGAAGTCGCATTGACAAGGGAGACTGATGGCATCCTATGAAGCAGCAAGGCTGCTTTAGGCCCTCTAAGCCCCATGCGGCCCTGAGCTGCTGGCACCAGAGAACCAGTCTGAGTCAGCTTGGACTGGAAGAGCTGCTGAAGCAACAGGCTTTCACTCGCTGGAGGGCACAAAGCACACACATGTAGAGAGGGAGGAAAATGAGGGTAAAAGAAGCAATGCAATTGGTGGAGAAAGAGGGAGGGGAACAATATGGAGAGGGTGAAAAAAAAAGAAAGGGAGAAAAAGACAAAGAAAATACAGTGAGGAGGGAAAAATGGAGGACAGAAGGGAGAGAAGATGTAGCGTTTAAGCTGCATGTAAACAATCAGTCAGGCAACAAGAGGGGGTGAACCGTGTCAGCCTGCAACACGTGGAGTGGTCCACAACAACAATGAGCTCATTCAAATGACGTGTGTGTGAAAGTGTGTGAGTGGCTCTCATATGAGAGGCTGAGAAAGAAGAAACAGAAAAAAAGAAGACTGAAGGTTGAGGATAACAGCAGGTATTTGGTTTAATCAAAGAAAACATTGGTCCACAACTTATTTTAAGACTTTCACTCAGACTCACAGTCCTAAAGCGGTTACTGACGGACACCTGGAGGTGTCTGATCAAACCCAACATGGCAACTATGACAACAGCAAGACTTATAAAGGATTCTCTTCAGTTCACCACAATCTACCAGCTTCATCTCAGTGTTGGTGACAACTTATCCCTTCTCAGCAAATACATGTATATACATGAGAAAATCTCCTTATATTTAGCATGTCCAGAAGTGTCCATAAGTTTCGTTAGAAATAAATACTTTTCTTTCTTTAAACAACTTTTATGGAAATTAATGATAATAATCACTGAACACTAATGGTTAATACAAAGATAAAACTCCCATTAATATTAAAGATTCAGCAACAGAAAATATGGTAATTAACTTGAACTGAACCAAATTTTAAGATATGAAAAGAAAAGAAAATGATGGAGGGCTAAGTAAATGTTTGTATTGCAGGGGCTTTAAAATGGCATTGACTGAAATATAAGATCCAGAACACCAATGATGGCATTGATGGATTTATGTGGAACAAACATCTGGCCAAATATTTCCTCTGGAAACACGTTTATGAGTCAGATATAAAATTCTATGAGGAGCAATGGGGGAATAATATTGTGGTCATGATACTAAATGGGTGCCCAGCAGAAGCCTGCTGTAACATAATTAGATAAGCCTGTAATGACTACCGTCCTGCAAAATTTGGGAAAAGTGTCTGCTCATTTGTGTCCTTTCTGCATAAGAAAAGGCACAAATAAATCTTGTGTGTAGAAATGAGTTACAAATAAGCTATTAAGATGCCCAAACAAGATAAAAAAGTTTAAAAAAAAAAAAAAAAAAAAGGAATTGGGACTACTGTTGGTTTTTTTATTTATTCGCAAATCCACTTAAGTCAGATTAAAAGTAGGAGCAAATTGGGATAATATAAATACTTATGTTACTTACATCTTAATAACATTATCGTAGGAAAGATAACATCAAATGTTATGTTGTGTTGTGTATTTGTTGTGTATTTGTTTTAATTCAATTTTTTTTTAATGTTCTCTAATAGCATGCACATTTTCTGTTCATCAATTGAATAAAAGTTAAATAAAGCAAAACATTGTTAAGGGCCAAGTTCAGTACCATCAGCATAGTGCTGTAATGTCCACAGAGCCCAGACGCTTCCTATTAGTGATCTCTTTAATACAAGCAACAAGGGGTGGTACACTTGAGAAATAAAAAAGTAAAAAAAAAAAAAAAAAAAGCCTGTGTGTAGATGAAAGCCAGTGATGCATCGACTTGTCACACCGAGGGATAACAGCCAAGCATGAGTGAAGGGCTAGCCTTTAGAAGATTAGCCTCATCATGGAAATTATAGCAATTAGGCTGCTGGACGCAAGGCTACGCTGGCAGTCACACAACGAGCGCCTGTCTCTCGCTCGCCACAACACCCACATCTGGCAGCTTCTATAGACAATATATACACAGACCATGTCTGCTGCATATGGCATAAAAAACACACACATACAAACACAAGCACACCAAGACAAGGAACGGTTTTGTGTACAGCCTGTTTTGGAACAGGCGTGAATCTTTGTGTGGAAGTGCTCTCTGACGCCACAGTGTCCTCATATGCATGTCATTCACTGGGTACTTACACTTCATTGTAAACAGGAGATTCTGAGGAAGGGAGTCCTTGTTTTTTGTCAGAGATCCTGTGAGGTCATATGAAATCTGGTAGGGACACACACCACACAAAGGCATTCATTTATACACCCTGAAAGCACATTAAAAAGCACATGGGGCCTGAGCTAGTTGTCAGAAAACAAATTTACATTGAAAAAACATTGATTAAAGCATGTAGAAAATATTGACGCTTTAAATCCTTTACACACGGGGGCTGATAGGAATAAATAACACAAAACTGTGAATGATTTAAAGATAAATAATTGTCAGAAACAGCTGGTTATTAAAGACCTGAAATGGTGGGTTTTGATGGTAAAATGAAAGGATTAGCATCTACTTCTTCATGTTCTCCGGTGTTCTTTGTCCAGATTTGCAATTTCAAGAGACTTTTCCTGCTGTGCAACTTTAAAATGACCATTAAAGGAATAATAGAAGCATTAAATGTCAAGAGGAGAAGGTGTCACACCAAATGACTAATTACACCAAAGATTTTTCTGCCATTTGAAGGCCAAAAAGACATATGGTTCTACTGTAATCAGAATAGGCACAATGGAGATCTCATTTTCCACAAATGTTGTGACACCCCTACATCTTTGTCTATTAAACATACTAACCTGTCCTGCAAAGTGATTGACTGTGAAGGCTGGGCCTTGGTCTTTTGGTGGGGGGTTTCCATTCCCATCCTTGGTAGAGAGAGAAAGCCCGTGAATGGAGCTAGACTCCAGCTGGGCCGACAGCCTCTTGTACAGGTTCTGCTCTGCAGGCCTCAAACTCTGGCTCTCCTCATCCAACACAAACAGCAGTCCCTGAGGCTTCTGGTGCAGGAACAAACACATGCGCACATGTTATTTATGTTGGTCATATTTACAAAGCACATTTGATCCTGGTGATGCATTATTCTTCATGACACTTGTATTGATCCCAAAGGGTAGAGCTTGCTCTCTGATGTAAAGTAGATTCAGTAATATTCCTTTGTTTCAGTCCTTTTTGGGTCGATACTGGTATTGAAAATACAAACAGGAAAGCACCGTAGTCTGGACACTGGGTGAACATGGCAATAGTATGCAGGTTCCTTGGTACAATGCTTTATATGTTTGTTTATTTGTTTGTTTTTAACATGCTGCATTTGACTTAATATCTTAAGTGAAAGTTAAACTAACTTAAACCTAAGTGAAAAAAATATGGCAAGCAGAACAATTTATTTTGCAGAAACAATTCAAATTCTATAAGAACAGAATCTGTAAGATGTGATTTTAAGCCTTTTGTTGAAGCAGTGAATGGGCGTGCAGTGATGGAGTCCATATAAAGTCTAAACGGACCAGAGGCTTATACTACCTGAAGAAAGAATTCCAGTACGGCCGACTGGTTGCTGGGGGAGCGGGAAGTTTCCATGGCAATGCCCTCCTGCAGACACTCTGCCTGCTCTTGCTGGAATAGCACCTCAGAGACATACTGCCTTAGCCGCTCGTTGGTCATGTTCACGCACAGCTGGAACGCACACAGCACACGCACCGCACGTTAAACACACACCTCTGCACATGTGGTGTAGCTCCTCAGAGACACGCCGCTGAATGTTTTCAAAGCAAACAAAAGGCACAAATACAATCTCAAACATAACCTGCTGTAGCACCAATAGGAAAATCAATGGGGCATGAATGAAATGACTAATCACATAAAAGCAGTGAAACCAGCCGTAAACAGGAACACCTTATGGATGGTGCACACACTAATAGTGGCTTTTTGGACAAAGTGAAGCAAAAAAAAACAAAAAGTCTTCATCTAGTGCAGGGGCAATTGTGGCTTGGCGTGTGTACCAAGAGGTGGAACAATATGGGACACAAAACTACATAGCAGGCATCCAATGATTTGGATTTACAGAGGTCACCTCAGGTTTTGCTCTGGGTTTTTATTATTTGAACACCGTGGGAACTTATGCTGCAAACATAAGCTGCTTGTTCTTGGAAGAGCCTGATAACTAATTCTCTTGGAAAAGCAAGACAAGGAGAGAAGGGCTGGTGAGATAAGAGAGCAAACAGTAGTCTTGCTGATGTTCATTAGTAGATTTACAAGAATCTAAGCAACACATTACATGATGAAACTTAAAAGCGTAATTACAATCACAACTAGTTCTGCCTTCATGCAAAGACATCAAAAGGCCCATTTTCTTATGCATTCGCACATTTTGATCAAACATCCGTCTCTTCTTGAGCTGCAGAAACTTTAGTTATGCTTGTTTAACATAACACAAATACTTCAGCAGTGTTACAGTCCGGACATGAACATTTCAGCTCTTCAGAAGAGTCTCGTTTTTCCAGTCTTTGGCTTTGAAATTTCCTGTTTATGTTTTACCATAGAAAACAAAACATGCAGTACTGTGCAAAAACCTTTAACCACTCCTTGCTTTTATTCGTTTCCAGGAAACTGGTGCAGGGATTTATTGAAAAATATGCAAACATAAGAACAAATAGAATTAATGAGGCAAAATCTGAGTATGTACAATTATGATAAGCTTAAAAGTCAGTATTTGGTTTGAGAGACTTTATTCTTTGGGCATTTAAAAAAAAAAAAAAAAAAAAAAAAAAAAAAACCTTTCAAACCTATTCTTTAGATGTTAGCTGCCATTTCTTCCATCCTGTCGAGATGATCCCACATTGCTTCAATACTCCTGCAGTCTGGGCTCAGGGGAGAATTCATCCCTCCATCAGAGCTGTTGCTACTGATTTTCAGTCCAGGGCTTGTGTTATTTAGCATGTCTCAGCCTTTATTTCCCCATTTTGCTTTCTTAAGAATAACTTCTTGATAATGTCCCTTCCATGGAGACCGCTTCTGATGAGGCATCAGCTGATCAGCTGAAGGTCTTCACTTCGCTTAGGTCTTTAACACAAAAAGTTAATCCATTTTTTTTGTCCTGTACTTCTGCACCTCAACATTTTTAAGGACATATTGTGCATTTTACTGAGAAATGACAAGTCTTTACCTCATGGCTTTTTAGAATAACACGGTAAGAAAAGGCAATTATATGTCTTTCAGAATTGGGTGCAAAAAGTGTCAATTAATTCTCTATCTACAACAAGCTACAAGTAACAAAGTGCTTTTACTTAGTTGTCTGTTGTGTAGCCACAGCACTGGGTCATCCCTTGATTTAGGTGTGAATCACATAGATGATTTGGTTCTGATACAGCTAGGAGGTTTAACAAATTGAAAAATGATTCAAATATTGAGGAATGGAACAAAAAAACAATGAAAAAGCAGCTAATGTCAAAACAAAAACTTTGTAAGACCTTCACGTATCTTGGAGAACTATTGCTCAAGACCGCTGTAAGATGCTTGGAAGCAAAAGGGAAGAGGTGAGGGGTGAATAGATCTTTTTTCACAGTACTGTAAGGGCAAAGTTACAAACAAAAACAGACTGAAAATGACATTGTAATTTTGTAAAGTTTCACTGACTAGTGTGATACCAACTAAAGGTTGTAGTTACTTTGCCATAGGTGTGCTGGTGTGTCAGAAGACCATCAACATCCGTTTGCAAAGCCACAACATGACCAGCACAGGCTGACAGAGAAGCTGAACAAACAGTGGCAACGAACTGTCATATAATTTAGGATTAATTAGGAATAAATGCATCATGTGATGTAACATTATCCCTCCCCTTCTGTAGTTTTATGACAGTACCCATGCAATAACCGTTCCCATTGAATCAATATACTGGGAAGGATAACAAAAAAATTAAAACAAAATGAAACAAACCATCATGACCTTTTGCAGCTCTGTGTACTGTAAGTGAAGGTCTCCAGCAGGTGAGATGTTTCATGGTGGCAGCCATGTTTTCTTTCACTGGCACTTGTCTATTGTTTATGTATGAACTAGTTGAGCCCATTAAAAGCTTCGCCCCAGCAGGGGGTTGATTGAGCTAGCTCATTAGCGAAGTGCTGAGCAGGTACAACACAACCCGACAAACACAGTTCTAATTAACAAGCTCTAATAACCCTGATCATGGTGCGCGTGTGGAGCATGCTTGTGTGTATATTTCATCTATATGCACATGAGTGTACAAACAAGTCAGAGCCTGCTTGTCACTGTTGTCTACTGCGTGAGATCATCAACTTTGTTTATCTTAAGTTCCTCCTCTTTGTCTCTTCTGTGGGTTGCAGGTAATGAGTGTGTTTTGAGCAGGGTGATATTGATAAGTCATTACGAATGACGAACATTGCTTATTATCCTCCCATCATTTTAATTATGTTTTTTTTTTTTTTCTTTTCTACTACTTGCCATGACCTGAGGAGGAAAAGTTACACAATTTCCTTCATCCATGTGGATAAGAAAACATCAAAATGAGTAAAGTTACTCATTTCAGTGCCACAAAAACACAAACACCAAACTCACACACCATCTAAAAAGCTGATACAAACACACATTCTCCTTAATAAAAGCTGGAAGAAACCAGTAGCTCCACAGGGAGGTGGTGTCGGCTTTGAATGACAGGAATAAGCACTTAGCCTCTTGAGCACTATGGATTACACACACATTCACACACAGAGATTTGTCCGAACAGAAAAAGAATAGAAATTCTCATACAATAATTCCCTGTAATATACAGAACGCCATTTCTGCAGTGCAGAAGCTGAAAATAGAAAATGACTAAATGAAGTCGACCAGTTTAACCCTGCTGGAAATCAGGTCTGCTGTTGTTCACTTTGCTGAACTCTGAGCACTGAAAATAGATTAACATGGAATTTGAGCCACACTGCTGCATATTAAAAATAACTGTCTAAGCCTTATTAGGTTTGATCTAATTCACTGTTTGACCAAACAAACAAACAAACAAACGCACAAGCCGAGTGCACAGTCATTTTGACATGAAATCGTGAAACAAAGGTCACCTTTCTTTGTATGAAAATAAACATGGCAGCTAATTTCCATGGATTATGGCTTTGCTTTTGAATCAGTAATGGGTATGGAGTTGTATTGATTTGTGGCCCTCTTGTACAAGACATGAATACAACAAAACACACTTTGGAAAACACATCTCTGAAGACTAAATTAAAGTCTCTTATTTTATAAGTTTGCTGGGTTTTTTTTTTTTTTTTGCTGATGTGCTTTTTTGTGTTCACTGCTTGGTTAAAATCTGAAAAAAAAGTTGTGTTTTGTAACATATTGTTGTTTTTTTTTAACATTTTTATTGTATTTTTTTTCTGTTTTTCCAGCTTTGCCGTTGTATACTGTCAGTACTGTGATGCCAAAAATCAAACCAAGATATTCTTCTGAAAACAGACTTCACATCCCTAGCGCACACGCACACACATGCGCACACACACAGGCCTCAGGCTGCCTACAACTTGCACACAGACAATCATTGTGTCAGTCATCAGTTCATCCGAGGACAACTGAAAATCACGCCACAGTCAGCCACAGACCTCAGCTCATTCATTACAATTACACACAAAAATGTCGGGCTAAAATAGCTAAGACTTCCAAATATTTAAACAATTTAATTAGAATATGTTTGAAACTACAACGGCAATATATTATTGAAAGAGATTTCTGTAGCTCAGAGTAGCAACTGGAATTCCACTTAAGTTTGAATTGGCACTATATTTGTATAAGACAAAATACCATCCCACCTGTTCAAAACTATTCCTTTGAAATTCTTCAAAGCCAAATATGTCCAGGATCCCTATTTCCATGGCAGGATCACTGGAAGACACAAAGAGACAGAAACATGTGCATCATAACGTCACTTTATTTGGGCTGAGAACTTGCTGTCTATGTAACTCTCACAGTCACCGTCATTCCTGTGTGTATGTGTGCAATAATGTCTAATAGGGGTGTGCCAAGAATGCGTGGTTGCCAAATTTATTACATTCTGTGGTTGCCGTGTAAACAAGGCAAAGCCAATAAACACATTCCAGGAGATGCAGCGTGGGGTTATCAGTCAAAGCACGATAAGACCCCACAACATCAATGACACCGAGGATCCCATGACCTTCACCTTGGAGTGTGTGTACACAAGTATTTTTTTTTTGTGTGTGTGTGTGTATGTGGGGTTTTTTTTTGTGCAAATTTTCACATAAACCTTGGGTGTGTTCTGCATTTCTGCCCCCGTTACATTTCAGTGTGTACATGCTTAAACGTGCATGTCTTGCTATGTAAACTATTACAAACTTTTAAACAATGAGTCACAGGACATTATCAGTGTGAGTACTGCACAGGCAGTGGTTGCATATGTGTAATGACAGACATATTTTAAAGATGGTGTTTAAGATAACATATCAGCAGAAACAGTATCTTTTCATGATTATGTAGTGAAAAAACACTCCTTGAAACAGATCAGTTTGGTGTGTAGACACAAACAAACACACACATCCATACCCAATGCAGTCGTCTTGTCCCTGAAGGTAGTCGTTGATACTGTTGACCAGATAACTAAAGAGGCGTCCATAGATGGCTTTAGCCAGCTGGTCTCTGTACTGCTGCGACATCTCTACCGTGTGGCGTCGAGTGATCACATCACCTTGTACAAAAAAAACACCACATGGAATCTCTCTTTTTCAGCATTGACAATTTCAATCATCTTTGCCTTTAGTTTATTATGTTTTCAAACAATTTAAGTTCATCTTTTTGCAGAAAAAACTTGAAATAATTTTTTTTTTTTAACTTTGGCAGAGTATTTAGGTTTTCCCTTTTCATGTCTTTGCAGTAAAATACAGGAAACGGTGAAGGCTGTAAAATTTGTACCTTTAATGTACTGAACATCGGATGTGAGGGCAGTGCTTAAGTCATTGGATGACACCTGTAACAACCCAGCAACTACAGTGAGGAAGACAGAGAGAGAGAACGATACATCAGAGAGTACGTGGCATGATGACAAACGTCAAAATAACAGCATTAAACATCGACCAAGCGACAGTGAGGTAGTGCTGATAAAATCCCAGAGCTCAGTCTGCTTGGCACTGCACTGATGATGACATCACTCTGACAGCACAACAAGCTGAACTCTGCCACACTGGCTCCTGCTTAACTGATTGGCAGAGCTGGCAGCAATTAGTCATCACCGGACTTCTGAGCCGAATCCATAAACAAGTAGCGAAAACAGGAGACTGAAAGCCAGGAACCCTTTGCTGACATCACCAGCCATGACATTACATCTCTGGCTTGTTCCTGTTGACGTTCTAATGTCATTTGTTTACCATCTCACCAAAGGTCAGGGGTCAAACAAGCACATGGAATGGATTTGTAATGGCAGAACAAGGCAGAGAATAGAAAACACCCACCCCAACAGTGGGGAGTATGTCTGAGACTCTCCTCTCTATGGTTACATTTAGGCAGAAAACACTGCTTACCAAACAGGTGATGCTCTGGCCTTTAGCTACTATTGGAAAACTGGGCGAGAGGGAAGGAGGAGCTACAAGGGTACGGTAAAAAGGGAGAGGGGGAGTGAAGAACTCCACTCTCTACATTCAAGGCCATCTCCTCAAAGGTGGCGATCTGGGCCCAGCTGTGACAGGGGCACTGACCTCTCTCCAGCAGCTGCAGGTCAGAAGGGAAAGCTGAATTGGCATCAGTCAGCGCAGTGAAACGTAGGTCCCCAATATGGAGCACAGCGGAGAGCAGCGTAAATACTGAGTCAACTTCCTACCAGAGAGAAAATTGATAGAAAAAGTATGTTAGTTACAGAAAAACTAGTGTAAAAGCTCAAACAGATCTAAAATGTATGAGCAACAGGGAAAAATGTCAGTTATAGTAAGAAAAAAATGGGCTATTTTCTAGGATAACATCTATTTCAGGCAGTGTGCTGCAATGCGTCGGTGCATTTTAACTTTTTCCACCCATTTAAGAATGGCTTTTTTTAAACTCAGAACCTCCAGAGTGCCTTGGCCACCCTTTTATTTCTTTGTCACAATTATTACCCCAGTACCAAAGAAGACCTTGAAGTTTTTGATTTACCCATCAACCAAAAAGAAGCAGTCTTTTTTTCTTTTTTTTTTCCTCCATTTTTTTACAGCACCATCAGGGACATGCTTGATTGGCTACAACAGAAACATGCAGCCAGAGTCATTAAAAACTATCTCGACAAAAAAAAAAACAGGGATTCCTGGAAGTGCTGCCTGACCTAGACAGAGCCTAATTTCAACCTCATCAAGCGCATCTGGGAGAAGGATGTGAGCAGCTTACATCTGCAGAAAATCTCGGGAAGTTCTGCAGGGTGTTTGTCGCCAACTAACCTGTTGACTTCCTTCAAACAACTGTGTGTAAACTCTTTTGTGCTCTTTTCAGGGCAAAAGCTACAAAATACTAATTCCAACATTATTTTTCTTTATCTAAGTTTGCAATTTTGTAAATTGGGATCTAAATAAATGGCTAGAATTTACACTGCTCAAGTATTTTTTGGTTTCCAGTATTTTTTTTTAACCTCCCTGAAACTTTTGCACCATCCTGTAAATCCAGAATAATTACTGCAACATCATCTTTCAACAAACAGCATTATGCAAAAATCTGGATTCCCCCCCCCCCCCCCCCCCCCCCCCCCCATTTACACTTTACTCTTCCGCTTTCACACTCTCTCTTCCTCTGTGCCCTTCACTAGAGGACACTTAATGGAATACCCCATTATACCGCTGCTCTGAATCTCTTGGGGGGGAGGGGGGGTCTGAGTTTGAGGATGTGTTCTTGTGCGCCTGTGTGAATATGTCTGTGTGTTCACTCTCTCAAGGCAGGATATTGGAACTGATATCTCAGAGATAAACACAAGCATTAGTCTCTGTCTGACACTCTATACACAGTGCAAACCCCCCCCCCCCCCCCCCCCCCCCCCCCCGCTTAGGGAGGAGAAGAAAGAGAGCGAGGGAGAGAAAAGGAGCGATAGGGAGTGTTAATGACGATTGACCTTTGGGTCTGGACTGGGAGTTGTCTCCTGATGAGAGCTTAGACAGAAACCAATGGGTGGTCCATCACTTCCACTCACACTCTCCCACCCCCTCCTCTGAACCATGGTCTGTTATCCAGTGGACCACAGTGCCCTCTGATAACACCACCATCCTTTGCTCTGTTCCTCTGTCCCTTACGCCTTGCCTACTTGTACTAGCTGCTGCCGGATTAAGAGGTGAGATGATGGTCACTCACTGCTGATAGATGCTGACTGTGTATCTAAGAATAGAACCTGATAATGGGCTGGGAACACAGCTGGTGGTGCGCAGGACAAACAGTACCAATGCACACAACAGCCCATGCTATATTAAATATCATCTGCATTTGGTCACACAGGCAGAATTTTATGTAGACGATTGATTGATTTCCCAGAGTGCTCTGTGCCATTTTTCCCCATCAGTCAATGCTTTCTTATTCAGTTGTGTATTTGAGAAATTACCTGAGACCATGCCTGCAAGCTATTAAATTCTGTGTTCCAAAAGCAGTAAAAAGATGGGTTTAGTTCCTCCCTCCCGGCACTGGCTGTTGTCCTGATACTATTAATTTAGGTTTACTCCACTGCTGGTATCAATGTTTGTATTTTATGTCATGTTTTCAGTCTGTTTTGCTTCACTGGGGCAGCATTTTTTCTCTTAACAGAATCCATTGCTCTTTTTTTGCTCATTTACCAAGTTTTACTGCATCATTTTGATTTAGAAAAAAGAAAGAATAACTTGTGTCCAACTTTGATGGAAAGTCTCAAACTACAGATATGGATAGACTGGAGGTTCTGGGAGATTCTTGTGACCAGTTAAAGTGAAATCAGCACCTCTGCATCTTTTAAATTGTGTTGGGTTACTCAGAAAGTTCCAATTAATACCTGCTTGTTGAAGCCCAAGGCTCGCAGGGCTTGTTTGACTGCTGCCAGATGTTCCCGGCTCTGGGTTGAAGCTGTGGCTACTGGTGGCATCTCTCCTGGAAGTCCTCCACCAAGATACCTGCCAGTCAAAAAAGATGGAGGCAACTTTTACAAACATTTCAGACAACTGCCAAAAAATCAGGCTGAATACAAGTTTAGGTTTAATTTAGGCTCAGTAACAAAAATATAACAACAAAGTCCCTGTAGTTTTACATACAGTGTCAAGTCGGGCACATTTAGGCATGAGGTAGTTTTGCATCACTGACGTACATGTGTTGCACTTGACAACCACATACCTATGAGCCAGGACATTGTTGAGGTAAAGTGCACTCTTCTCCTCGGCTGAAAGGCCCTCGGCCATCAGGTAGAAGATTCTGAAGTTGTGTTGTTGAGGAGGCAGGTGGACGAGACGAGACTTTTCCAACATGTAGGTGTAAACGCGAGCTTAAACGTCAAACACAATTTTTGAGTCAGTAAAATAATGTGAGTAAATTACATCTCTACATGATGGATAGTAGTAGTAAACATTTCATCTTTGGCTTCTACTGAATGGGCAGTGCTGACTGATCAGATTAACTGGAGTAAAGTAGTAAATGGAACAGTGGATGCAAGGCTCTTTACTGCCCCCTGTTGAGGTTTCACTGACAAACACTTGATTAAATTACTTGTAAATCATTGTGTGCTTTGCTTTTGCTGTGATGTAAATGAAGAGAAAACCTGAATAATAATTACAAAAGTCTCAGTGTTACTGAGACAAGGGGGACAACTACCTCTGAGCATTATCTTCTTTTTTTCACAGTACTGGATGATTAGCAGTTCAATAAAACGGCTTGAGTTGCTGTTCCTCTGAGTCTTTGCATGGCCGAAAGCTTCCAGGATGCAGTTAACCTGAAAAGTAAATAAAAAAGGACATTTTTATCAAAGACTGGCTACGCTATAAGAAATGATTTAGTGGTGGAGTAAAACTGCATATGTTTCAAACAAAAAAATATGCAGAGAGGAATCTCTCTTCCAGACCAGACAAAAGGGAATCCCTGCTCTTTTCAGTTTTTACCACTAGATGTCAGTGTGCATCTGTTATCTCAGTATTTGGTATGCCGGGTCCCAGAATGATAAGCTGACCCAGATATTGCCTACATAACGATGACTTCATCAGACAGCAGCACTCCCAGGCTACACACTCCTTTTTATACACATCACAGAGACTAAATGACTGCATGCGAAGCAGGTGAATGTCGCTTCACACAACAGGAATAGAGCAAGACTCAAGTAGTGGTCATCTGAGTGAAGTCTGTCTTCTCTAAACACAATGTTTTGCTTTTTTACATTTAACTGAAAGCTGCAAAGCTTTAAGAGTGTTAAGATGCTTTTTCTTAAATGACAGATATCAACTCAAGGTATCTTATACAGTTTCTCTGCCTGAGAAATGCTTCTGAGTTTAAAATATCCTGAACAATTAAAAAACATGCCGTGAAGGGACTGAGGGAATTGTTGATGTTCTTCATTGTACAGTTATTTAGCAGACAATTTTATCCAAAGTGACTTACATATGAGTGAGAACACACACTTCTACCACAATTTGTTCATTTTCTTTTGGCACATCGTCAGGGGAATTCTGGAATCAATCTCCCAACTTTCCAGTTGAAATATGACTGCTCTTCCTCCTGAGCTACAGCCGCCCCCATACTGATCATCTTTAGTCTAAACTCATCCAAAATATGGAGGGTATAATGACAGAGTACAAATGATCCATGAGCAATATTTAACAAATTTATGGGTTTTTTTAGAAACAAAAGAGTAAATTCCACATATTGCCTTTGGCTAAGTCATACATCTATTCTGTCCTCCACCACAGCTGCAGAAAACCAGCAGAGACTGGTGAAAAAAAGGTAAAGTAAGATTTACTGTAAGCAACAACAGACACACGCACGTACTGTTGGCTTCATCCAGGAATGGACTGTATTTATATCGCACTTTTAGAAATCATATGCTGACTATTCAAAGTGTTTTTACACTACTGTACAAGTCACATTCACACACGCTTACACAGTACTTCTATTGCTACATACTAAGTCCTTTCTCCCATCACTGGCTTTCATACCCCGATAGGCACATCGGGGAGCAACTTGGAGTTCAGTGTCATGCCCAAGGATAGGGGAAGCCTAAAATTCAATGACTTTTAAGTTAGCAAACAACTCTTCCTTCTGAACAAAAGCTGCTCAAAATAAGGTCAGACAGAAAAACAATGGGAAAAGGTGGGATGCCTCTCAATAAAAAGATCCATCAGAGGATGTAAAATCAGTGTATTTTTCAGGATGTAAGCCTGTCCCCGCCCACTGACTGAAGCGTAGCAACATCTTGACACATTCAGACGTACGTGTTTCATTCTGGGCTCCAGAGCAAAGCCTTTGGGGCTGCAGCGAGCTGTCAGGTGTCTCACGATGTGCTTACACGCCTCGGTTTTCCCTGAACCGCTCTCACCGCTGAAGGGACACAAAAAGAAGCAGGTGTGGATTAAATATTGATATCTCAGGTTTAGCATGTTCTCGTCTCACTTGCTGACATTTCAAAGACCTGTATTACAAAGTAGGTTTTTCTCTTACGGAGGTAACTTAACCCTGGGTTTCCTGCACCGCGACACAGGTTCGAAAGCTGAACTTAAATGAATATATAAGGAAACAACTGAGGAAGCTTTGCCCGAAACATGAGGGTTGTAACAAAGTAATCAGAGTACTGTCCATTTATATTGTCCGACTAAATCAATATTTATGCATTAACAAGTTGGCTGTGTTCCGTCAGCGTTCCTGCATGTCTTTACACGTTACTTTTGGCTTGGATGATGTGTAACTTTTTATACATTACATGTTTATACTTTTTTTTAGTGTTTCATTTTTGCACATAACAAATGAAAATGAGTAATCAATGAAATGAGTTAAACTGGGATTCTGTATGTGTCTCAGAAGGTGTGGATCGTTTGTCATCGGGTGTCTCCCACATCTGTCATCTCAGTTAAATGTCTCCACTCGCCTGACATCACTCCTTGAGGGACCTCTGCCCGTTATGTCCCTCATCTATTCCTTGTGACACTGGTTATTTTGTCCGACTAACCGCTGCTTTTCTTTTTTTCATACAGAAGCCTGCTTTTAATTTTCTGTCGAGTGGATATTAAGGCTGACATAAGGTACCTCTCCACTACATGCTCTGACACTCGCTGACACGCAGAGTCGAGACCTGCACGGTAACACCAAGCAGATGGCTTCAGAAGGTCAGAAGTTCTCAGAAATGACCGCGGCATGCCGTTTATGTGCGTGTATGTGTTTTGCCACATTTCCTACTAAAAGCCCTGCTGAGTGTGAAGTGCAAAGGTCTTTTCACTGTCTTTTCATTTACCGGTTTTTATTAGATTTGAAGGGCATTTTGTTAGTGCACTTGCCTCAGGGAAGACAAGGGGATGGGGTGTGCGTGTGTGTGTGTGTGTTTGTGTGTGTTTCTGGGCAACTGATGCCTTGTAAATGCGTAGAATTTTGTGTGTGTGTGTGTGTGTGTGTGTCTCAAGGTAGGAGGAGAAAACAGTGCAACAGAAAGCTGAGCTAAAAGTGAAACAAGAGAAGAAATGATAAAGTGCAGGGAAAGGAAACAAGAACCTGTGTAAATTGTCGGTGCACATACAATGTCACTGTGTGTGTGCGTGTGTGTGTGTGTGTGTGTGTGTGAGTGAGATGGATTGCCTGTGGCCAGGGTGCATTAAGTCCCTGCCAGATTGGTTACGACTCAGCGGGAATGTCACTGGAGAGCCGGAACAGGATTTAATTGCAATCAGGGAGCTGCTTCAGTCCAGTCGAGGACAAGGAGCAAGACGCTGTGACGCTCCCAGCAAACATCCATCTCTGTGTGAACTAAACAGGTCTGCAGCTCGACCCGGGATGAGAGCTATTAATCTCTCAAGGAGTGTTTAACAGGTGCGCGGCCTAAGGGGTGGGTACAAGCCAGGTGGCCAGGTTGTCAATTATTCACACGATTATTCAGCTGTAAAAATGTCCGAGCTGCTTTTGGGCGAGTTTGTACCTCAGGATGAAGCACTGCGGGCGTCGCTCCTGCTGCATCATGTGGTAAGCCCGCTCTGCTGAGGAGAAGATGTGAGGTGGCAGAGACGAGCACAGACGGCCGGTGGAGCTCAGGTACAACTGACTCACCTGGGAAACAGAGCCAGCTCTTATGTAACATGTAAAGACACATCATGGCTGAATGAGGCAGGGGATACAGTTTCCACAAAACAGCAAAACCACACTGGGTATCACTTTCTTGAGGTGTGTGTTCATGTGAAGAGTGTGGTTTACTCCTCATTGTAAAAGCTGATCTGAATCCTTATTTCATGAAATACTTAAAAGCAAACAGTCACTCCATAAATCTACCTAAGAAGAATAAATAAGGAAGTCTTAGAGTTTAAATCAAGTGTACAGTTTGAGGCGGTCGACCATCCATCTTCTGTTATTCAGATCTGTGAACAGGCTGTAACATCCCCGTGTGTCCAGTCAAGCACACACGCAAGCAGTGTTGTATTTGTAGGTGTAGACAAGCGAAAGAGGGATGGGTGGTGAAGCAGAACAGCAGAGGGATTGACACACGGCCAGCAGATCACACATGTTGTGACATATGTCCTTCTCACACCAGCTCCTCCTTTCTCCTCCTCACACCCTCCCAGTTGGGTATGAAATGCCTGGAGTGGATCCAGACAGCGGCTGGAGTGTACACAGACTCTGTTAGAGACTCTGTGAGTCGAAGGATGAGTGTGCTTGGTGTGTATGTGCAAGTAGTGCATGTGTCTGTGGCTGATACACAGTCAGCATTATGTTGTGGATCACTAACAGGAAGACTGCATTATTTATCAACTAAAAGGTCCATTTAATCTGATCCTGTTCTGCTTATCTTTAAGGAAAGGTGTCTTGGATGGATGTATACACACTTGCATAACTTTCCATGTATGCTTACCAAGGTGGAATAGATGGGCAGCTCTTTGTTTGGATTAACCAGGAGAAGAATGTGTCCGATGTAAGTCTGAATAAGAGAAGAAAAACATCCGTTAATAACACACATCTAAATATATCTACTTTTTTCTTGACACAGCCCTGTTAATATAAAAGAGTCACACACAAATGAACAATTGACTGAAGATGTGATCCTTTTCATCATGTGAGAGGTGGTAGGGATATTCTGAAGCAGACCACTCTGACTGAGGTAAGCTGAAGGTGGGTTTAAAAACATTGATGGTGGTGGTATTTCTTTTTTTTTAGTACAGTATTGTCATGCAAGAGGAAGGTCAAGGAATAAATAGTGAATGACAAAGCTGACTGATGACCTTTGTTTAGTAAAGACAAGACATTTGTTCTCCCATATATGAACCCTATGGCCATTTAGACAGAAATAACTCCCTCCAAATTTTTGACCCTCTAAACCACACCATTAACCCTCTGCCTCTCGTAAAGAGCCCCGAAGGCAGTTTGAGGGCTAAACCTCGTCCCCTGGGAGAGCTCAAGCTTTGCTAACATTCTGTAACATGCTGCTCTGTCCTTAGGCCCAAGCTCAAGGTTAATGACTTCAACAAATTCCCAACTGGTTGGCAAACATGGAGCGAAATGGATTTCTTTGTGGTAATTTATTTATTCTGAACCAAGTAAAAACTTTTTTTTCCTGAAAAAAAGTGGAGAATTGCTTAATTTCATGACGTTTGTCACTAATCCAGCCTTCATTACTGTTTTCTGTTGCATCCCTCCCAGTGTCTGTGCTGCTCTCTCCACAGGGGTCTGGTGAAGGACTGGTCTTTCTCCTGCCAGGAGAGAGCGACCACTCATGAAAGCCCCTTCACTGACCACCCCTGCTGGGAACATATGGAGTATTTTTGCCTTTGTTCTCCTTCATCTCAACTTCCTCATAAATATAACTCTACTTTGCATAAAAAAAGCTACAGAAAGATAGAAAAGGGTGGCATTTTTCATATTATGCTGCAAACTTTATGCCAGTGCAAAGATATTTTTGGCTTTCCTGGCTTTATTTATTTGTTATAAATAAATGTAGTAAAACTGTAAAACTGTGCACTTTCTAATTACTTTTTAATTACTTTTTTTTTTAAATTTTATACGCAGACAAACAGTCTGATCTCTTCATGTTAACTGCATTTAGCAACTGTTTTCCGCACTCCTTTCATTTGGACTTCATCTTTCAGAATTCAAATCTTCTCTTTTCTCTGTCCATCACTTCCGCCTCCTTTCATTGTCATCCCCTTATCTTAGCCTCCCGTTGTGGCCTAACCCTGCTGTCCGTTGCCCATCTGGGTTCCTGTAATAACGGACTATTACAGCCTCCTCATAGGGAGGACAATACACTCACAGCACCGCATTGATCTGGTTCCAGTCTTTATATGGCTCCATCCCCACAAGGAGCGACTTGAGATTGGAAGGAGAGGAAGGAAAAAACAGCCAATATAAAATGGACCAATTGTTTGAGATGAAAGAATTTCACTTCGGAATATAGTTATAGATTTTGTACTCCAATCGATCAAAACCATATTGATTTAGTCATTTTCACCAGTGTGAGTGAGAGCTTGGAGTTGGCATGATGAAACAGAGACTGATCAAAGCTTTTCCACTTTTGGCTTTTGCTATTTAAAGAATGAAAACAAAAATGTTTTTGTTTATTAGTCAACCATGCTTTATTTACTTCAGCTGGACTAAATACTGCATGTGCAGGGTATAATTTCCCAGTGACGTATCTAAAAGAACAACCCGTATCAAGCCGAGTGAAGAAAATAAAGAAACAAATGCAGCTTTTGGCTAAAGACATTACGTCTTTATCTTCATAATGTAAGAAAAAAAAAATACAATGCCCAGTTCTGATTTGATTCTTCAAACCCAAGAAATTACAATATCATTTTAATATTACATTCCTTCCATGTTTGTTTTTTTGTTTTAGTTTTTATATCGGCACTCCAGTGTATTAGTTTTCCCACTGTGTGTGGTGGGGGTTAGGATAGCGCTGTGAGACACTGAGACATGTACATGGGTTACATGGGTGTGTGCGTGTGTTTGTTATGTTTGTGTGGGTAAGTTCATGTCCATATGTGTCTATATAACTATGTTTATGCATATGTTACAATGATAAATTTATGGCCATGTAGACTTGATAGGAAAGGATGGGAAAAGAAGGGGGTGGGTGGTGTGTTCCTTACGTTTTTATGGAAAGCACAATTTGCATTTTATGTATGATAAAGAGCTCTATAAATAAAGTTAGATTTGATTGACTATCTGATTGAATGTGGCACACTCTCTACACGCCTCTTGGGTTTTTCCAGATTGTATCTCATTACTATATGTATGATGTTTTTACTTCCGAATACCAGATGTACATATGCTGGAGGGAAACCCAGTGTTCAGCAGGACTCATGGGTGTGAAGAATGTATGATGTGAACTTCTTACACTGGAATCCCCAGTCTGTAAACAACGCTCTGCTGTACTGTAAATAAGTAAATGTACTGCAGCAGTGATGCTGTTTCATCTTTCACCAAGTTTTACTGTATGTTTGATGTTGTGTGGAGCTCCTCGTGAAAGGACAGTGGAGTCTTACATAAATTTGGTCATTGCCGAAGCGTTTTTGCATCTCATAGAGCAGGCTGCTGTCGGTTAGCTCGCTGAGGGACGCCAGGTCATCATTGGGTGCTGGAGGCATCAACTTGACCTGAGAAAAGGAAGTTAATTAAATTTGAACTCAGAGAAAGCAGTTTCTGATTGATGCCCACATGTATTCTATAATTCTACAATTAAATATCTTGTTGTTTATTAGCATGTTTTCTCTTCGACCATCACTGGAAGATCAACAGAGCTCTTTGGTCTAAGATATGATACAAGATACAATAAAGTAACGGCTCTGCTGATATTACAAGCCCCTAAAAAACTTCAACGTGAAGAACAACACATGCTAATTGCTGTACTATCTAAAATAGACAAAAATGAAAAATGTCTCACTTTGAGATTATCTGAGGCTCAGCTGAATCAACTCGAAGAAAGCAAAGCAATATAAGAATTCTTGCACAATCCCTGAAGAGAAAGTACCTGCTCCAGTTTGCTGGGTCCAGAGCTAAAGTGGCCATCTAGGCCATTATCCTGAGAGGGCTGTCGACTCAGCGGTCCGCCTGCATCTCTGAACATGGCACACTTCTCCAGCAGGCTGTCCCGCTTAGAGATCGGGAGACCCAGAGGGTTCCTGTACGATAGATAGTCAGGCAAGACATGGGAAGAAGACACAGCAGAAGTTTGACAGAACAAATAGATTTACAGAGTAACCATAAGGCTGCATTTGTGCTCATGGAACTTGTTAACCCACAAGTTTTTGAGAGGAGTGTTGAGGTCGTGAGAACCGCCATCATAGCGTTGGTCGGTAGAGGGAAGAGGAGCAGAAGGGTCCTTCAGCCTCTGCAGCCAGCTCTCCTCTGCATTCAGCAGCATTTCTGCTATGGGCTCTGACACGGCAATGTCTAAATGACATTAGACGAAAGACGTGAGTTGATTAGTTTGTTAGCTGACACAGTTGCAAGTTCTATCAGATCTAACGAAAATGTCATCAAACGTCCTTCTTCAATATGTCTGTCCTGATAAAGCCAGCGGTACCAATACACCTTTCTGTTCCCTTGTCATGCCAAACTATTCTTGTTATCCGTGCAAAACATGAATCTACTGTGGATCAATCCACAGTGCAGAAGTGGAAGGGGGAGGTCTCTCCCATCCTACCTCTCTAATGAGGTCTAAGAGGGCCTAAGGGAGGAGAATGGCTTTATCTTGTCTTTTTTTTTTCTGGGTGACAGACAGTGCCCTTGACAGCCATCTATTGCTCCGTCTTTCTTTCATCACGTAGCTGCTAAAGGAGGAATATGGCGCTCAAAGCGAAAAAGAGGGGGATTGTCTTAAGTCTCTAAGGGCTTGTCTCACATCCTTGAGTCTCCATGCAAGAAAGGGCTATTGATTGGTGAGAGTCAGAGGCTAGATTAAACCATGAGAGTAAATGGTGAGAGACAGCTATGACATTTTATTTCACAATAGTGAGGCTGAATCCAAAGCTGCAATAATTGAAATATTTCATCATCATCACACGGGACAGGGAGGAGTTCTATTTTTTTTGGATGTGTGAATAATCTGTGACATTTACCGAGATGTTTATAATGGCTTCCACCTCATGATCAGTGTATTTGTACATTACTCTGCTGTAATGAACATATCATTTAATGTACTGTGCTGTAATGTAATGCTGTAAGAGGAAAAAGTTTGCAAATTTACAGTTCAGTTTAGTTCTTAAAACTTTCCAAAACATTTCTTTTGACATGTTTTTATTTGTCCATTTTGGATTTATCATGCATTTGTTGTCTTTTTGTAAATTAACTATTGCCAAATTGTTGTGTTGTGTGTGAAGTATTGTAAGAAGTGAGTGTCTTGCAGCAGGGAGCAGTCAGAGTGGTCCCAGTCTGATTGGCAAGCTAAAGCCATAAGTTATGTTGAGTGGTGCCATGAGTGGACAACATTTTTTCCATTTACAATAACTCAGATCTTAACATTTTTATGGTAGTCTGTCTAAATCCTTGTGGACTTTCACACAGTGTCAATTCAGCTTCAGCAAGTGACCATGTCACTGTTCGGCCACAAGTTTCATACCAAGTCCTCAGAACAAGGTTTTTCTTAACACATGATGCTCCAACACAAACTGCATGTAACTGATACTTATCAAATATAAAAGTGAAATATCCTGTAGCATAAAAGTGTGGAGCAGTTATTAACGTAAAATCTTTGTGAAACTGAATCTCTGATTTTCACAAAGAAAAAGATGTTTAATGTTTCATTTGAAAAATACACCTGCAATGGGTCTCTTTTTCTGCTCAGCTGAACTGCAGATGACAGATGATGTCTGTGTATTCACAAATATTCTGCATCACAGAGCAAACAGTGATGGATTGTACGGGACCACAAACACACAGAGATAGTATATTCCACCTCTACGTGCATCAGAGTAACTTTTGTATGGACAAAAGCTCTGATATACATGAATAAACCTGGGAGGGAATTGAAAAGGATCTATAATCATAATCATACATCTAGACTGGGCGTCTTTTTCCAGTGGTTGATCGACCATTATGTAGCTTATTATTTATTAATGTCTTTCCTGAGATCTGAAGACTACCAGCACAACAGGAACAGAAGTTTTAGACATCAATAAACTCACATTTAACACAAGACTATCTCAGTTTCATGTTCTGTGTATCTTCTACAACGTACTACTAAAAGAATACCACTTGCTTCTCAGAAAATGATGCCTGCTTTATGAATACTTTAGTGTTGTAAAGTAATTTACAACATTGATACTCTGATTCTAAGGAAAAAAATAAAAAATAAAATAAATAAATGTGTATATATATATATATATATATATATATATATATATATAAAAATAAAAGAGGTGCTTAGATAAATGTTTCATCTGTAGATCCTCACATATACAAAAAAAAGATGGTGATATTGAGAAAGCCTCATTCACTGTGCACACTGTGCATATGACTGTGTGATTTTATGATTTATGGGATTACAGAGATTTTTATTGCATTTAAACAGGCACAGAAAATGATCTTTTCCTTCCTTTCTTTGCTTCATTACCCTCTACTCCCTAAAGCACATTTGCACTTTCCAGCTGCATTGTCTTTGTGTGTATGTGCACATTTGTGCGAATGTGTGGAGCGACTCAGTTACCAGATGGCTTGTCTTGGTTGCAGTTCAGCAAAGTCGGGTTTGCGCCATGCCTTAGGAGCTGGCTAACAATGCTCGTCTGTAAGAGATGGGACAAACAGCCATTTTGAAGAAGAAAAAAAAAAAATCAGAAGATAATTTAACAGCAGATTGTTTTGAGGATAATCCTGAAGTCATGGTGGAAATGATTCCAGCTACAGTGAAGAGTCAATGTGTAAATGGGATTATTTATACTGTGGCACAGATAAATTTCAACACCAAGAAGATGATACACAGATTGCATTTCACACATGACAGGTCCCTGCAAGAGATGCCTCTGACGGAGGGGAACCCTCAGTAATGACCCTATCTCTCATCACATGCCACAGCGGGGAAACCTCATCGTTGTCAACCTTCATTTCTGCACACAGCAACATGTGATTACTGTCACCTCTGTCTCCTTTTGGTCTGTTTAGGTTTTCCTTCCAGGCGAACCCATGCTCCAGGATTCCCTTTCCATACTTCACCTTTCAACCCTGGCTCCTGTGGGGCATCAGCTGTATCAAAACTATAAATTGCAATGAACTAAACCCACATATATGTTTTGTGTAAACGGGGAGTCTGCAGTGACAGTAATCTGTGAAATTACAATACATTATCATTTCCTACTGACATAAACTGAAACCTGACCAGAAGCCCTTTTTGTCACTTTTGGAGGCATGAAGAACTCAGCTGTAGCTGGATATTGCTACTTATCCTACAGCTACAGTAAAGTGCACACTGGCTGCACAAACAGTGCCAAGAGGAAAATGTAAATCCATCTAATCGCATTCATGACAAATTGTAAAAGAAGGTAAACAAGTGAGTGTTCCATGAATTTCAAATGTTGAGATTCAACACTGATTAACCATTAATTCATCAATTTTTACTTATATAATATACAAACATATAAACCTCATAGAAATTATGTAAATATGGTAACATTAAATTATTTCTAGTCTTTTTTAATAAAACTTGCACGTGACAGACGTGACGTGCACAGCGGTGAAAATGGGATGAAACAAGATGATGCCATTACAAGGGCATTAACTCACTGAAAATCTGAAAAACAATTTGAAAAGATGACTTTTCTCTCAGTTTCACACAGCAAATAATTGCAAATACACAACTAGTTATTAATTATGATATAACCATCTAATATATCACAATCTACATACGGTAGGACACATCATTGAAAAACGAAATGAATAAAATAGCAATGATTTCAACCATGAAGGCTTTTAGGGTCAGTCAGTCACAGTGTTTTTTGTGATGCAGTACAGTCATTACACATTGGTGAAGCTGAGAAGAAAGTGACTCAGCACATTCATTAGACTGGCCCTGACCCACACCAACAGCTGTTGTTTTAAGTGTCGAGGTCCTCTGCTCATGAGGCCTATAAGCCTTGACTCCATAAATACTAGCAACACATCAGTGGCACCAAAATATCTGAACCCTTCAGCGGGTCAAAGTTTAAAAGAGGGCCAGCAAAAGTTTATAGGATCAGGGAGGTCAGCAGGGACAAGTTAGCATAATTTCTAATGTAGATCCAGAAAGACGGAGCAGCTTTTAATAGGCCCTGGTTGCCTTTTTAATGATTGTAAGATTTAAAACTTAATCTTGAGATTAACATTAAAGTTCATCAGAAAAAGAAACCACAGAAAACTTGCTGTTGCTTAATTGCAAACTGAATAAATTAATCCGATCCAGACGGGGTGGTATTTTAAAGCGCTGTCATTTCTTCCTGAAAATCCAACATAAACTGTAAAGAAATTCTTCTCTCAGGAGAGCTCAACTTTAAAGACCTTACTTAAAACAGGGGAGACGAGAGCCTGAGTCCGACTTATCACAAGACCAGTAGAGGGAAGCTTAATTAGCAGCAGTAATGGGGTCATACATCTTCTTAAAGGGTCGTACCAGTAAGCATGCCTCCCTGCAGAAGGGGTCTTTGGGTTTAATGCACCAGCTGGTATTATGGTTGCTGGCAAGCATTTTTTTCTACTTGATTTCAGTGTAACAGAAAAAGAGAGATTTACAGGGCTGGAGGCATGTAAATATCTAAAACAATCTTATGTTAGTCATGCCACTGTGACATTGGCTCCAAGAAGACGGCAACAAAAAGCAAATGCTAAGAAGGCTCAGAGAGCAGTTTGTATGCAGGAGGCAGTACAGCGGCACCTGTAAAGAGCAGACGGCGAGGTGATTTAGCATTTGCAAGAAAAACCTAATCGATTCTCCAATCCCTGAGTCTGCCACTGCCAGTTCTATTACACTTACATTGCACACACACACACACACAGACACACACACAGACACAGAGACATGTATAAAGCAGAGATATAAGACTAAAATCCATTTTCACATGAGTGCAATATGGATTTATACATGTAGCTCTCATTATTATTAATCAATTGATCTTCCCGAAACCATATCATATCATTTTTATTTCTAAAGCACTTTAAAAACAACAAAGACCTGACCGAAGTGCTGTACAGTAACAAAAACTGAGGATGTGACTGTATTAGAGGAGGAAAATAAAACAAAGACATGAATAAGGATTCTATACTTGAAAAGACGTTTGAGTTGGTGAGAGGAAGAACGTTAAAAACCCACTGGTTTGAAAAGATATGGCTTCATAAGAGATAAACCAAATATAAAATGAACACATCCTGTTTGCCAGCAACGGAATGCACAGCTCAGAGTCTAATTAAACATGTAGTTTGGTCAGCAAGATCTTAATGTGAACACTTTCCTCTGTTCATAGCTGGAACCCTCCCAAAGCATCAGAATCTTTTTCTATCTGGTTCCAACAGCCCATCTGGAAATCAATCTATGCTTTTCTGAGAGAAACAATTGAACGACTAATCTAAAATTATGTGGCTGACTCAACATAATGTGCAGCTCCATTCCAGCAGTTTTACTTTTTCTAATCAACAGACCAAAAAATAACAGATGATCAGGTAACAGCAAGGACGTTTTTCTGGAATAATCCACTGATAATTTCCCCATTATTAGGTAAATGTTGCATTCACATTGGTTTAATATGGATGGGTAGGATTAAATTGGTGGTCTTCTTATGTCAGTAACAATCAGACGTATCTGCACAGTTGTAAGTTACCTGCCCATATTTAGCAGCCAAATGGAGAGGTGTCCAAAAGTTGTTGTCAGCTGGATGAGGGTCCGCTCCATTCTCCAGCAACAGAGACGCCACCTCTCTGTAACCACTGGCACAGGCGATGTGGAGCTTCAGAGAGAACACAAGCAAAGTAAGATCTTAGAAAATGTGATTCACTGCCAAACCTGGCGGAGACTGAGTAGAAGAATCCTGTAACACAAGACGACTCACTGTTAAATCACATTAACACACCTGGGGATTTACTTACCAGAGTAACGCCATCATCATTGGGTTGGTTTAGGTTTCCTCCTGTGGCAACAAACTGTCTAACGTCAGACAACATGGTGCTTGCTCTCTGTGTTTTCATCGCATGCATGGATGACACATCAACACCTGAAAAACACCAACACAGACATGAAGCATCTTTAGGTATCAGGATTAAAAGACATCTGAAGAATATTTTAACTTTCTCACCAGAAAACAGAGGTTCTTGTTATTTTTCCAAATGTAAATAAATGTTAGGTCATGGTGCAACTTAGTATTTAAATTCCACGTGTCACCTGCATTATATCTGCAGAAACGGCTTATTTTCTATGAAGTTGCAGCTACTTTTCACCTGAAAACCTCTTTGTCCTTAATCATAGCTTGGGATATGTGGCTGAAGTTAATGGCCAGAGGTGATTAAGCTGCATGATACTCACACAGAATCTCCAGCTCTGATCTAAATGATTTAAGACAGTGGAACTCCTGAGTTTGCACAGACAAACTGAGACAAGCAATGATCAATGCACTTCTCTATAATCACATGCATACAGTGAACCCAACTCTGCTTGCTGTAATAGGACTGACTGATTATCAATCAGTCTATATATCACTCAGATGAGATCTTGGGTAAAAACTAATGGGATTTTTTAAAAACAGATTTGTTGAATTAGTGAATCAATGTGTTTGTCTCTGCAAACAGATGAGTCTCAGAGGCTAAAGGTATTTGGAAGCAACTCATTGAAACATTGTGACATCAGAACAAAAGAGAATTTGTTCTCATGGAGCAAAAACGTGAAAGAATCTTCCACAGCATGGAAAGAGTCTCAGTCTGCACACTGAGGGGAAACTGGGGAGTTCAAACTCCTTCCTATCTTCCTGATGTAATGGCTCATGGATAGTCTGTCTTTCCCATAATGACACAAACTTGATAAGGATAGAAAGCATGCAACTGTGTTGCTATAGCAACAGAGGCTGAGCGTGTCTCATATGGCAAAACGCAGTGGGGAAGGGGGGTGGGTTTGGGAGATCACCACAGAGGCTGACGAAAAGGAGAAGACAAAAAAGAAAAAAATCTGGGAGTGTAGTTTGTCTGTCTGTCTGTCTTTGTGTATGTGTGTGTGTGTATGTGTGTGAGTGATCTGCTCTTATTAAGGAGGCTGTTCCCACTCAGAAGGTGGCATTTGTCATGTGACTCTGCAGGCTTGTGTGTGGCAGCGGAATGAGGGGAAACCCTCCATCATTGTTTTTTGTTTCCATCTGACTTTGTCAGCATGATTTCTGTTCCTCTTTCATCCCATTTCTCTGCATATCTTTGGCACCTTTCCCTGCTTCTCCCTCTGTCCCTTTTCCTCTGTGGCTCCATCTCTTTCATTTTCATCTCCAGCGTTGACCTTCTCTTTTCTCTGTGGGAGACAGCTGCCCCATCACAATGTGCCATCATTAGACCGGTGGGTATATTTCACCGTCACACAGTGATGTGCAAAGATGAAATGCTTTCTATTCACATCCTCTCAACGCTTCGAAAATTAAACGTTGAACTAAATATTTACCCACCAGGTTTATTTTTGTATCTTTCTGAAGGGTTCGTGAAAACATGGAGGTGAGGCAATGAATGTGAATAAGAGCTCAGAATAGATTGATGGGTAAATGTCAAAGTTACCGCAAGAGCTTTACCGTTTTCCTCGAGGTGTTTTCGAAGGATATAGCGGGTCTCTGTTCCCTCGAAGGCGTAGACCAGAGGAATGTTTCCATTGATGTCCTGCAGCAGGATGTTCACTCCGGCCTTTCAGGCAAAGACAGAGGGGGAAAAAAAAAATCAAGACAAAGAAGAGACTAGCGCTTTAGTTTGGGTCATACATCAGAGCTGAATCAATGATTAAGTGGGATTAATTATCTTTGCCTCCCAGCAGCATAAACCTGAACAGAACCATTGAAATGTTAACAGAATATACAGTGAATTATAGAACTCATTAGATAGCCTGGAGGTGGAGCAGTGATAAAAAATAAATAAATAAATAGAAACACTGAGGTCAGTGGTTATTACCTGGGATTGTCTGGGTTAGTGTGTGTGAGACAAGATTAATGACAGCTTACTCAGCAGGAACCCAGTCAGAGCTGTCCTCTGTCAAATGAGATAACACACGAGGCCTTAACCAGCTTTCTTCAATAGCATTTTCTTTGCTGAAAACACTCCTTGGCTCCAGTCCGGTTATGACTGATGAGTTCTCTTCGTAAAAACTCCAATGAACTTTTCAAGCACCATTTAAATAAAAAGCAACGGCTTTTGTAAAAAATAAAACACTGATGTACTTTAGTAACGTGGAGCCTTCCTGCTGTTTGTTTTTATTTTTATTATGCTGTTTCGGGTTTATGGCACTAAAAGTAATACGCAGGTGGCAGTTGTATGAATCGACACCATAAATTACTTCCACGATGTTTGACAAAACCATAAAAGAGAAGTCTGTGGAATGATCATAGCTGGGCAAGGCCTGATCAGAGAGATGGAGGACTGTTAGTGAGGGTCCTTGTATAATATTTACAGCTAATAGAATTCTAATGACACAGTTGCTGTGTCATTGAGATTTATGGTCCAGTCCTTAGGCAGGCACAGACAGAAGGGACTGGAAAAATGACAAAAAAAAAAAAAAAAAGGGAGGAAAAGGGTTGGATAGAGGAAAATGAAAAAAATCTTATGGAATAACATGAAATCCTTTAACCTTAAAGCGCCTATAACAAGTCATGAAACACAAAAAGGTTCATCGTAAGACGCCAAAGCAGCCTGGAGCTGTCCAACTGATTTATAATTTAAACAACAGATTTTTTTTCTTTGTTTTTAAATCGAGGTTACTTAGAGGTTAGCAAAAAGAATTAATTAGCATGAATAACAATCGGCTGCTGCTTCATGACTATTCATGAAAAGCGAGACGCCTTATTACACTGTGAAACGCCGCTGAAGAGCGGTTGATGGGATATGAATGAATCAGGAGGACAACATATTATTAAAGCAGATTCCCATCTCACTTAAGTGCACACACAAACACACACTCTGCTCTACATCCTCCTCACCATCAGTTCCATTTGGATGCTCCATTGCCAGCATATTCCCAGTATTTGTTCATCCTGCTCTCAGGATGCTGCTTTTAAAGTGCACGTGGTTTTATTCCTGCATGCATCTCTATACCGAATACTGACCACAGACAGCTGCCTGTGAAGAAGTCTGTTGGCCTTTGCAATTAACTTCAAGGTTTAGCACCAGTCAATAGAAGTCTGGTGGGATGAAGTTATAGGCTGACAGCTTTATCGTGCTCAGCCAGGAGGCTGCGCTCGTCACTCGTCACTCATCACCTTCACTTAGAGCTCCACAAAAAGTGGCAGGACAGCAGGTAGAAAGATTTACAGTAATGTCACTTAGAAAATACAGCTGCTTTACATTTTGAGGTTTTATATAGAACACGATGAAAACAAACAAAGAAAAGCTCATTCATCAAAGCCTTGAATAAAATTGCCAGGTCATTGTGCCGAGCCTGTCAACAAACTGTTGGGTTTCATTTTAATGACGTATGTTAAAGCAACTAAAAACCTGAACGGTAGCCCTCAAAGACTTTTACCCTCACAAAGTCAAAGACAAAATGCAGTAAAGTGTGAAATACAAAGTACTTACTGTCTCCATTGAGTATTAAGTAAGTAGCAGCCAGTGATGCTAATCAACTGCTCCCAATTAACCCATCAGCAGACTGGATTTTACACAATGTTCTAAAGCGACAAACATCACAATCAAAAGCGTACTTTCCTTTCACAACTGTAGCTGTGCATGACACAATTTTATCTTCTACACTGGGCTGTAAACTCCTGCAAACTGGTAGTTTTACAAGAACACAAAATTTGTATATAGAAAAAAAAAAATCTGAACAAATTTTCATTTGTTTTAACAAAGCCACAAACAAACCAATCCACTGGGGTGAATGTACAAAATAAATCTAAATGTACACATCATAGCAAATCATAGTAAAAGATCTTCACTAAAGATGTCATTTATCTCAAGTTCCAGTGCAATTTACAATGCTTGAAGACCAGCAGATACAGAGTGCGGTGTAAGAAACATGATATGTTGGTCATTAATAAAGAGACATAAATCATATGTCACAGTTCACGTGAAAAGCGCTGATAGATATAAATGAGTTGGTGTTGGCTGACGGTCATGCACGTTGCAGGAGGTTAACAAGCTGCCTTCTGGAGCCAATACTAGTTAACCACAATACAATGGATCCACCTTGGATGTCTCAAAGATGGATATCAGTTAAAGCCACGTTCCCTAAGCTTTAGATGTTAAACACAGCAATCAATAACTACTTGTAGATGTCTACTGATAGCTGTCCCTGGGGGACTTAGTGCTGAGCCAGACACCTTTATAGTGGGAATCTAACTCACACCAACAGCTCCCTTACACTTAATCATCTGCCTCAGAGGTGTCTGAGGATGCCATTCAATAATGCTGTCCACAAAACTGGTGTAATGGGTCGAATGTGATAACTGCTTTATGCAGCTGTGTGGCAGAGAACTGAAGCATATCTCTCAGCTTTGAGTCTTTTTTTCCCACATGCTTTGCTACATATATTATGTATTGAGTTCTGAGTGTCTTAATACTGAGCTAACTACTCAACACCAGTGCAGACACAGCAGGAGAACATTGCTGCTGCACATTCTCTAATATATATTCACATGCGAGTTGTGAGTTAGAAAAAAAGAGATTATCACTTGCTTAGCAAGAAATTACAGTTCCAATGCTGTAATGTCCATGTGGTTTACGGTATCACCTGTTGGACAAACTAGTCTTTGACTGGTGTTTCACACATTAAAAATAACAGAAGAATGAGAAAATATAATCACACCCACTCCACAAAACAGAGTAATATCAAAGTACTGTTTGATTAACAGTCAGCGAGAAAAGAGAACAAAGTAATCAGCAGGAAAACTAAAGAAAGTAATATTTCAAGTGGAGCTCAGTGCAGCCGAGGGGCTGCTGTTAATGGTTTAACTTCAAAAGTAGAAGAGTTCAGGAGTTTTAAATTCATCATTTACAAGCAGGGAAAGTGGGTCAGTTCTACAACTGTAGCCCTGCTGGATTTTAAGCGGTAACATTAGAGACAGCATTTTCAAACAGAAACAGAGGAGTTCACACTCCTGTGGGGCGCAACTAAACTCTACACCTCCACAAATTTAGACATTAAAAGCGAAGACTTACATTGCAATATCATATGACAGATATATGTAATGATGTAAATAAAAAAATAGTGAATTGGTGGTACATATCAATAAATATATAAATATATATATACACACACATATATATATTTACACATATATATATACATATACATACATACATATACATACATATATATATACATATATATACATATATATACACACACATATATATATATTTACACATATATATATACATATACATACATACATATACATACATATATATACATATATATACACATATATATATATACATATATATATACATATATATATATATATATATATATATATATACATATATATATACACACATATATATATACATACATATATATATATAAATGCAAAAAAAAAAAGAATATATAGATATATATGTGTGTGTGTGTATATATATATATATTTATACATATACATATACATATACATATATATATATATATATATAAATATATACACACACACACACACACACACATATATATATATATATATATATATATATATATAAATATATATATACACACACACACACATATATATCTATATATTCTTTTTTTTTTTTGCATTTTCCCTTAAAAAACACTGAGTCAAGGGGTAGAAACTGAGACAGAACTAAATTAGAAAACGTGTTTAATTAACTCTGATTGCTGAAAGCCTCTTTTCCTCTGTGTTTCTTTTTTTTTTAAATTAATGGCGAAACCCACCTGCAGGATGTGCCTTTTTTATTTTTAAAAGAAAAACAAACAAACTGTAAATCATGGAGATGAAAAGCTTTTATCAGGACATCTAATTTGTCATCAGATGTGCATGAAACGTCCGATAATGTTAAGGTGATAAAAATCTATACGGTTTGGAAGAGAATTTATTCTGATTTTACAAATCAGGCAACTTTTTTTTGTCATATTACACTAGATCTACTGTTTAATGTGCAAGCAAGTGTAAAGACGACACAAGCCGTGCTGAATAAGAATCCACTGCGTCTCTTAACTGCTGCTTAATCCCACCAGAGTCCTTAATGACAAACATTTACCAAAACTGGAGTTAAATGGGTTTAGGAAAGGATTTGGACTCGAGTTGGAAATGATAAGTTTAGAAATGACTTGTCCCCCTGCTGTTTGGAAGCAGGAGATAAGAGAATTATTATTACTGCCAACCCAGATGCAGAGGAGCAATGCACTTAAACATTTCATCACCCCCCCCTCTTTATAGCCCACAAGACAAGATTGGTAACATCTCTGTCAGCAAAAACAGCTCTCTTCCTCTGTGTAGAAACTGGAGACAGGAAATCAAGGGCAGACAAGCAGAGGACAAGGGGAGGGGAAATAGATGGCAGAGTAGGACACAATAGATTAGTACATATTAGCAGCAGTATCCTTTCCTGTGCCTATAAAAGATAAGGATGGCAGAATCACGCTCCTTTGAGCAGTGTTGAATTTCCTATTCACATGAAGCAGTTTGTTTCTGCGCCAGGATCTCGCCCTTGCGGTACTGATGAGGGAGAAGTGTGAGGAACAGCAGAAACACGGATGACTGGGTCTGTGGTGGAGAAGATGGTGTCAAAATGCATAAACAGGAGACAAATTATACCGCTTCTCTGTAGAAAATTGACATGACTGAAGCTATTTTTTCCAACACCAGACAGGAAGAAGATAACGGCTCTCGTCTTAGAACTCATCTTCCCGTGTCGAAGCTACCGGATGAAGAAATTTAACCACCACATCCGGAAGAAAAAAAAACAAAACACACCCAAACAAATCTGCACCTTTTTGGAACAGGATACCTCTGAAGAGTCGTCTGGCATGGTTTGTCTCCTCTGCTTGAACTAAACGTTACAGTCACACAAACACACACACACACAAGCAGGGGTGTGTATCAAAGAATGAGCTCTGAAAGCTGAGAAATGTCTCGATTTTCCCGGTAATGTGTGAAAATATTTCAACTCTTCACTGAATTTAGGTTTTGAATTTCTTAGAAATGCTCTTCCTCTTTTCTTTCATGCACTTCTTGCCCTTTTTCTCCATAGTTGAGTACTGAGTCAATATGGCTTCATTTAAAAGGAAATCATTTTCTCTGTGGTGGATGAGAGGCGTTCCGTCACTTTCTCCCATGGAGAAGAATTAAATCTCCTTCTCTTCTTACGGTTTCCCGTCATAAGAGAATAACTTCCTGAATTATAATGCATTTTGCATAACTATAATCGCACCTTCATCAAACCAGACAAGCCTTCTGCTTGAAGAAAATGGACACAAACAGAAATCCACAGACATGAACCCAGCAGCCACGGTAGCAGCTGATATTCATTTTGCACACCCTTTGCCAGGGAGCTCTTCAAACGTATCCGTTCCTCCAAGGAGCGACTCTTTCCTGCCTCACAGAAAGGCACCAGCAATCACTCAGGACCCAATCAGCAGAACCAGGCTGTATAAGACTGCAGAGCTCTAGACTGCAGCCAACCCTCCCTGGGTCTAATCAACACCAGAAGCATAGTGCCAGAGCATTCAGTAACTGGCTGGATGTGCATGCCCTCCCCTGCAGCTGGCATTGCTCTAGTGATGGACCTAATCAGTACAACCGCAGCTCTTGTCACGACATACTCCACAGAATAGTTTGTTTCTTTGATATAATGCAAACGCAGGATGACTAAAACTTCTCATTTGCGTCGATTCTGCTGGGTTTGAGAGGAAAGTGCTCTAAGTCAGGCAAAAACCCTAATCAATGAAAGAAGCTCTACTTGAATGAAACATTTTTGATGACTAATACGGATAGAACCAGTTAACAATGAAACCTGAAGGCCAACCGAATCCAACACACTAATCTGATTTGTAGCCAAAATAGTTGGACGTTCAAAGCTCAGTGATTCAAAAAGTGCACGCTCATTTAGGTTTTTGTTAAACTGAACGAATCCTCCCAGTATGTCCATGTCTTTATGTGCTTTCCTCACCAGCAGCAGCAGCAGCACCATGTCAGCATGGTCACACACACATGCGACATGCAGGGCTGTCCACAGGTCTTCATCCTGGAGGTTGACATTCAGGCCTCGCTCTATCAGAAGCTCTGCTGCGAACACGTTGTCATGACGAGCACACTGCAGAAAGCAGAACAAGTATATTACCCTATTATTAGTTTGGAGAACGGGTATTTCCAGAGGAACTGCTGACTGCAAACAGAAAATATACTGTTTAGCGACTGTGGCGTGATAATGAATATGAGTGAAACACTGCACTGCAGTGGTGATGATAATATTCTTGTAGTGCCACTGGGGGAATTTACAAAATCATAATGATTACAGCATTCTGGATACTTAGCGGGTCACAACCATGCTGTCCCTACAGTATGGTGTTAGGACAAATAAGCATGCTGTTTGGGTTGTGATTGATCTTTGTTTATGTACTGTCAAGCTGAAAAGTACACAAGCCAGGACTTAAATTATGGAGTCACTGTTCCAATAATGTTCATTCTGTTTTCTATTTTGAAAGAAAGGGAAATTCAAACTCGATAAAGACACAAACTAATCTTGTTTAAGAGCTGAACTGTCAGGATTTTAAAAACATACCTAAAGGTGAATTATATTAAAAATAATTTTGGCAAACAAAGAAAACAAAGTATGTAACCTTTGTAATAAATTATAGAATGATAAAAGTGAAAAATATCAGATGCACTGTTTGGCTGAATACTTTGAGACACAAGTTTCATGAATAAAATATGATTAAAAAAAAAAAAAAGAAAAGATTTTTTTTAATCTCTCACCAAATATTACCAGTCTGGCTTGGATCTGAGTGTTTAATGGTCATTTAGTTGTTATGCCTGTCCTGAAGAAAAGATTGAACTCACTGCTTAGTAGTAAGTTTTCTTATTATCATCATCATCATCATCATCATGGCAAGGCAGGTTTATTTGTATAGCACATTTCATGTACAAGACAATTCAAAGTGCTTCACAGAAAAACATGAAAGCATTACAGCGAGGTGCAGAGAGTTAAGACAAACAAACAAGTAAAATGGTTAAAAGAAAACAAAAGTGATTAAATAAAAATGACAAATTAACCATGATGATCATTAACTGATAAGAGGTGGCAAATAAAAGCGTTTTTAATTTTGAAGTTTGATTTTTCTGTCCTGACACATTGAAATGTTTCCCTTTTACAACATTTGCATTTATTTGTACAGTAGACTTAGCTGACTGGGAAGAGCAACTATTTGCCACACTCTGAGCTGAGTTACTTTCTTGTTGGAGCCAAACTCGTTAGGCTATTCCGATTTGTGCATGTATTTGTTGTAAAAATAATAATTTCTTGGCGATCCCAGAACTCTTTCTACAACTTGACCAGGAATAGACTAAACCAAAAATGAATGAATAATACAATGTTCTTTCATTTTTCAAACTTTTGTGTGTATTAAAAATCCAATGTCTATTCTTTTAAGGATTTTTGTGCTATTAATATTATAATTATTATTATATTTTTATTTATTTATTGCTAAAAAAAAAAAAAAAGAACAACTTAAAGTTTTGAGACACAATTTCTAATAGGAATTGTAGTAAACTAATGGGACTAAGACAAACTGAATAAATCTGTCAGATGTCACTGCAATGTCCTTTAATTAACTTCTATTGAAAAATAAAAGGAAATAAAACACACCAAAAACAACCCTGTCTTTATCTTACCAGGTGAAGTAAGGATCCCCCTGAAGAAATGGGGGTGTTGGGGTCGGCTCCTTCTTTGAGAAGACGCAACACTGCAACACAATAAACATCCACATGTTGACACCTATAAAGTGTGAGGACAGCAGCTATGCTTCAGGACAAAACAACAAACACATACACTGAAATAAACACACAGATCTCTGCCTCTCACTGTTAAAATCAATATATGTTGGGCATGCTGGGATTGTCCTTGATCTGTCAGTGTTGATCAGTGTTAAGACATGCGTGCATGTTTGATAAGGCCTTCCTTCTGCAGCAGGTCAGAAAGTCACTGGGTTACACACATTCACATCACATACTATCGCCTCAAGTTAGCTTGAGTGTTATATATATATATATATATATATATATATATATATATATATATATATATGAAATATTTTTATTAAATACTTTTTTCTTTCCATAGCTGAATGTGCTGACAACAAAATCACACAAAAATTATCAATGTGAATCAAATGTATCAACCCATGGAGGTCTGGATTTTGAGTTATACCCTACATTAAAGTGGAAAAAAAAACACACTACAGGCTGATCCAACATTGATGTAATGTCCTTTAAACAAGTCAAAATAAGGCTCAGTAGTGTGTGTGGCCTCCGCGTGCCTGTATGACCTCCCTACAATGCCTTGGCATGCTCCTGATGTGACGGCGGATTTCTCCTGAGGGATCTCCTTCCAAACCTGGACTAAACCATCCACCAATTCTTGAACAGTCTGTAGTGCAACTTGGCGTTGGTGGATGGAGCGAGACATGATGTCCCAGATGTGCTCAATTGGATTCAGGTCTATAAGGTCCATAACATCAATGCCTTCGTGTTGCAGGAACTGCTGACACACTCCAGCCCCATGAGGTCTAGCATTGTCTTGCATTGGGAGGAACCCAGGGCCAACCGCACCAGCATATGGTCTCACAAGGGGGATCTCACCTTGGTACCTAATGGCAGTCAGGCTACCTCTGGCGAACACATGAAGGGTTGTGCCGCCCTCCAAAGAAATGCCACCCCACACTATTACTGACCCACTGCCAAAATGGTCATGCTAGAGCATGTTGAAGGCAGCAGAACGTTCTCCACGCCATCTCCAGACTCTGTCATGTCTGTCACATGTGCTCAGTGTGAACCTGCTTTCATCTGTGCAGAGCACAGGGCGCCAACGGCAAATTTGCCAATCTTGGTGTTCTCTGACAAATGCTGAATGTTCTACATTGGGCTTTAAGCAGAACCCCCCACCTGTAGACGTTGGGCCCTCATACCACCCTCATGGAGTCTGTTTCTGACTGTTGGAGCAGACACATGCATATTTGTGGCCTGCTGGAGCTCATTTTGCAGGGCTCTGGCAGTGCTCCTCCTGTTCCTCCTCTCACAAAGAAGGAGGTAGCGGTCCTGCTGCTGGGTTGTTGCCCTCCCACGGCCTCCTCCACGTCTCCTGATGTACTGGCCTGTCTCCTGGTAGCGCCTCCATGCTCTGGACACTACGCTGACAGATACAGCAAACCTTCTTGCCACAGCTCGCATTGATGTGCCATCCTGGATGGGCTGCACTACCTGAGCCACTTGTGTGGGTTGTAGACTCCGTCTCATGCTACCACTAGAGTGAAAGCACTGCCAGCATTCAAAAGTGACCAAAACATCAGCCAGAAAGCATCGGAACTGAGAAGTGGTCTGTGGTCACCACCTGCAGAACCACTCCTTTATTGGGTGTGTCTTGCCAATTGCCTATAATTTCCACCTGTTTTCTGTTCCATTTGCACAACACCATGTGGAATTGACTGTCAATCAGTGTTGCTTCGTAAGTAGACGGTTGACTTAGAGCTACATTGTGTTATTTGAGTGTTCTGTTTATTTATTTAAGCAATATATATATATATATATAGGATTTTTGTCTAAAAAGGTTAGCCTCACCACAAATACTAAAATACTTTTCAGAAGCTTTTTTTTCACCTGCTAATGGCTTTTATTCCTTAATGGTCTTTAAATGGCTGAAGAGAAAAACTGACCAAGCCTGCAGCCAAACTACACAATTATCTCTTCACTTCCAATACTCTGAAAGGACTCAGAACTAAAGCAGCAATTAAGTCCCGTCTTCTGTAAAGCTAAAGTAGTTACCAGGGAATAGATAATGCTCTCTCTTCTTTGGCTCTCAAACAGAATATCCCAGTTTATTAGTGAAATTGGAGCTCTATGAGTATATAAGGTAACTCATGATTTCCCTTTTGATTTTAAGCTTGGTGTGTGGCATCATTCATGGCACCATACTGCATAAATGAAGTAAAAGCTGTAATCTTTGTACCCTGATTTGTGAATATCGTTTGTAGGCCTTCAATTAGATATTTAACTCAATCACTGTTCTTGTTTTGCAGCCAGAAAAGCCCATGCCTGAATAAGAGGATAAGGTTGAAAGTAGACTTGTGGCACTTGGAGACTTAATATTCTTAATCTTTCAGTACACTGATTAGACTGGCTGAATTTAACCGATGCCACCATGATAAGCTGGGAGAAATAAAACACAGATTTTGTATTTTTGAGAAAAGTAAACACATTTTGAATAGAAAACACATTTTGAATAGAGGTCAACTGAGGCCAGTAGTCTGAAAGAGGCCCTTGGGTTTTGTCAGAGGATTTACACAGGAGCACTTTAAACACTTCACTACACACTGATTGAGTTGTTGGGTGTCTGAGACACAAAGCCAATGCTTCCCATCTCTTAGAGCCATTTAGTGTGAGACAAAAGAACTCCTCCGAGTTTATGGCACCTTGCTGGATGTGTGCAAACAAAGGTCAGGGGTTAAAAGGTACATATTGACCCTTATGATGTAAATGAAAAAGAAAGTGTTATTGTCATTAGGAACCAATGCCTCCATTGTACCAATCAGCAGGTTTCTGGAGACCAACAAACATGTCTATTTGAAGTTTTAATGCATGAGAAGCAATTAGTATTATAAAGCAAATGTTTTAATTTAAACAAACAAAAAAACAAACAAAAAAAAAAAAAACAGGTTTGTTGTCAATAATGTTAATGCAAAAAGAATAAAAAAAAGAAAATAGGGAAGGACAGAAAGCCATAATCTTTAATGACATTTTGCACAGAAAATAAATGTGGTATAAAATACTTAACAGGAATCTAATTTTATTATTGCACTGTCACATTAATTTTAACAGGCCTTAAGCCACAACTTTACAGTATATGTTAGCTCTGATTCCTTCAATAATCTGAGCCAAAATTATTCTAGCTTCAAAGACTCAAACGTATCTCAATACCAGAAAAGTTCAAATATCTTTCATGCCCTAAAGCTCCTGGATATAACAACCAGTTTTACTTGCTCCTCAATATCGTGTTGTACATTTTAATGTAAAACATACAGAAGAAGAGTTAAAGGCTTCCCAGAGTAATTAGGGTAATTTTATGACTGTGTGTTTTTATATTACACTGTAGGTTGACCTTTAGGGTTTAGTCTCGGTGTGCCGCCTCTTTATGATTAGCCAACTGCATGAAAAGAGGGCAGAAAGCAAAGTCAACTGTCAATTTGTAGAAATGTGCAAAACAACTGTTTGACACATATGTGGAGTTTCTATGGCAACCAGATTGGAAATGGTGGTACAGAGAGAGAGAGAGATAGTGAGATAGGGAAGGAGCCGGGAAGGTCGAGTGACAATTACATTAAATAAAGATAAACTGACAGAACGTCATATACCAGAACATCCTGCTTTGAATATATTTTGCTGGGTTCATGACCTCCCATATTCAAATTCTTCAAAACCAAACCTTAAAGACCTCATTAGTCCAGTAACAATTAGTTTCAAATTGCCTACATTTAGCTAAGCCACCTAAAATAAAGCACACAGATTCAGTTGACTCTCAACTTCTGTGCTCATTTAGGAATTGCTGATGATGTGAATCACCTGCAGCTGTATTTAAAATTTCATTGCATAACGGTTAACAGTCATAGCCACGTTTCTATTAGTATAAATGCAATTAGAGCAAGCAATTCCTAAAAAAAAAGAAAAACCCAGAAAGATTGCCATGTTGAAACCCCGTATTAATACCGACAGGAAGAATCAGTTACCTGCTGTTGAATGGGCCTGCCCTTCTGTACACAGCCACCATAGTTTGGATACGGGAAATTCAATTAGCTGCAATTTGCTATTCATGTCATATTTAATTATATCCACCTGTATGTACCTTTCAAACCTGAACAAAGTGCTTCAAGGTCTCTTGTTAAGTATAAGCCCCCTGCAGTAATAAAAAAAAAACACCTCTCATTGCAGAGAAAGGTCTATAGATTTAGTTTCTTCGTGTCCAACAAGTAAACACAAAGGACCATGACTAGCTAAGAATCTGATCAAATTCTTGCAAAGCAAGCTTTATTAAATGCATTATAGCTGCCCCCCCCCCAACCTAATGTGAGATTCTTTTCAAGTCTTTTTTATCTTTAGAAATGCTTGTGTATTTTTGCTCTTTCTCACACAGTCCTAGAAACACAAAGGGAAGGGCCATCTCATTTTATTGCACATGTTTTGAAACTTGCTGACATTTCAGCTAAAAGGGGCTCTATTACAATACAATACTTAACTTTGAATAAATATTATAGTGACAGCGAGTTCTGTGAGGAACAAGTCTCTCCTTCCCATTTCTCCCAAGATAATATGATTATATGGATTTTGGTCTGAGCCAATTTAGAGTGATGATACAATTTCACACAAGAATGCGTACGTTTAAAAGTGTTTTAATCGCATATCATACAAATGATTAATTATCAAAACACCCTTATAAATGCTATCTGTTACACAAGACTGTGCAAATTTGCTTGGTGAAGAAGAACCTAATTAGATAATCATAAATTACTAAATAAAACTAAGCTGCATCCTTCATCTTCTTATAAAAGAAAAGACACATAATAAAATCAGACTTTCTACTTAAATGACTACTTAAGATGTGTATTGTGCATGAAAAAGAAGGCCTTGGGGCCGGTACAACCCCCCTAGGAAAGGAATATAATGTTCACTGACACACTGTCCTCAAACCTCTCCAGTACTCCAGGACTGTGGCACCTGGCTACGGTCCACACACACCCTTCATTCACCACCATGCTGGACTCTGTGTTGTCTATTATGCTTTCAGTTGAAAGGCGGCACCAGATAAAGCTGGCTGCGAGGCCTCGGTCTGCCTGGTCCTGTTTTCTATGTATTATTGTTCTGTGTTTGTGCGTGTGACCTTAGACAGGTTGTACTGACACTTTGAATGAAGTATTCTTGATTGATTGATTGATAAACTGTTGCTTTTATCAATTTTCCTGGCTGCACTTGTTTCTATTGAACGTGTCATAAAAATATCCTTTTTGCATGATGTTAATGAACATAATTAGCAAAGAAAAGCACAAAAGTTGAACTTCTACCTGTAAACCTCCAAACTAGCCCAAAAGACCCATCAAGAAACATCAAATTTAATATTTCAATCTAACTAAACACTGCCATGGCAGATGATGATATTTTTAAATGCAGCCGTAAAGATATTGTGATGCTTTTCTCCACCAAGCCTGCGGGAGAAGACCTGGTTCTGTCAGAAAACTTGACAGATGTCTGACAAACCTTTAATCCCAGCGTGTTGTATAACTGAGAAATATCAAGTGTGTTCCCAAAAACTGCATATATATCTTTTTTGCTCTGTACTCTCCCCTCCTCTCTGGTTTTAGCCTGATCACCTGGAGAGAATATTAATAGCTGGAAGACTTACTGATAAATAAAGGAAAGTTAAATGTCTGAAGGTTTTCACCTCAGGCCATGCCATCACTACACCACAGTAGCTCTAAGATTTGTATCTTCTTCTGTGGTGCTTTTCAGCATATCAATTACATCAGCAGCTGGATTCTAGAGAATGTATGTTTTAGAGAGCACAACATCTAACAACCTTTTCTCTGAGCTTCAACTTGTACACAATAAGACTAAATTTAGATGCATGACAAAAACATTCAGAGTATTAGGAGATTGAGCTCTGCTCAGAATGACTTTAGATGTACTTAGAGCTTGAGGCAAACAGACTGTTCAGATTTTGTTTCAAGGCTTTTCTGCACTGATCTGGATCAATGCATGCAACACTGTATCACAGCACACAATATGTTGCGCCCGGCGTTCTTGTTTTATGCACAGCATGTTTCAGTTTTATTAACTGTGTCTAAAGCAGTGCCGCAAAGCTCTACACAAGACTGAGAGCTATTACCTCGGCTTGCTTCACTACCTCAATGTGGAGAACTGATTGGAGTCTGAGAATGGTGCTGTGCCTGCACAATGCATTTGTACACATTAATCAATAACGAAAAGAGCAGCCAACTCGTTGTACATGCTTTCACATACAAACAGATGGGAACTGTGCTGCTGCACGCACAGCAATTACATTTTCATATATTGTGCACTGAATAGATGAAAAGTACCAGTTAATTAATGCAGAGACCTGGGCACAGGCAGACCAACAATACCTCTGGTTTAATGTTCCCACTGTCCCCAAATGGAAGAGATATAAATGCCTACTGTGGAGTTGCAGGGGTGTTTGGTTTTTTTTCTTCTGGGGATAAATTTCAACTTGGAAAAGAAATTCCAGTGATAAAGAAGTTAGAAGAATAACACAGACATTTGGACATATTCTGTGGGGATCCTGAATGTTTTTTAGAGCTATCCATCAAAGGACTGTTGAGATCATTTTTGTTTGGGCTGGCAGTGATGGATGTTGTGGATAAAAACAAAATATGCTTCCTCTTTATAGGAAATGAGAAATAAATCGGAAAAATATGACTGCAAACTCAACTGCAAGTCTATACAGGTGCTGCTTGTATATGGTGAATATCAATATACTTATGGGTACCGATGGACGTCACATGGTTTATAGAATCTGTCTTAAATTTACTAGGACTCACTTTAGTCACTCTTAAAGTCATTAGCAAAAAATGCAACTTTCTGTGAATGTTTTTCAGAAAAATGAACCTCAGAATAAAGACCAAGTGTGGATTGCATGATTACAGGGGCAACAGCTGCTGCAGTTCCGCTTGTGTCTAACTTTGATGCAGTTGTGAGATTGGTTTGGGAAAAGCAATTTCACCAAATGTCAGAATGCAACTGAGCCAGATGTTTGCATGTGGAATGGGGGAAGATGAGGTGCAGTATGCTCCTATCTAGCCATCAGACTGGGTGTTATTGGTATTTTTCCACTTTAATCCTAACCTAATGCCTGCTTTTCAATTCGTCCACACTCCAATTTTCATTTTGTCACTCTGTCGAATTGCTCACTTCCCAGCATTCCTCATCTTTATCTCATTCTCCTCCAAATTACTTTATGTCCAAAACTAAAGATAAGACAACAAGTCCAGGGAGTGCATAAGACAGATATATCTATCCTGCTGCCTTGTCAGCACTCAAAGTTTCTACGGGTTTTAGCACACTAAACACTCCTCATTTAGGACATCACAGATTCATTTAGTCTTTTTCTCCCCATCATTCAACATTGTTCTCAGCCTCTTTCAGTTTATAATCAAGTGTCATTTTCTAATCTCTCTTTTTTCTTTTGCAGTCACAACTTGTTTAAGGTACAGTGTGGAAGTAATTTGTTTTCTTATGAGCAAAGATCAAGTATTGCTTTTATAAATACGTATTTTACTCAATCACATCAGAATGAAAGTATTCTCGTAGTTTTGAATGAGTAATTTAGAAATATATAGGTGGCAACGCACCCAACAGAAGGCTGCCATGCTGCAGCGCCATCTTTGTATAAGGTAGACAAAAGAGGACAAACTTGTTAGCCTTAAAATCAAGACATTTATAAGGTGATCATATCTTATTTAGAAGTTATGTATCTACTTAAATCCAAAGATTTAAAAGCTGAAGGCTTCCCTGTCATTGTTTATGAGCTACAGCTGAGTTAGAATGAACTGCAATCTCCTTTAACAGAAAAAAAACCTACTGTAGCGAGGTGAAAAGATTTTAGGACAGACAACCCACAGAGAGCACCGATAGCGCTAAATGATAGCGCTATCGGTGCTATCATTGTCACATGATAGCACCGATAGCCATTGTCACAATGTAGCAAAAACTGCATCCATCCAAATCAAATATACAACTGTAGAATCAACTGGATGGATCTGCAAGTCTTCACCGAGAAACAGACACAGAAATCAGACCAACATAACATAATCAGAGTAAAAAAGCTTTTTTCTGGACTCCCGGAGTCTGTTAGAAGTTAATTTGGCCTTCATGGAGGATCTCTGTATGCAAGTCTTTTTTTTTTTTTTTACTTAAGCTAGATCCAGTTCTTACTCTTAATGCCATCAAATAGTGAAAAGACCTTCACAGAGCAAAGCAAATTGTCGTAGTCCAGTCACAAAGTGGAGCTTGGGTGACTTGGCCAAGAGGTAACCTATTCACGCAGAGCCATGAAACCCTGTAGCGGCACACTGTCTGCTCCCACAAGCCCCAGCTGAATCTTCTAGGCAGCCGGGGAACAGAGATTAACACACTGACCTGCACAGACTGCTGGTGGGAGTCAGGACTGGCACAGATATGTCCGACAACTAAGTCAATGACTGGCAGTCACTATCATAAAGAGAAAGGCACCCATGCCGGACAAAAATCAATTCCCTGTAGAGGTATGTGTGTGAAGTCCCTTTAAATTTCAGGAGATTATTGACAAGATGATCCAATAAAAAAAAAAGCGTTAAGTGCGTTTTTACTGGGAGCTTAAGTGTAATCTTTGCACTTGAAGGCTGAGGGGAAGACAGGATTTATTGCCTGCCTGAGACAAACTTGTAGCGTGTCGATCCACCAAATGACAACGGATAAATGAACAAATGTTTGCTGCCTACTAGGATTGTAAGCCACAGGCGGTACTTTTTAACAACAGCAATAGCTCCACTGTACAGATTTCCATCAGCTGATGCCGAGCATCTGAACATGGGAGGCATGTGCATATGCCAGCAAGGTACATACCAAACAGAAAGACTAAAACTTTACTGCAGGCAACTGGCCTCCTTTATTAGGAACAAATCAGACAAATAGTACTCTGCAAATGGTCATTTTCTACTTTTGGAGATTTAGGACAAACTCTACTACACACCCAAACAGATACATTAGCACCACAGTGTTCTGCATAAAGAGACTTCATGGGGCGTTCAGGGCTGAAGCGGAGAAATGTGTTTTGTTTAAAACTGTACTGTTAACTTTGCTACACAGAACGGGACAGATAAACAGACAGAAGGTGTTGCTGAGTCCCTAAACACATAAATGTACTATTACAGATGCACACTGACATTGTCTTTGAAAAGCTCCAGAGTGTGTGAAACATAAAGAACAAAACAAAAAGCTGAACGTTGCAAACGAAGTCCATGTTTCTTTGCCTCTGATAACATAACATGTGTTGAATTTATAAAACACAAATATATAAAAATGAAACCATAAAGAATCCAATATGTAGGTTCTGACAACAGTGGAGGAGATTCGTGACTGCGCTTGGAATGAGGCAATACCATCAAGATATTTTTACCATGTGTTTATTATTGTAGAAAGCTAATTCTACTGAACAGTGGCCTCCTACACTGAGCAATGTAGGAGGCAAAAAAACACTGCAAACACGGGCTTGTTTATTCTGGGTTCAAAGAAGAAATGGCATTTTATCTGAAATTACAGTTTGCCATTAGTATGAGACGCCATCTCTACTGATGAGTTTTGTCCTTGAGGACAGTCTGATTGACAAATAAGTGTCCGCTGTCTTCAGCTAAGTGAATATCTCAAATAGTAACTCTCAGAACTAAACCACAAACAGACTCACACTCCTACGTCCGACTGTAACGCACCTTCCTTGTCGTCATGGTGAATGATGGCATCTTTTATGACATCGGCCAGGCGGAAGCGGACGCGGTGCTTCTTGGAGTGGGTGGACGGGGCTAGGACTTTGATTCCACTTTGCTGGCACTGAAGGCTCTTTTCCCTGTCGTAGTACGCCCTAATTTGGTCACAGCGCATCCTCCTGACCAGCCGCTGGCGCTGGCCTATGGGCAGAGACTCCAGGAGACACTGGTCTATCTCCATGTTCTGACGAAAGACGTTACATAGCTGGAAACAACCTAGTGAGAAAGGAAGGTTGATAAGAGGGGAAAATAATAAGTATGTTTACGTGTAGAAAGTGATAAAATTGAGAAAAAAAAATAAATTAAAAAAAAAAGCATGCAAAATTCTTTATTTATCAGCTATTTCTATTCAGTGTCTGATGGCGAGGTGAGGTAGGTCGTTCAGCCAATGGTGTTTACTCAACTAAGGACTCCTGAGCTAATGAGACAAAGCTTGGATGATAAAACCCACTGACAGTCAGGATCACCTCCAGGCAGAACGGCGCATCTGTGTTTTTGTTTTGCATGTCATGCATCAGCATTTTGGCCTGTGGTGTTTTGGCAAACATTTGACATATTTACTATGAAACATATTTGCAGTGTGTTTTGCCCTGAGGTGGGTTAACATAGACCTTGGAGCATTTTATGGGCTGTTTTCTCCGATCCCAACAGAGTTTAGCCACTCTCCTGACTGTGCATAATCTCCCTGCTGCTCAGTGGAACCTCGCCAAACAGATCTCATCATGAGGCAGCTGCCGAGCCCATTATGGTCTGCCTGGATGATTTGGATGTTCATCGTTCGTGCAGCAGGTGAGAAGAATGAGATAACAATAAAACTACGTGTAAAAAGTCAAAAGAGAAGAAAATCCATGCAATAAGTTGGCTTAAAGCAGAGAGTCGTGATGATATTTAGGATAACTTGACAAATTCAGGTCATAGCTGGCCTGGCGCAGAGCGCAAAGAAAAAGGGACAAGGATTTCTTTGTAAACAGTACAGGTCATGCTTTTGTGTGTGACGCACCAACTTGTGTCTCTTTGGCCCTACTGTCTGTATCTTATAACTTCTTTTATCAGTTTCATTTTTGCTGTTCCTTTGTGGACTTTGTACTTCTGTCCTTGGAGCATTTTAACATTATCACTGCATGCACTTGAATCCAGCACTTTTTTCTTTTTATCATCTGTAAAATATTTCTGAAGTATCTGTTGTTCAACTGCATCTATTCCTCTCTATTATACCATGATTCAAAATTGAATTAAATTTAATTACATTTTTATTGGTTCAAAGTGGGAAAATATCCCCTGAAGTGCAAACTCACATTTTTCTGCCAACTCAGCAAATAAGTGTGGTTGATAAAACTTTAACTGATAAGGGGGAAAATGATCATCTGTGGTTTAATTTTACTTTGGAATTAGCAGTTATATAACATTATGTCCAGGAGATTTGAGCAAATGGGGGAAATTAGAGCTGCAGCAATTGGAGTAGGAGTGTTTGCATTGGCAAATTACAAACAGCAGCCGCACCATGATGCGAATTCACAATGAAACTTGACTAGTGGCAGATTCTACTGCATCACTTCAATTAACTGTCATATTATAAACGCAGAGCACGGAAACACTTTAGTTAAAAAGCATTATTTACAGAAAAGTACTGTAAAACTGACCATAAACAGCCTAACATCCTGAAAAAGATTTAAGAAAACTGCAGGGTCTAAACAATTCTTCTGTTCCTCTTCTGTATGGCTTGTTCCAAATCAGGTCTAGCTATGATACTTATAGGATACATCATTTACATATAATGGATGGATTGATAGTGCTCAAACAAAAGGTAGCAGTAGAGCTGAACGTGTTACAAACTATAATAACAATTCATTTCAGTACATATACAGACAAAACATTACCAGTACAAATAAGAGTACATTAATGAGATGTAACATACTTTCTTTCAAAAATAGAGCTACAAATTGGAAGGTAAGGAGTCAGTGATGAAGCCTACAATTGGATTTTTCTGCAGTAAACAGAGGCATTACGCTTTATAAAAAGTCTTTCCTTAAATTCTATCCAATATACACCCATATGTGATATTGAGTTAAATAGGTAGTGTCAATATTCCCTTTTTTTGTTTGTTTGTTTGTTTCTTTGTTACAGTATGGCACAAAACAGAAAGTGCCTCCAAGTCTGGCAATGGAGAGTCCCCCTGAGATTTTTGCTGGCACTAATGCTGTCTGTCTGAAATGTTATTCGGAAGCTTTGCTTTGAACAATGTAAGCATTTACAAGTGAAAAGCTGCACATAAAAAAAAAACAAAAAAAAAACAAAACAAAACCACAAAACAAAAAACATCCTCAACAGTGTCAACACAGACAAGTACACCGCTGCTCTTTTGAGTCAACTTTACACGGTATGCAGCTGCTGTTTTTCATCCTGAGAGGTTTAAGTGTGTTTGGGTTAAGATCTTTATCAGGCAAAAACAAAAATGTCTGAGCAGACAAAATGAGTTCTTGTGTTTCTCCATGCTTTTTATTTCTGTCTGATATACATCTCCACATTCAGCCAAACACCTGCCCTCTCAACTCCAGTTACACTCGCACACAAACACACATCCCCGACAATACATCAGTGCCATCTGCTCTGGTTGGACATGCAGAAATAGTGCTTTTGTATTCAGGTTCCAGACAAGGGGGGGGTGGCGGGGGGGGGTCATTATCACGCTGTACATGCCAGGTGCTTTAACTGTATCCGTTTTTAGAAACTTAGTTGTTGGTTGAACACACACACACACACACACACACACACACACACACACACACACACACACTGTAGAATCACAGATGCAAACAAAAGCTTCAGCTGTTATTGCCTCAATTTTTTCATCAACTCATCACCTCTCCGTCTATCACCTTGGCTTCTCTTCAGGCCGTTGTTATTGTTACTTGTGATAACAGAGATGTTTTTTTGTTCAGTCTGTGTCTGGGTTTTGTTGCACTGGACAGATATATTAATGCACAATAAAGGAACAAACCAATCATGATGTTAATTTGGATATATGCCTCAATTGAGTAAAACTTCTACATTTTTACATGTTTTTTGTGAACCTTTTTAATAACTTTTCACATTACACATTTTCCTTTTGGCCAATTTATATCTTCAAAAATGCAAAAGATAAGATTTTTCTTTCAAAATGTGCAACTTTGGATTTTCAGATGGAATATCTGAACACTGGACATAGCATGATGTAATATCTTATTTATATTCAAAGTCAACGATTTTTTTTCAGAGGGGAATAATTCACCATAAATAAAATAGCCAACAGAGATAGAAATATGCTGTTTTTTTTATTTTTAAGGATAGAATGAGGCTATAAAAATGAACAACTCTCACTGTAAAAAGCCTTCTGATAATAGTCAACTGAGTAAGCCTTTAAAAACACATATCATTCTGGAAAGCATCCAAACTGAAACTGCACTAAAACATTTATAAAACAAGCTTTTTAAATTCTATCTTTGAATATGCAAAATAGGGTTTATGTAAATAAATATTGCACCAATCTCAATTAATGTCCAGTACACAAAACATAGTTCAAATAAAATATAAAAATATCTATTTTGTCTATTTGTCTAAAATATGCATCTTAATTAGTTCAAAATAAAGATTTTTTTTACATTTGAAATAAATGTGATTGCTCACATGAAATGGAATTATGTTATAGAGATAAAATACCAACACATCGGCTTAGTTTCTGTCACACATACAATGATGTGCCATCTCCATTTTTGTCTTTGCTCTTCTCTCTGTTCCTTGTTTTTCCTCATATATACTGTGTCCTTCACTACTTTTAATCCTGTACACTCATCATCTAGTCAACATACCTTCAAGGCTACAGCCACATAATCCTATAGACTCTTTGTACATGACAAGCGTCATGTACAAAGAGTCTATAGGCATAAGATGACACGTTGGGGCAGACATGACTCACAAGTAAGACAATGAAGCATAGATAGTATGTCATAGATCAAATCTAGACCTTGAGAGCTACTATCCTGCATTTTCTGGATGCATCCCTTCTTTAACACACCCGAATCAAACGAATGGCTCATTACCAGGCCTCTGCAGAGCTAAATGACATGTGGCCAACATGCTGTAAGCAGTAGGAATGTATTTGTTGAATTAAATACATATGTATGCTGGTTTGTTTTGGTTGCACAACAACACTGATTTCATTAATCCAGATTTCCAAGCTCCCACTTTGATTTAATGTCTACTTCAATGCAGTTAGATTCATTACAGTTTAGTTTTAATATCTAAGCTATGTCACTTAATGCAATGAATAAAAATTAAGCTTCCCATGTGTAAACAAAGGAGACGTACTGTGTCTAAAGTCTTAGGATTTTAAGACAGGAAAAGGGTTGCATGATATATTGAAAATTTGCCATCACTAAAACTGACATCAGTACTAGTATCATAAAAGACTTCTAGGTTGCAATAAATCCTTAGGTACTTTCTTCTCTGAAGATATTTTCAGTTATTGTAAGTCATTATGGTTATTGCAACATAATATCATAAACTGAATGGTTTTTTTTTTTTTTCTTTATTGTGGAGCCCTAAATGGGACCACTCAACTTAAAAGGCAATCTGGGAAATTAGTTAATAGTCTGCATGCTGTGGTTTTGTGCACACAGTCAAATCAAACTCAGGTTAGCGTTTGGCTCTGCCAGTTAACTAGACTACTGTCCTTGTCTCAGTATACAAGCACAGTGGAGGAATTTAGTTTCAAACTCATGTGTGACAATGAACTGAAATGTAGTAAATCATTTTCACTCAGTTTCTGACATAAGTAACATTGATATGTGTGAATGGAAAAACTTTATTAATAATTTAGCTACACTGATATACAATTACATTAGACCGTTTTACATGCTGAAAGATGCAGGACAACTTTAGTGCTTCAGCAGCATGTTGACGCTTTTTTGACTCTACAAATGTAGCCCACATTCTGATGGGCAGCTGAGCAGTTGTCTTCTAACCGAAAGGTTGGGAGATTGATTCCAGGATTCCCTTGACTGCATGCCGAAGTGCGCTTAGGCAACCTTCAAGTTGTGCCTATCGGGGTATAGGTGTGTGTGAATGGGGGAATGTGCCATGTGGTGTAAAGTGCTTTGAGTGGTATGACTGGAAAAGTCTTATACAAGTCAATTTACCATGATTCAATCTCCAAATACATCTGGTTGGATTTGACTTTTGACTTGACTTTGAGGGCTTCGATGTCATCTCATCAGGACAGACTTTGGTCAGACTAAACTTGATGCCAGCTTTCAGTTTACATACAATTTTTAAAGAATTACATTTACCTTTGTAATCGATATTAAACTTTTACCTTTCAATAAAGGATGTTGGCAGTTCTATCAACCCTGATAATAAAATAAACATTTCTCCTACTTAAGTTGTATAACAAGATATAACTACATGGTATAATGTCTGCTTTTCAAGGACATTGATAATTCCTGCTGTGTGATTCATAGCCAAAAGTAATAAAGCGTGAAAAAAAGTAAGAAAGAAGAGCAAATTGATGGAGCTGAAAGAATGAATGAAATGGAAAAGAGGTGGGACAGATACAGACAGCAAAGCATGAGCTTTCTTCCGCTGCCATGTCTAGGCTATCAGCTATTGATTGAGTGTATAAGATCCCATCCAGGTTCCAGCTAATAATACTGACAGCAGTGCAGGAGCTTGTAATTTAGTAAATAGCATGCATACACACAAGCATGTACACACACTCACACACACACACACAAGCTGCAGACACTGTAAATATACAGTACACAGACAAGAGGGACACCAATGGATTAAAGGGGGAGACAGGTATAGTTCTCTGAGTCATGGTGAGACTCAGACATCCTGCATCACCTTAATTAAAAAAAAAACTCACTTATGGGTCCTCTTTCATTCTCTCTGTCTCTCTCTCTTCCTTGACATTACCTCTCAAACACGAGCCTGTTTCTCACCCATCCCTCCGAGTCTGCTCGTCACTCTTTGCAACACTTGGCCACATTCTTCTTATGTCACTCTTTCCATCTTCACCTCCTTTCCATTTTCCCATCCTGCCATTCCTTCCCTCCACTGCTCCTCTAAATCATCCTCAGTTTCTCTCCATCTGTCCCTCGCTTACTGAAATGACTACATTGGTACATTGCTGTCTTATGAACACGCCAGACACTGCTGCATCTCCGATTCATCTTTTTTTTTTTCCTCATCTCTTTTTTTCCCCTTTTTTGCAGCTACCTGCCGCATTCACCGGTCAACTTCACACATCTGCAGCACCTCTCTGCAGCAAGATTGCACAGTCACACACACACACACACACGCGAGGAGAGACAAATGCCCATTGAAGTTTAGATCCCTTCTGTCTGCAGCAAACAAGCAGAATTCCCACGCACATGAAAACAGGGAAATGTGCTGCATTTCTTACTGAGTGTTAATATAAGAGGTACACACCTATGGTAAGGGGAAAAAAACATGCAGCAGCATACAAAAGATAAGAGTGGCTGAATGGCTACTTACAACATTTGATGAAATGGTAGTGAGACATTTTCTCAGTCAGTCGGAGACCACCAGCAGGCAGGCAGAAAGGAAGGCGGGAAGTCAGTGAGGCCGACAGGCAGGCAGGTTATAGTCAGCTACAGGTTCCAGCAAAACTAACTAATGCAGAGCTTGCAACCGGTGCGGTGCATTATTAATCTGGCTCCCTGCATGCTATCAAAACTCCATTCCCCTGTCTGCATTATTCACCACCGGCAGTCGCAGCTCCGGTTGCAACTCATGCAGCTTCTACATCCACACGTTCCCAGGCTTGCACACACATGCATGCACGCACACACGCATCCACAGGCACAAACTCCTCGGTCAACCTGTCAGCAACAGGGAGCTGCTGCTGTTTCTAGCCCCTCTCTCCCACAGCTAGACAAACGCTGCACAACGTCTTCTCAGCCATAGCTGACACACGTGCTCCGCTGGCGTCATGACTGGCAGTTGGCTCATCCCTCCTCCTGCTCAACACACCCCCATGACGCAATGCTTTTCACCTCCTTACACACCCCCCTTCTGGTGGCATTTTCCCACATTTACATACATACATATACATACACACACACACACACACACACACACACACACACACACACACACATATATATACATTATATATATAACTATACATATATATATATATACACACACACACATATATATATACATATATATATATATATATATATATATATATATATATATATATATATATATATATATATATATATATATATATATAAGCATTCAAAGTAAAGTATTAATGCATGTTTATTGAGTCTATCCACCACCTTCTTAGCCAAAAGGGGAAAAAAAAGGTGGGGGTGGTATAAAGGTTAAGGATATCAGCGTGTGAGATAGCGGTATTAAGGGAGCTTGCTGGGGAAAAAAAATAGGAAAAGAAATAAAAGATTTTAACATAGAGGAAAGGCAGATACAGCAGGGGGAGCAAGAGAAGGAAAAATTAGCTAGAGACAGGGAGAGAGGGGGAGTGTTAAATTTGATAGAAGGACATGTATAAAACGGAGAGAAGAGAAGCTGCTGCAGTGCGGCTTTTTGCGTACTGAAAGGTTAAGTGCTCATCATCATAAAAAAAATAAAAATAAAAAAATAAAAAATCCAAAATATGAGATTATTTTTCTAGATTGGTAAGGCCTGACACACTTTAACACACACGCATGGTGTGACATAATGTGTCTGCGTGTATATGTGCGTAATGTGTACATACATACACAATGTGTATGTGCCTGCACGGCTAGTGTGTCTGTAGGGCAATCTCTATGAGTCTGTGCTTTAAGGCTGATTAGCATATATGAATAAGTTATCTTTGCATTTAAAAGAACATCTGGACGAGAAGGGTAGACAAGATGCAGACAAGGAGAGAATGCCTGACGGAAAAAAGTGGGAGGAGTGAGAGTGAAATTGTAGTGAGATGGATGAGCGTCAAATAATATAACAGGGCATGCATGGCGTGACTAAAGCAGGCTTGTGACACTCGTTTTAGAGATGTGTGGCAGGGTGGTCGCATGTCTCCAGGTCTTATACCATGCTCAATCTTCTGTGGGAGATTCTGAGCTGTTATTTCACCGTGGCTGTTAAACATGGCCTTGTGGAGATGGATTAAAAGAGCACGAGTAGCTGGTGAGGTTTTGGTGTGTGATGACAGCAAATGCAGACGAGGCGACAGAGCAAGCTTGAAAGGGAATGAGAGAAAGACTAACCGCGGAGCTGAAAGTGTGTACGTGTTAGATGTGTGCCTGGATGCTCGAGTTCTGTCACACAAAATGAGGTCAGAGAAACGACTTATTGCATTTGCTGCAAGACAGAGCTGATACTTCATCTCCCGTCTTAAAAATCACGTCCCAGGTTTGGGTATGAACACATATATGTGCATTTAAGCAAGCCTGTTTGTCTGTGTTCAAGCATTTGCAATAAATTTACTACAACCAATTATCACTGCATAAGACATTTTTACATTTAAACTAAAAACAGACACATTTACACTTTTCCCTGCCCTTGCTTGCAGGGTCGTGTTGTATTTTTAGCCAGATTATCCAATATTTGCTGCATCAACATTTTCTTACAACATCCAGACCTTGTAGGAGTGTTTCTGACAAAGACAATCCGTTTCCATCTTAATGTTATTCGGCAGCTCATGAAATCTTGTCATGTATCCCCACAGAAATACACAGTTCAGACTGTGGGAACATGCTGTGAGAAAAGGTAAAACAAGGTCTCAATGTGAGACATCCCGCCAGCAGGTAAGTCTTCTCTGATGTTACAGCAGCAGGATAATGGCTTGCTGACATGTAGTCACATTTTTTGCCTCTCAGGAGTTACAACTAGGTCAAGCACCTTAGCGGGGAAGTGGATGGCAGGCACAAGTAGAGTAGGCGTAATTGAAATTAAGAAACAGTACAGAGACTTGCATTGTTTGATGCTGCTTTTTTTTAGAAGGATTTCTTTCCTTTTATAAAAGAGAAAATCTGAGTAATTTAGACAATGGGCTGAAGAACCAACTTTATCAGTAAATGTAATCTTGTTGAAGTTCGTTTTAGAAAATACAGAAAAACAGACAAGAATTATGCTAAATTTGTTAATGACAAAGGATAACAATTAAAACAAGATCATTACACATTTGCATTTTGCTTGGTTCCAGGATAATAAATTTGTTTTCTCCTCTCTGTCCTTAACGTTAACCAAATTTGCATTAACAGAGCTCTTAGTCACATATTTTCTGCTTCCGCTGTCATGGTGACAGTGGATCCGGAAGCAGAGCAGGATGTCCAACAACCTGAAGGTTGGCAGTTGGAATCCTAACAATCTGTCATTGTGTCCTTGAGCAAGACACTTCACATTCCTCGCCCCCCATGTTGGCATCACTGTGTATAAATGTTTCTTCCGTGTTTCTGTCAGTGTGCTCCGGGGCAGCTGTGGCTGCAGACGTGGCGTACCATCACCAAGTAGGATATAATAGATTTAATGTAAAGCACCTTGGGTGCCTTGACAAGCACGATAGAAGTCTAATCCATTATTGTGGTGAAAAATATATTTAAAATGATTACTGAAAGATGCCCATTCAGTCATATTGTAAAGCAGTTGCTCTGCCTAGATAAATTCAAATTTATAAACAAAGCTTCATCTGACCATTTTCGACAACACTGTGTAGAGGTTTGCTATATTTACAAGTATGGTGATCACATAGAGAACAGGTTAGAAATGCCAAAATGGACCTATAGACGTCTTTCACCTGTCACTGGTAAACCTATTTATCTTTATTGTACTGGAAGTACGGTGCTTACTTTCATCTATGTTACAAATCTTAAAGTGGCTCTATTGTGCACATTTCAGTCTAATTTCTTTAATATGCAAGTCTGGAAGCACGAGAAATAATCAAACATTTTTCACAAACCCCTTCATTTATTTTGTATTGATCCTCTCAGATCAGCCTCTGCCAGAAACAAGTGACCATAGAAAGCTCCGCCCTATGTTCTGCCTGCGATCTGTTTCTGATTGCTCAACTGCTAGGAGTATTTATACTGAGCAGTGAAGGTGGGTGTGGCTTTCTTCTAGTGAATGTGCGCAACATAAAACGATGACCAATCACCGAGTCCCTCCCCCAGGACGTCATTAAAATTTTGAAGTAGAAAAAACGTCTAAACCCAGTCATTTCCATCGCTATGGAGACTGAACGTAGAGCATTCTGGAAAACTCAAACATGCCTTTAAGTGATAATAAACAGCACCGATCATATGTCTGATGAGTTTTCAACACTATAACATTGTAGAAAGCTCAGAAAACTAGAAACAACATCAGTGAACAAATTCAAATTAGTCTTAAAAGTAGCAAAATGTTTCATTTGTCATTTCTTCAGAGACTAACTTCAACATGTTATTAATATCCCTATAACATACTGTGTTATATTGACATAATCGAGTCTAAAAATTGACTTCTCTAAGTTACTTCCTTATCAGGTTTATATCAGAATACAGCCATTCACTTAAAGGTAGTTAGTGACAACAAGATTTCCTAAATCTAGCTAGAATCGTCTTGCATCTGTATTAGGGCTGGGCTATATATCAAGTATACTATATCGTGGCTAGTCCCCTGTGCGATATAGAAAATGCCTATATTCGTCATATTCGAGTATCCTGTTGTCACGCAGTTGTTTTTAGGTGTGGGCGGGGTTTTCTCACTCCTCTACTCTCCACTGCTTTGCACAGAGAGTTAAAGCAAGCGCACCTCGTTACGTACATAACGTGAGCTACGTGCTATGTCATGAGAGGCAGCGTGTAGCCACCGTTGCCAACTTGGTGACTTACTTACTAAATCTGGCGACTTTTTGTGTGAAAAGCGACAAGCAACAAATCTAGCGACTTTTACTGGAGTTATTAGAAACTTTCCTGGTGTTTTGGCGACTGACTTTAAAGCGCATGTTGTAAAGTTATTGTCAGGAACGAGAGTCTCTAAATATTTATCTAGCTCGTCATGTCTCTCGAAAGTACAGAAAGGAGTGGGAATAAAATCCTGAATCAAAAGCTGGTTGAAGCCATTTATTGGAGACAATACGAGGACATTCTGCCTGTATTATAGACTGATTTCTACGCTAAACTCTGCAATGAAAAAAAATACACGACAACTCAAAAACATATCCATAAAGCAAAGCCTTATCATAGTTCATCATTTGAAAATTCACCCCCTAGAGCACGTATTTTCATACGTTGCATTTATTACATCATACAAAGGCACTTTATATTGTTTTAAAATGACATGTTTCTGCCACTGCTTTAACTGTTCAATAAATACGGTTTTGATCAGTTTGCTTCGTTACAATTTCATCCTTTTGGCATAAATGTTTAAAATCAGCATATCTTGATGCAGTATGACCAATTCTGTTTTAATGGAGACACAAAATCATCTTACTGATGTGATTGTAAGCACCAAAGCATTCATTCGAGGCTGAGGTAAATATTGAGATATATAACGTATATCATGACATGCCATAAAAATATCGGTATATTACTAAAAGGTCATATCGCCCAGCCCTAATCTGTATGTAAATAGTTTCTGTTCAGTGATATTCATTACAGTAAGTTTAAACTAATTAGTTCACCAGCTTGGAATGAAGAGGAGCAATGATGGGTAGTTTTGACATGCTTTGATGACGTCCTTCTTTACCTGCTGCTGTGGGATGGCACCTTCAAGCGTTACAGGTCGAAGCAACTCTTTCTGCTGAGATGAGAGTCCTGAACTATTACTTTGACTTCTTTGTATGACTTCAGCAAAGCAACATCCATGATGTTGCTCAAGGGCTTTAATCATGTAACAAAAACCATTATTCTCAAAATTACTCAGAGGGCATGTCTTTTAAATGAACTGGCTGCATTATTTGGGTTGCATGATATAGATATTTTCTTTAACCCCTAGTAGAAAACAGATATTTGTTTTAATACAGTCATCATTCTGCCATCTTAAATCCAAAGTCTCAACATGCTACCATCACATTTCCATAGCTGCCATGCTGGATCTGTACATAAGAGTGCTGGCATGTGATCTGACTGAAAATAGCAGTGCAGGAGGCCTAATGCAAGGATGATTCCCAATTAGGGTGCAGCCAGAGGCACTTGAAATGTTTGGGGGTTATACATTTTATATGATGAGAACTTCTCAACTTAAATATTCATCATTTGTGATATATTTGCACAATCAATATTTGCCTATGTTGCTTGACAGTTTAAAATTTAAAGTACTATCTGCATGAATTATAGATTGCTGTTTAACACCATGCAAATAAATAATGAGAATAAATTATTTTTAAAATGAGTCATTGCACACAGATTAATCACTTCATATATGTTCCTACCTTCTTCATTTGCTTAATCAGTTATTAAATTTCAAAATTTCGAGAGGCAAAAAGTAACTTCAGCAGAAGTAGATGAAGAGGAAAAAACACATTATTACTCTGTTCACTTACTATGAAATGGAAATATGAAAGCAGATTATTTAAAGTGATGTAAAAAGTAAAACAGGATTGGTACCAAGGGTATTTTATAATAGTAGAAACAGAGCTATAATGTCAGATGCTAGCTGAAATCATAACATAGACACAGAGACCATACGGTTGTATTTAGGTTGGTAAATTGCTGATTCAGTTAACAGTCTTATTCATGTTTTGGGGTATATTCTCATGTAAAAGCAGAATGAGTCCACATAGAAACAATGTTTCAATCCAAATGCCCATAGAAAGGTTATTTATTTATTATAATTTGAAATAAACATGAAATTGCTTTGACTGCATTTGAATGTTGATGTTTGTCCACAGCCCAACTAAAACACACACTTACACTGTTTGTATGCAAACATTATGTACTAACCTCATATACTCCAGACAGCTATAACTGTTTCATCAGTGATTCTTTCTCTCATGCTTTTTTCAACGCACAGGACAGAACTGCAGTAATGGCAGCTCAATTCCATCCCACTATGTCACCTACTGTAGCTGACAGTGCCAACTGTCTGACACTCCTTTTTGCTCGACACTGGGGCCAAGCGAGCATTACAATCCAAGATTTTTTTGTGTGGTAGCATGAGAAGGCTAATTTTAAGTCCAAAAAATCCCCCAGAAAAAATGTTTAAAATACTCCCTTCTAACTTTACCAGATGTTACCTGATGCACTGAGAAGTACTTCGCTCTATTTCTTTAATATATTAATGTATAATTATATGCCAATATTGCCATCTCTAACTTATTTCTCCTTTTTTCCACAGGTCTTCCTGAATAAGTGCAGTTGTACATGTTGATCTGTCTTTCCTGTCGTCTCCACCCCAACCAGTCGAGGCAGATGGCTGCCCTGCCTGAGCCGGGTTCTGCCGGAGGTTTTCTTCCTGTTAAAGGGGAGTTTTTTCCTTCCCACTGTCGCCGCGTGCATGCTCAGGATGGGGGATTGGACCGAGGTCATGACTAGATGCAATCAATTGGTTTCTATTATAGGATATGTATGAATTGGCTTGAAATGAAGTGTATGTTGATTTGTGTATGTAAAGTGCCCTGTGACAACATTGTTGTGAAGTGGCGCTATACAAATGAAGTTGAATTAAATTAACTTAAATATAGCGTAAATCACCTGTTGTTGACACTGTCCTTCTCGGTCAACTTTACTCATAGCTAACTTCATTATAATGTCATGGTCTGAGTGAATACTCGATTCTGATTGGCTGAAGGGCGTCCTTATAAAAAGTGTTTTTTATATTTATAGTTTTTTTTTTTTGTTTTTTTTTTTTTTTAAAGTTACATAAACAGTCAAATAGTCTGATTGTTCTAAATCATTGTGCTGGCCTAAACGGTAGTAACTAACCATGGCAACAGAAACTACAGCTACAGCTGTGGGTCGACTCTAAGACAATGGACTGGTGACACGCCAGATCATGTTTGTGACGAGGCATCACTGTGAAAGCAGCCTGCAGTCTTATTGGGCTCCATCAGTCTAGGAGAGAAGAGAATGGAGCAACCTCCCAACCAGCAATGGAGCAAAATCCCAAGCACCAGTGGTCAGGGTACACAAACGTTAAATTTCTGTCCTTCAAATGTTATTACAATTGACATGCCAGTATCAGTATCAAATTTCACGATCAATTATAATACTGCATTTATTTAAAAATGGTTTGTTCCTGTGTTTGTGTCTTTTCTAAAAGGTACTGTCTAACCCAAGACCTGTTAACAGCAGATAAGCTGAAAAAAACAGTATAAAATGATTGCACAGGAGACGTGGTTGCATTCTTCCAACATCTCTCAGCTTATTTTAAAAAAAAAAAGAACCCTTTCTGCTGTTTATATTGTTCAGTTTGCACTTTAGTATTTCCTGTACATTTTAATTGTCTCTGCAGACATATCCAATTGTGCACTAACACCAACATCAATGTTGGTGCTATAAACTATCACATCAAATCCATTGCATTTTTCTATGTCAATTTTATCAACTAGCAAGCATTTATTATTAATGTGATCAAATTGTAAAGATACAAAACAAAAAAAAAATTGATGATATCCTATCTGATTACTTTGACAAACTATAAAAACGAGGTAGCATGCTTTATTCAATGTTTGAAATCATACATTTAACATTAAATTGTGTTCATAAACACAAGCTAACGTATGGAGCCTTTGTATAATGTATATTTAGTCAGACCAATACTTGTGGATGAGCAGCCCACGTTCCCAGACAACTTAATGCTGACTTAATGCTAGTTAGCCAACCAGAGGCACGCTTCACCGACCATTTCAATAACGAAACAACTCATAAAAGACATTTCTACACCCATGTGTTCCCACTAATTATTTCTGAAAATTTACAAGCAAGTTGCAGGAGTTTAGGGGGTGTTTCTCACCTGAAAAACGGAGTACACAATTTAATCACGGGAGACGCGATTGTATTCGCCCAAGATCTCTCAGCCATTAAGGAAAACGGTAACGCACCATTGGCTTAAGTCACTGTTCTGCTATGCGCCTCCTACTGGCAAGTTATTGTTACTGCATTTGACTGAATAAATGAGGGTCAACTAAAACTTAAAACATTTTATAGAAAATAACATCCATCTAGCTTCCCAACCACTTAACTAGAAAATAACATTACATAAAAAATAAAAGTAACTGACCAAGATGAAGACTGTGAACCCACATTAGTGAGCATCACACTAGCTTACCATATTTGCTACGGAGTGAATGATGGATAATATTTATGAACACTATTTAGGATCGACTTATTTGCTTGACACACATTTAATAGCCAGAGTGATAGTGGATAATATTTCATGCAGTAAAAATGATTTCGGAAACTCTGGACTTGGATTCTTTTAAACAAAATTTGGCATCGTCTTTTGGACTCACAAGTGGTGAGAGGTGCATTTGTCCTCTGAAATGATACTTTGAATTATGGAACATGACGTTAAGCAATCGTTTCACTTCCTTCCACTGATTGGGCCATATATAACAGTTGCTGCTGACTGAACAGCAGGTTCTTCAAAGAGAGCCAGTTAGATTGGCACTCACAACAAGATATATTAAATAGTCCACTTAGCTGCTTCCTGGGAAGAATGTATCATTTTAACAATAAAAATCAACATTAATATCTCAGTAATTGATTTAATGTTTATTTCCTAAGTGAACATGGGATAAGAGTGGTAATGCCCTTCGAGGTGTCCATTATCAGAAAGCAACTGTCCTCTGGTTCACGAAGGACATTTCACGCCTTTGCATCATCCATTCAGTAAGGAGTAAACAAAGAGGACCCGTGCATTACACAGTTTTAATGCACAACATGGATTCTAGAACACCATGACGCAAAACGGTTTGTTTACACATGTGGACAAAATTTCTGTCACAATGGTCACAGAAAGAGCTTGAATCTGACAAGAGATAATAAATAAAAGTTCTGTCGAATTTAACCAAAGAAAGTCAGACATCACTTTTTTAACCATGCTCAACTCACACACACACACACATGCACACACACACACTTATACACGTATATATAAATACATATATATATATATATATATATATATATATATATATATATATAAGTCATGAAACAGACATGAATAATAATAATGGTACCCTTAGCTTATAATTTGGCATTAGAAATAAAGAGCATTAGCTTACTTTACAAGTGCGTATATTAGGCAATGACAACACTATAGTGCCCTCTAGAGGCTGACACGGAAAACTACTTTTAATAGTTAGCTTCTCAGCCTGGGCATGAGGGGAGGGGGTGTCACAGTATTTTTGGTGCCTGAAAACACTATTTAAACCAGGTCCCTAAGTGAATAAATGTGGATAATAAACATCGCCTTCACAACATTTTAAAACAGATATCCTTTTTTTTTTTTTTTTTAATTTACTTTTTTTTTTTTCTTTAAAGAAGGCTCGTGCGTCAAGTCAATTTGTGGTTTGTTGGCAGGTGTGTAAAGGAGGTCCTGGAGGAAGATATGATGGAACCACTATTCTGATGCATCCAATATGAAAGGTTATAAAGAAAACATTCTGATTTTTTTATTTTGAATGAGGCATATAAAATAAGAAGATTTCACTCGTTCTCTCAGATATTCACATTTTAAAATTAAGTGACCATTTTAGCCGATAGAGTAAATACATAGTTTAAATAAATATTAAACCAGGTGAGGACTAGTAGCATGAGTTACTGTGCACATGGATGCTAAGAGTTCAAATGATAAGTTACAACCTAGAGATGTCTTGAACAGCCAGATTTTTTTTCTAAAAAATATTGTAATAAAAATGTCCCTTAACACTACAAACACTGTGGTGGTGTCTGATTAAAGACGTGTTAACTGCTGTGCAGTGTGGATATTACGCTGGTTTTCTTGTGTTGCTCTTGAGGTTACAGGAGTCGTGTACTCATGTCAGTTCACACCTGCTGTTATTACACCTGCCTGTTACACAACCCTGGCTTGGTGTTTGCTTACCTTCCAGGTCTGATTGTCTTACAAGAACAAGTGTATACTTGTACTTTTTGCATGAGTGTAAAATAGTTATATCAGGATGCACAGAGATCAATAAGAAAGAGATATTAGATATTAAAAAATAATTGGATTTAATTGTACATATTAAAAAAACTAAAACAGAACATGTAGACAACATTGTAAGAAAATAACATTTTTCTTCATGATATTCTTGAATTCTTGCAAAACCTTGAACACACATTTACCGCTCTGAAGATTTAGCAGGGTGTTTGTGAAAATGTTATTTTAAAACTTAATTATTCATTAACTGTGTAAAAATACTGATATAGTTTTCTGTCCATGGGCAGTGTGTGTGTGTTTATGAGTGTGCTACAAATCTGTTGTAATCACTCTGAGGAGTTCATTATAATGTTAATCCGATCACTTTTCACTTCATGTTAACAGCTCAGTCAAGGTTTAAAGTGAACAGCAGTTCAGTGTAAAAACAATCTAACACAGTGTTCATAAGGCTAGTTAAAAGCCAAATACAAGTGGACGGTAGCAGCTTGCTAAGAGAGAATTTCAGCATTTTGCAACATGATGCAGCACAACATATGGAGTGTGTCCAGGCAGTTTCCAAAAAGTGATTTTCTAAAAACTCATTCCTATTTTGTCAGCTACATGTCAAAGGCAGTCTGGATCAGTTTGGAATGTATTCATATGTAACTTCAGAGTTTAGCTTAGTCCTGTCGTCCATTTACTGTATGATGCCAATGCAAACATAAAAAAGCCCTCTTAACTAATAAACACAAAAAAATAAATAAATAAATAAAAAAAATAAAAAATCACTTATTCCACAGAGACACTCTTACATCTGAAATACAACAGGCTCTCAATTCCTATCATTTTACAGCTGAAGAAGCCAAAGCTGTCAGTAACTGGGTGAGAGAATGGTGAACATCTGTGTCATCATCTGAACGGAAAATTGCTGGAAGAATCAGCAGGCTGATTCAGCCCATCATCACAACTCGCCAGGAGGAGGAACAGGATGCGATGGCATCAACACAGAGGGAAGAAAAGCCGTCAGTGTCAGGAGAATTTGAAAGACAAATGAAGCAAATTAATGTGACAAAAGCAGGAAAGACAGAAGAGAGTAATTAATAACTCTAACTCTAACTAATCATTTTCTATCCTTACTTTCTGTCTATAATTACATGTTCCTCTCTAAATCACCTTCCCTCCCCTCTCCTGAATCACTTCAGAATCCCGAAAACTGGAAGAGAGTCCAGCTCTCTCTTTGCTTTTGTCTATCCTATACTAGCCTTTTATTCATCTCCCAGCTCAAGCAGCTTGCACAATGGACAGCGCTGGAACGGAAAAGATGCATGTGAGCCTCAGCAAGAGACAATCAATACCCTGACAAACAAAAGAAGAGGGCAAGCCAGTGTGTAACAGTTCTAACTCAAGCAGCTCTCTGTATAAAAGACACAACCCTCCCCTGCCCTTATTGTGCTCCCTGATGATTGAGGATGAAACAAATGGCCACTGCCTGACACACAAACACTCTTCTACTGAGTCACAGTAAGCTCACACAGTCAGTTGGCTCCAACTGCTAACCCACATCACCACCCGGCTTATGTTATCATGCTACACTCAGAGCTGTTCAAACTCAAATACCCATGTTCCCCAAGATGCCTGCTGTTGTTGTAGGCAAATGTACACAAGCACACACACCCTCACACACACCCCAAACTTTCAGAAACAGTCATTATTGTCTTCATCCAGCTTCTTTGTCAAAGCCGAGTAAACTACTGCACTAAAGACATGGAGTCATGATAGGGGTGAAAGAAAGAAGAGAAAAGCATCACATTCTTACTTTTAGATACATGATGATTACAGGTCTGCAGCAATATCTGCATCCGCCCACACGGGGCAATCAACGTGTATAGAAGCGGAAAGTTGCATGTGTTTTCACATGTGAACGAGGTTCCAATGAAACAGTTCGAAACATTATGAAAACTTAAGACAACAAAGAAAAAGACAAAAAGCTGGATGGACATTGGTCAGACATAAATATGTAAGAATTTACCTGACAATGACAAACCACCGAGACATAAGCTCAATTTGCCATTACCTGCACTCTGAAGAGCTGCTAAAGCAAAGCCCTTGTTGTGTCTCTTCAACAAAAGTTTTAAAAAAAATGTCAAAGTTAAAAAACAACATTTGGACAAACAACATGTGACTGATACATTGTAGGCGTATACTGAGCTCCAATTTAGAAAATAAAAAACATTTACAAATGTCAATTTTAGTTATTGTTTTACTTCTAGGAATAAAAATGTTGGTTAAAGACTTTTTTTTTTATTAACAATGAAACCAAAACTAAAACCAATTAAAGAATCACAAACACACATAGACATAATCCTTTAGCTGTTTGGCCCAATGCATGATTAAACTGTTCCATATACACACTGCAGCATGTTAACTGGTTAGTCATGTAAATGCACATTGTGCAGCAAGTACTGTTATCTGCCACTTAGTCTAGCTGGCTGTAAAAGAAAGCCAAATGCAAACAGCTTGGTGTCACTTAAATGTAAGCATATTTTCAAGTGTTTGAACTGTAAAACTGCCCTTTGTTTTCCTGTCTGTTGCCAGCTTACATGGACAAACATCAGACATATAGCATGCTCTTGATAAATTACTCTAGATAACAAAGAAACCAAACAAACTTAACAATTATGCTAAAATTAAATGGGCACTGTTTGTGTATGACTTTAATGTTTTTAATATTGTCCAATACAACAAAGGTTTCTCCTGCCAAAAGGTTGAATTGGATAAAAAAGAAAATCTAAAAATGGATTCCTGAGTTGTCATTGAGGTTAATAAACTAGTAAAACAAAGCGGAAGTCACTACAATAATAACTGCAGCAGACAACAGACAATCCTGACTCCTTTTTAGAAAAAATCAAGCATTTGTTTGAATGTGAGCAAATGAAGCAGGTACAGCAGCCCCATCCATTCCACAATGTTCCATTTACAGTCGTTTGCTCTGATATGCAGCAGAGGGCGCTCTAAAAGTCACATGTTTACAGTCCTGCAGGAGTGGAGGACACCATCAGACATCCACAGCACTGAAGTGGGTTTGTAGTCAGTGTTGTAAAAACTGACTCACAACTGATCATGTTACACAGATGGTGTCAGCATCATATGTTTGAGGGGTTTTAGGGCAAACAGGCAATTCTTTATACAGACATAATAGTAACTTTATTCTTTATTCCTTCTAGCATGGAAGCTGTCAGTCAGTGTAGACAAGATTGTGGATTTTAATGTCATCAATACTGAATCAGCACAATTCATATCAATCAGTAACCACTTTGAAATTGTGCCAGAAAGTAGAGAGTGAAGAAAGAGTAAGATATAGATTTAAACTAAAACCCACTGGCTTTACTAAATCCAACACAAACTAATGCAGCCCTTAGTGGAACGTCCTAGATCTGGTTTCAGATTGTTTACTTACAATGTTAGAGGAAAAAACGTTTTGTTTGGTTATGTTTGGCTACGGGGTAATTTTGTTCTCAAGCAGATAAATGAAAGATCCTTCATAGCTCGCTACTACTGACCCACTTGTGCCTCCAACCATGCTGTCCAAAAAGCTGGCAGACTTACATTCAGGCATTCAGCTGAGCTTTTAAAATGACTAAACCAGGCTTTATGGTTTGTGTACTGGAGCCCTACTATCCACACTGGCTGCATTTTCAACACTCGTACCATGAACTGAGACACTTTAAAGGCAAAAACTGTATAGAAATTCACAGAATCCCAAAACTGCTAGTAGCATATTTTTCTTATCAGTTGAAAATTAAATAGTCGGAAACAGCCTTAAGTATATTCATCCCCCTCTATATTCATAATTAATGCCCTGAGCCTCTCCACAAAGCTGAAGCTGGACATAGTGATCACCCCAAGTGGAGTGATATTTCTTCTCCTGTACTTAAAATTTGACATCATGCCTTCTGCTCTTGAACTCTAAATCCTATCAAAACACTGTACTTAAACGGAATAAAACAGGATCATCTAATTCTGAAAACAGCAATGTGACCTCATAAATGTAAATCTCTCTGCCTGCTCTCTCTTGAAAAAAAAAAAACAAAAAACAACAGATATGTGTGCCAACTTATAGTCCTATTAAACGATAATATCTCCAAATCGTTTAATAGGACTATTAATCCCTAGACTGCTAATCTAATCTATTACATCCTCATCCTCTGTCCACATGCTGGATGTGAGAGTTTTGATTGATTTCCAGCCTTTTGCTGTTAGTCATTTGGTCCACAGGGGTCAATGCAGGTCAGCTTCCTACATTATTCACACAGCCAAAAGAACGGCACAAGTGTTGTCGATAAATTCGGCATGGAAGAGATGTGCTCTGCAAAGGAAGCACAACCTTAAATAGGGAGCCAAGTGCACAGGCTGACAGTGATAAATGGACTCTTATACAGTAGACAAGGAAATATAAGGTAACAAACAAGTTGATGGATATCTTAAACAAGATATCTGTCTTTCTATCTTCTAAGTTTAAGCTCCAACTTGTGACAATCTGGGTTTACAGGAGAGTTCAGTTTAAGTCATTGATGTCTTATTGTGCACAAAAATGAGCTAAATCAGCTGTTCATTCCAAACCAGAAACACAAATTATTTTGCAAAAAGCATGTCATGGTATATTTAGACCAATGACAACTGCATGGCACATCTGCTTCTCCCTTCATTCCCAGTGACACACCGGTCGCACCACATTTAACACACATACACACGCACAACAAACAATTTCACCCCCTGCTCATTTGACACATTTAAGACTTGGACACAGTTTTATGAGCAAAAATCCCACTTGCACTCATCATCACCCCCAATAATCAACCTTCAGAGCAAGAAAGTGGGTGAGCAGAGAAAAAAAAGAGCCTTACCAGAGAGAGCCCCGTCCTCAGCAGACACCAGTGTGCGGAGGGGAGAGAAATGTGTCTGCCTGGCGAAAACCCAGCGAGAATCGTCTCCCCGTGCTCCACCACCAAATCAATTTCACACTTGCACACCTCCCCGCCACTCTGATGTCATTCATTCATCCCCTTCCCCCGTAGCCATGGAAACTCTGCCGCTTGTAGCTGGACATTCTTGTACATCTGTCTTTCTTTCTCTCTATGTCCCTCCCCCTCTGAAGACCCTAGTGAGCCCAGCCCACTTACTCGATCTGAAGGGTGCAGTTAACACCCCCAGCCTCATAAGCACCCCCCCCCCCCCCCCCCCTTTCTGCTCTCCACCATCACACTGCAGAGCATATGCAAATAAATGAAAAGAAAAAAGTATGTAGGAGGGAACAGATGAAGTAGGAGGCGGTGGGCTTCACCTCATGCCTGCTTGTCCTCATGACTTTTTGGTCAGAGAGGCTGAGTTTGTCAGGGCAGCCGATGGACAAACAAGCAAAACAAGAGGAGAAGCAAAGGAGCTTCGAGGAGTTTGCAAGAAATCTTTTGTTTCAGTGTGAGCTGTCCCTTCTGCACAAAGAAAACCACCACATCAAATGTGTTAAATATGCTGATGACCAGATGGCTTTGTTAGTCCAAAAGCACAAACCTTGTGATAAATAGTTAATGACAACCACCATCATTACTATTCTGCACTGCCAATAATCCGTATACTGACCTTGAAGGAATGGGAGGAAAACCTGACCATCATCACATTCTTTATTCAATTACAAGCAGCCCTCGCTGCCAGTCTGTGTGATCACTTAAAAGCCTTTATTATCATCCCAATACCAACAAGCTCAAGCTGTTCATCTCTGCCATTTCAGTCTGCCGCTGACCCGCTTGTACACTTTAATTTAACTTCTGCACATCCACATTTTCTACCTTCTCTGATAGTCATGTGTTGGACCAATAGCATCTGAAAGGTTGTAAATTAGAAGGGGAACAGATGTAGCAAAGCGATGGCAAAATAACCTCTACAGGCCAAAAAAAAAAAAAAATAGAGATATATATAAATAATAAATAATTTATTCTTTTACCTCAACTTGCCACGCACTGAGGAAACTAGTCATACTAATACTAAATGGATTTTTTTTCATAGTTTTGAGCAAACAAAGAAGGAAGACACAAAGAAAAGGGTGCCTCTGAACAAGGGATCGCTTCTTTGTTGCATATCTACACACATAATCTGATTTTTAATTAGCTTCCTGCGTTTTTCTTTTGGAAAGTCTCCCCATCTGTCTGCATCAGTTCCAGCCCATCATCCTTAATCTCTTGGTTTGCCTCTCATGTAATTACTGGTGGTTTTATAGAAACACGCGCACATACACAAAAGGACCTTGTGTACCAGAAATGGAGGTCAGATGCAGAAATAGCCCAACACTGCAACAATTTGTTGACTTTTCTCAGAAATATTTTATTTTGGACATAAGTAGTATAGTAAAATGCACATTTGAGGCCACAGTTATACAGTAGCTTAATGTGTCCATTTAATTTGACAACCATCTTTATCCTATTGTACATGCAAAGCAGGGAAATGGAGTTATTGACTAAGGCAAGTCTGATGCTGTAACGTTGTGGATAGCCTTTCAGTGTAAGAAAATTACAACACAAGATAATACAAAGTCAACAACAGTTGGCTGCTTTTCACTTCTTTGTGTTACATTCTTGTCTACTCCCCTTTTTCATCCAATCTCACTTTTAAGTAAACAGAGCATGTTGAGCAAAGCCAACAAAGTCAGCATCCAGATGGCACAGTGCATTTTTCTTCTTCCCATGAACTGTGTTAGAGTTCATAAAGACAAAAGAAATGTCATTAATACAGCACCAAAATGTGAATACAAACACTTCATGAATTGGTATCAAATATTAATAACTGCCTTTTAAAGATGAACTGCATAGTAAGTAATGTTTAAATTACAGAGAAAACTGAGATAAAACTGATCAACAATACCCGGTTAAATCCATAAATTAGGATTTTTCTGTGATCTTTATTAACTGCTTCAGTTATTCCAGCTCTGCGTTAGATTTTCTTTGTGTTTGATGTAAACTTGTCCATGCCACATGAATGTGTTAGCAAATATATAGCATTAATTGTTTCAATGGGTTTCATGTGTGACCCGAAACTCTGCCTGTCTGGTACCACAGCTAATATTCAACACTAGTGCGTCATAATAAAGCCACAGTTTGCAGTTAAGAGTCTAAATCATGATAATTTGAGCTTATCACATTTAACTTTACAGCCATTTATTATATATTTCATCACCTATGATGGAATGTAGCAATGGCTCAAGTTAGGCTAAAATTCTCGCTTTTAGATCATCCAGCGTATATAAGCATGGTGTGTGGAGGTAGAAGAGCGAGACAAAATTAGAAGTTAAAAAGTGATGGGAAAGGTTCAGAGAATCTTGGGACTAGGGTTAATATAGAGCATGAAATTACCAGACCAGTGATACACACTCACAGGAGGAAGATACCTCCCATCTAAAGCTGAAGCAATTCCCATCAGAGGGCCTGAGACTCTTCTTTTCCATTAAATTATCTGCTGCTTCAGAACTCTTACCTGCAATGACCCGAGGGTACGACTCCTCCAGACTGCTTCATCCAGGCCATCTTTCTTGTCTCGGCTCACACCATCCTTCATCTCGGAACTCCCTGCTTTCCTCTTACTATGTTCCACCAATGGCAAAGCTTATACTTGGAATTTTTTTCTTAAGAATTTGGCTCACATAATTAGCTTTCAGCTCACTTTTCCATCCATGTGGCCTCTGTCTCTCCTTCTCTCTGCGGACAACGCTTTGACAGATGTGCTACAGATAAGCTGGATGGTAAGTAGGAATATATCACAGCGCTGACGGAGGGGGATATCATTCCCCATTAAATGCTGGCTTAATTTGATCGAGGTTGAGGGATGACATGTTCAAAATCAGGCACACAAACATCGCAGTCAGATGTTATCTTTCATCTCTGCATAAACTTCCCCCACGGCCTCTTGACTACATCAAAGCAGTGCTTTTTTTTTTTTTTTTTTTATTTTTTTTTTTATAAAGGGAATGCTTAACCAATCCTGTTCAGATCATTACCATAACTCTGCAGCTGGGCTCATACTCAGCACTCTAATACATGCCACCTAGCTAAAGGCTAAAGAACCCAGTAGGTGGACAAGTATGTGTGTACAAGGGGGAGGGCCAGAGAGTGCACATGTTGTGTTAGTGTGTGTTAGGAACTTCACGGTAATGGAAGCAGTGATGCGGCTACATTTCATGCACCTGCCCGTGAAAGCATTCCAGAAAAGGGGGGAGAACCAGCTGCTTTCTCAGTCCCTCTCTTCAGCCTCTTTCTGTTCTGAAATGCTTTTGCTGTCCTCAACTTGAACCAGATTTTAGCACCCACTCCTACTCACTATTACTCATAACATTCGAGTATTTGCACTTCTGCAATGTTTTTTTTTTTCTCTTTGTGAGGAAGAATGTTTAAATTTTTGGCATGAATGCAGCTTTTCCATTCTGGAGTCTCACAGGTGAGACAGAATGTGTGTTCACACATACGCACAAATGTAGCTACAGCAAGTCCTGGCAAGCCCTGACATTGATGCCCCCTTCTACTGATACAGTGTCCAATGATAGCCTTGGAAGGGAAACAAAGTCGCAATGGCCGCATGTTGCATGCCAGCAGTAGAGAATTTATATTTACATGAGGAAGTCTTCCATAGAAAAAATATAGTCTTCTGACAAAAACCTCCATCAAACAGGGCTTGGTCAACCTTCATGTCAGCTGCTCCACCTGTTTTGTGCTGAATCCCTGCACACTTTGATGACGACGCTTTATCAGATGGAGGTGGGGGGGTAGAATCTCCGACCAAAGGATTTAATCTTAGCCTGCTGGAAGGGTTCCAGACCCAAATAACATGTTGTGACTGCTGCCAGCAGTGCTTTCCACCACCTGTCCTTAGCTTAGCTGCTGTTTGAGTCAACCAACTGTCCAGTCCCAAGGGCCACGCTAGAAGAAATAGTCTGGATTTCATCCTACCTCAAGCTCACTTTCAATTCATGCACACAAGAAAGTACAGTAGCAGAGAGATTAGGATGTATGAACTAATATGAGCATAACACCCAAAACTCCAACCAAATTGTCTGAGTTGTATTTTGGGTAACAGACACAAGGATTTGACTAGGAGGATGTAGATGCATGGATGTGGATATACCTTTTGTTAAAATAAAAATTTTTCTTCAAGTCAGTCTCAGTTTGTATTCTACCAGTTCTACGTGGCCCATATGGGAATAAATCTGACTTTTCTTCCAGCTGAATGGTAACCCCCATAATCCCATTTACCCCTTCCTTTGTCCGCTCAGTCAGCTGTCTGCCTTCTGACGTCAGACAGATGAAATGCATCTGTCTGCCCAGGGTTTGTGAGTGTCTTTGCACATGTGCCTTTTTTTCCTGAGGGCTTATTAGGAGGCTGTCTGTCACAGGAGCTGCAAGGGGAATCCAGTAAGCTTGGTAACCATCCAGACCAATCTAAGAATAGATCAGCTGGTTGACAGAGCAAGAAAATGTGGACAAAGGCTAACTCTGACAAGAGGACGCCAGTTTTAAATGTTACAAAGCACAGTTTTATTTTATCTTATCCTCACATTTAAGTAACTAATGATGCAAGTGTGACATTTATTCTACAACTAAGCAATATTCTGTCTCTAACCTCTATAAACAAGTAATCCCCATTCTTGTTCATCCAAGAAAAGTGTTGTGAAGTGTTGCAGAGCCACCTGGCTTCAACATCGCAACACAGCTGCTGAGTTGTTTTACATGAGTATAACATTTACAGGGTTTTTTTTTTCATTCATAGAATACTTCTGGACTTATGATATCAGCAGATCCTTTAAACACCTCTCCTGCAAAGAAAAGTTGCAGAATAAGGAATGAACTCAGCTCCATCAATTCTGTTCGTCATCGTTCTCTCTGTCCAATAAATCAGCCCATAATTATCAGGGAGGGTGGTGACTAACTATTGAGAGCATGTGGCTCAACAGCTGACCACAGCACAGGGGACTGGGCGTCCTACAGTCAAACAGAGCACAGACTTCAGAAATGAGCAGCTACGCCCAAAAATATCATGTATGAATAAAAACAGAAGAAAGAAAAAAGTCTGGGGTCACAGGGCATGGTCTTTTTACACTATATATCCCTGGAGCAAATGGGGTCAAGAGGCCAACGGCGGCAGCTTGGCAGTGCTGTTGAGAGTTGAATCATCAGTGCCCCCACTGCCCCCACTGCCCCAGCGCACCACAGCTGAAAATGGCCTTGTCAACTGGTGTGTTGGTGATAATCTGTTCATCTTAAAAAGAGAATGATACCTCACTCCATCCATTACTGCCAGACACCGGAGCCTACAATCTGGCTGAGCATGAGGACAGATGGGGGTAACGCACACACAGACACGCAAACACACAAACACACAAACACATGTACTTCATGTTGAAAAAGAAAGGCGCGACTGAAAAAGCTGACCTTCCTTGCGAACTTGGATAGATTTTTTCCACTGAGTTTAACAACTCTGAATCATCTCATCCCCAAGGTTTAACATCAACAAGTTCAACCTGCATGCGCTCATTCTTCCCATCTCTCTGTCACACACACATACACACACACAGGCACACAGGCATTTGTAGATGCTGAGTCTGAATGAGGCCATCTGTGAGCCCCTGTGAAACAAAAGAGTTTTTTGGGGGGAGACGCTGCCAAACTTATGTTCTTTTCTGATACTCGGCAATTTTCTGTCACACCAGGAAAAAGCTTTACAGACCATTAAATCTTTTCTCCCCTTTGTGGCGTCACTACTTTGTTTTGCCTGCCCACTACTACGACTAGTACAGTACCCCTGTCTTTATTTACTTACCTATTTTTTTTCACCACTTTCAACACCAACACATAGGCTTGCACTGTAGATGTCTTACCACACAACGCCCAAAGTCCTAAGAAACTGCGATGATTCCCAACTGACATTCAGTGCCTCAAAGGGTTTTTTGGAGGAGTGTGTGTTTGCGCGTGCAGTCAGCAAGCTAACAAACCCAAATCCCTTTCTCTGCACTGCCAGCAAACACAAACTGAATCTCTCAGGGCAAACACCAACATTTAAGAAGGGAGAAAAAATAAAAACAGAAACAATGACCATTCAAGAAAATGCCATTCAAGAAAAATAAACTGTCTTTGATGCTTGGACTGAGTCAGATAATGCTGTTACAAAAAAATTCAGTTTTTGATGATAGTGTTCAAATATTTTGAATGCTTTATTCAAACAATGACTGAACTGTATGCATTTAGGCCTTACAGGACTAACAGACACTGAGAAAGTTATCCATATTTACAAACAGTTAAAGAACACATCCATACTATTAGCACCGTACCTCAGAGTAGCATTTTGTTGCAGCTCATGGAGTTTTCTTTCCAGTTAGAAAATAACATCCAGAGACAGCCTGGTGTCTGCTGCGGAGATCTGAGACTCACAAAACAGAGCAACAAGAAAAAACAAAACAAAAAAAAATCAACTCCCAGCTCCCTCTACACCTACACCAGTGGGCTAAAATCCTCCTCTGACATCCCACCAGAAAGACAGACCGTTAAAGGCAGGCAGAGAGATGGGGGTGGGGTGGAGGGGAAGTGTACCAGTTTGGGTGAATAAAAGGGAGTAGCTGAAAGGGAGAGAGAGCATGAATCAGTCAGAGTACTACAGGAGAGAGAGAGAGAGAGAGAGAGAGAGATTTAGGAGTGTGTCAGAGTGTGCAGAAAGCGAGTGAAAGTTTAAATCCCTCCTAAATCTCTAATTACAACTACTTGTCAACAAGACTATAAGCACATGATGGGAAGGGTTTGACACAACTTTATTCTCTCTATACAACATCTGCATTGCATTGAGTGTGTGTTGTGTTCGCTGCAGTGTGATTGGAGAGGAGAACTAGAAAAGTGAGACAAAACAGCGACCCAGAAGGACAAACAAACTGAGCAAAAACACTCAGTTCACCTTGTTGTTTTTCATGATCTTCTTTATCTTAAAGACAAAAACCAACTGGGCCATCATTAGAGATATGGAGTTATTTATTAGATTTCACATTTCTTTCTGGAATTAACCTCTTATTTACTCATTATTACCTAATGGCCCAATAGCTGATTCCACCTATTTCCATCTGATCAAGTACACACATCTTTTTTGCTCATTTTCATTACAAACTAGCAAACAAAAAAACAAACAAATAAAAAATAAAAATAGCAACCCAATATCATCTGTACACATTTTGTACATAGCAAACACCTCAAATAAGTACTTTAGGCAACATGTTCAGGGTGAGGAACAATAACTATCCATCTAGCAGCATAATAAAAAGCTTATGTGGTGCTTTGCTTTGTGAGAAAATATAAAATTACGTTTTATTGCTGTGTTGAGTTCATGGAACCAGATTTGGCTGAAACTTGCTGAAAAACCTGAATATTTCACAAAAATTAGACATGACTAAGTATTTATGCTACTAAAACAAATTAGTTGGATTAAAACACACTCTTTGTACCACTTTTGGTTTGGAAGGATAGAAATGAACTCTTTTATTTCCTTTTTATCTCAGTCTGGTTTAAACAACTGAACCATCTCATGGGAAACATTCTCTTGTTTTCTACAAGAAAACAAGCAAGGGCACCTGCCCTCACTGTTACCTTTACGTTTTGGACCTGGAGGGTAAATAGGAGAGAAAATGAAAAACAACTGTACTGTCAAGGAACAAGATTAGTGAAACAATCTGTGGACTGGACTGACACTGAACTGATAAACTTTGTATGATCATCTAAGTAATAAATTACCGTTTTGCTTAAATCCTTGTTGCAGGATACATGCATGAATATAGAAAACCAATCACAGAACTTTTAAATAACTGAGCACAGTGATCATGTTATTGGAGTTTCTTCAGAAGATTTTGTTTTAATCTTGGATTTTTTAAATGTTTTTGCAAATTTCCACAAAAAAAAAATAAAAGTGCCTATTTCATATTATTATGAATCGAAATGAACTAAAACACAATTTTAGTGGCTAGTTTCACAGTATGTGTATTAAAAGACCATTTTGACATGATAAGACAGTCTTGATGCTTCATACCCTTTCAATATGCTGCACAAACAAACACAATTGCCCAATATTTATGGCATAAACTTCCCATCCTCTCTTGTAAATTAACTGATTAAAAAAGCTGCAACATTGACGGCTGCCTCTTAAAAATATGTCAACAATAATTAGAGCGTAGTCTAGTACTTACTAAGCCCACTATAAGCAGTTTTGGTTCAGAAACCAATTGTTGACAAATCCTACCTCTAAGTTCTGCTTAGTTCTGTTGTCTCTTAAAGGATCAAATGCAAATATAAAAAGTTCTTCACCCTATCTTAGATTGACGTATTTGTCCACAAAATGTTTTATAACTTTCATAGGGAGCAGTAAACTTGAGAAAAAAAAAAATTGTACCACTCATTCATTCTGTACCACTTAGTCAAATTCAGGGCTTCAAAGAAACAGGAGCCTATTCCAGCAAGCAGATGAGAGGCAGGTTACATCCTGAAAAGGTTGTCAGTCCATTGGAGAATATATATATGTATATATATATATATATATATATATATATATATATATATATATATATATATATATATATATATATATATATATATATATATATATATATATATATATATATATATATATATATATATATATATATATATATATATATATATATATATATATATATATATTTATATATATATACATATATATATATAATATTATATTTAGGGAGGCTTTTGGAGACAAGAGAGGAGCAGAAGGGCTAACTAAAATCTTTCATGATCCACTCATGCAGTTAATGTTTTTTTCCCCAGTTTTCTGCAATAAGCTCATCTAGTTGAGACAAATCCTGAGGTGAGAGCAAATTTAACCAAGATGAACTTGAAAATACTTTAAAATGTGTCTTTTCTTTTTTGTACCCATGCTGTCTAATAATGTTTAGTTTTCTGACAGATGCAGTCATATGAATTCTTTATCAGATTATCTTCCAGCAGATCTTATGAATTTCAGGGAGATAATGGTAACACTGTTATAAACAAATAAACTGCTTACTCTGCTGGGTCAGTCACGTGTTTCAGATCAAAACAATTATTTTTTCCTAAAGCTCAGCTGAAAAAAAAAAAGAAAACAACAACTTGGCAAGCACAGAGCTTGATGTTTAGACTTTAGAGTAACTGGTGGCCCTATCCAGTTTGTTGATAAACCAAATCCCCATGTAAAAGAGAAATCTGGGCAGTTCTGCTGCCAGTTCAGCTGGAGATCTCTGGATCAGCCTGATTACTCTGGGCTGACTGCAGCAGATCAAACTAATCCCCAAATTCTACATAAGCATGTACATGGAACAAGCATGTTCCATAAAGCACAGTGAAACTTTATTCAGTGCAGCACATTTTGTCAGGTGAATGTCTGCATATGTGGAATATGTGTTGTATAACCTGCAGTGTATACACTTGTATGTTTGTGTGGCGACGTGTTTCAGAAACAAACCATACTGGGTCTCATGCTTCAGGGTCACCTTTAACTTCTGTCATCATGCTGTCAGAGCTGTCATTACTACCAAAAAGGAGAGAGTGAGGACATGAATGTACAGAAAGGGAGAGATGCGAAGATCCATTGACAGGTCCTGGAAAAAAACAAAACAAAACAACAACAACAGAGACATCCTTCAATATAACAGAAAGTGATGTTTCCCATAAAATAGCTTGTTTACAACCTGATATTTCTTCTTTGACTGCAGAAAAATAAACCATCTTGAGCGATTGGAACAATTCCTGACTGTGAAGGAGACTGATCGCTTTCGTTGTATAGTGTTGTCTTGTTTATTTTTTTATTTTTTCACATGAAATACAAAATATAATATTGTCTTGCATGTGTTCACCCAGATTTCACCACAATCAGTCATTCATCATGAAGGAACAATAGAAAGTGAGGAACGATGAATGGTTTAAAGCAATTGGTTTAAAGCAATTGCAGAACATCTCAATTTACAAAACATCTTGGTAGCTAGAAGATATATCCGGAGTCCATCCCTTACCACACAGATGTCAAACTCCAGTCCTCGAGGGCCTGTATCCTGCAGTTTTTGGTGTCTCTGTGCTCCAACACACCTGACTGAAATGAGTGAATATGTTGACACGAAGCTGTTTGATCCATTTGATTTGAATCAGGTGTATTGGTGTGTCAAAACAACAAAAACATGCTGAATATCCGCCCTAGGGGACTGGAGTTGGACACCCCTGCCTTTGCACAAAGACTCAAAACAGAAAACTGACAATCGTGCTTCTGCTTTACATTTATGTTTTTCATTTTGTTCTGATTGGACAAAATACTGACAGTGGAACCATCGGTGTTCGGTGTCTGTGCTAAGCTGGTGGGACGCAGAAGCTTGAAAATGATAAATCTTGTAAGCACTATCCTCTCATTATCGCGTACTGAAATGTCCAACTTATCTTTTTATGGATGTTTGGGAAATCTTCAGTTTTTGTGTGTTTGAAGTGTGATGGTCTGGTGTGTGAAGTCCACACAGAGCCAGCATGTGTACACAGCAGGTCTCATTTCCTGATTCTCCGGTCAGATGCTGGTTTCTCTTTTGAAAGCCGAGCCCACAATGACATCAGCTTCCGCAAACACACAAGTCGTCGCCATGGCACTGCACAAAGACATTTCTGGCCCAGAGGGAGGGGGAGCATCATGCTTGACACATTTATAGGAGAGGTCTGTGCTCTGTGCCCCTCGTCTTTTATTCCCTCCTTCTCCTTCTTCTCCTTTTTCTCAATTGCTATTTGTCCAGCCGCCTGCTCTGGTAAACAGCACGGCGGCTCATCAAAGAGCTTCTCTAACTTCTTTACATCCCCAAACTTGGCCTGCTCCACATATGCATTTTTGCCTTTATAGTGCCTCTATTCTGTTTTACTGATAGTTACCGTCGTCCATTAAGTTGCTTTGAAATCAGTCAAGTCGGATGCATGCTTTAGTCTTTCTCTTCTCTACTTCTCTTTTGATTTCTGTTCTTCTCAATCAAAGCCATGATACTAAAGGTAAAGTGTCTGATGAAAAACTGACCACCCACTGGGCTTTGTCTGACTCTTTGCCCTAATCATTAGAAAAAGACTGGGGATTGTATGTGTGGGTGACAGAAACAGACAGAGAGAGAGAGAGAGGCAGAGGAAGTGAGAGTCATATCATTTTGCCATGAAGAAAGTAGTTTCTGGTAGGTAGAAGGTAGTGAAAAGTATTGAGATTAGTTTAAAAATATATTTTTGCCTGAAAAGTATCAGCTTTTAGATATCTAAAATAATTAAATATGTATTCTTTTTTCCTTACAGGCTAAATAGTAGTTCATGGAGAGGATTTTGAACATTTCTTTTTTATTATTAAAACATAAAATAAAATAAATAAAAAGATGATTAAAGGGACAGTTCATCAAACTACAGTTCTACTTTTTTTTTTTTTTTTTTCAAACGTCTAAAAAATATTTGCCTCTAAACAAAATTACGTGTTAAAAACAAAACATTCAGGTTTTCCTGTTGGTGAGAGTTAGCAGTTTGCAGATTTACCATTACAACCAAACAGCAACCAGATACCCACTTTAGTTTTTTTGTTTTTGTTTTTGTTAATATTTCTTCACCTATTGCTTACTCAGTATGAAGTATATATTCTTTAGCCATATGCCACTTTTTTTTTTTTTAAATTTATATTCAGCAGTTTTAACTTTGTTGTAAGATGCAGGTAAGCAACAATGATGGATTTCTGGGTCCATCAACAGAGAATAGCTGATGCAGATCATTTTTATTTATTTTCAGTTAAAAAGTGGGGAAATGACGTGTAACGTAATTCAGCCTTTCTGCAATTTCTCAAAAACAAAAGGTTTTATACAAATGAATGCAATTGCCTTCATTACAATCATTCACATCGCAGCAAAATAACTCTGTCAGCATGTTTTAGTCTGTTTAAGCATTTCCAGCTCAAAGACTTTCAGTGTTGTATCACACAAAAATCCCAAAACCTAAAATATCGGATTAGAAGCTGTTGAGATTCATGACAGAGATTATTTGATTGGTTTGTGTGACTTAATTCTTCATTCTCTTCAGTAATTATACAATCCTGCTTGAGCTGCAATTTTAAAAGTACAGATCACTTGACACCTTTCACTCCTGATGTTAAATATTCCATGTCTAGGTATGTGTTAAGCCCAGCTCTAGCTGTAACTTCCTAACTTTCTGTAGCTTATTATAAACTGATGCATTTCCCAGTGAAGCGTTCCACTATTTCCTCTCGGACAGACATGACAGTCATTGATCATGTTGTTTTGAAGTGCTGACATTACCTGCTTACAGTTTTGCTGGTAGCTAAAAATATACTCTCATGCTTTATTTTTACTGTTCCTGTTCAGCTTTAGCACGAGGTGTCTGTCTGCTTTCCATCTTGTGGCCAACAGTAAGAGATCTACACCCAAAATCTGTTTTGCAGTTTTACTTTATTGCAACTGAATTTTTGCATCATTAGATAAAATTAGCTCAAATAAAGATGCAGCGTGAGACAGACTATTACTGTGGATACAGCACTGCTGTTACAGAATATGAGAGTACATTTGTGATTCATACAGCGTAAGAGATTTAACATAAATAACAAGTCTGTTTGAAGCTGGGCATTGCCATGTTTGTGACTATTTGAAGGAAACATGGATGATTCTGATGGTTTAAGCAATATTTTTTTCTTCATGAGTTTTATATATGAACATAATAAAGCTGTAGTCCCTTATTTCTCTTCATGTCTTGTCAGGCTATGCAGTCTGTCTTTCAGCCACTCGAGGAATGGCTGCTTCCTGTATTTTTCTCACACCAAAAGTCATGCAAGGTCATCAGAACTTCTGTGCTCCTCCCTCCCCTCCAGCTGTGGAACCTCTTTCCTGCAACGACAATCCCTTTGCTGCAGTGCTTGATGACACACTTTAAGCCAGTTTTAAAGCACCCAGAAAGGTGGAATCTCCGTCCAGGGACACTTTGGCCAAAGACCGGGGGATGAGCAGCTCCAAGTAATCTCCCACCTCCAGCTTCACAACACCTGGGGAATTGAAACGCTCACATAAGGAAGGCTATAAAGCTCAAAAATCCAGCCATGAAAATAATTTACCCTTACCCAAATATTGACACACACACACAAACACACACACACACATGCTGAAGAGCCTGACCTCAGTCATAGCCACTGTTTAGACAGGTTGTGATTACTGGACATATAGGGTAGCAAGGTTCACCTCCTGTGTAGCAGGTGTTAAATGAATACTCGGGATCCATGCTCTGGATGCAGCGGAACAGGTGTACACACCGATCTTCATTTCCAACAACATGCCTCTTCCATCGGATCACCACATGACCCATTGCAAAGACACTATCCAAGTAGAAAACCTGCATGCATCAGAACATCCATTAAAAACGGCTGGTATAGGTGGTAGAGCTTTTACTACTTCATTCAAAATTTGCATTTTGGCTTCTTTATCTGACCTTTCTCCAAGGTCTGTTAACTAACCGCATGCTTAAACGGTGCACACCCCTTTTTTTTTCCTGCACTGTGTGTGGAGAGGAAATAAATCTGGAGATTTGCAAACAGAGTAGCAGCAACCCCCTGTGGAAGAGCAGTAAAATAACAGCAAAGCAACTTGCCTGACTGTACACAAAGTAGAAGCCCTCTTCTCGGACTATGATGCGGTCATCGACTGCCTCCAGAGCAGAGCCTCTTCTCAGCCCAGCCTGCCAAGGGATGCCTGTATACAGGCTTGAGGAAAGTTCTGATTGAAGATATAACATCATATTAGAAATCATTCAAAAACACTTAGAGCAAACATACAAACATGTTTCTACAAATTTCAATGGAAAAATGAAAAAAATTGCATTTGTAATCCCAGGAATTCTGAACATAAGCTAAAAGGAAAGAGGCATGGCAGATGAGCACTGTATGAAACCAAAATAAAAAGTAAAAAAACAAAACAACCTAACTTTGCAGTAATGTCAGACACTGTACCTTTACTGAAGGGTTTCCTGCTATTGTTTGCCAAAAGTTGCAGGAAGGACTGGGAAACTGTGAAAAAAAAAACAGAATTAGGTTTCAGTGCTCATATTGTTTGGGTACATAAGTATCCGACCTTAATACTCTGTGCCCCAGATACTCATTATGCACATTCCTGAAGCTGTCGCTGCCCTGCAGCACCACAAGGTTTTTCAGCTCCGGCATTCATATGGCAGCCTTAAAGGCATACCAGCAACTGGATGTCAACATACTGGCCATTTTGCATCTTGGCTGTGGCTTATTCAACAAAGAAATGCTACAGACAATTATCAGAGGAAGTAAGAAAAAAAAGAGGAAAAGTGACAGAGCAAGACATAAAACAAGAATAATTGTGGACTGACTTTTACTGTCTGAGGAGAGCTCAGAAAAGAGACAGGATGCAAGATAGATGCTCAATTAGCTGTTCTCAAGGGTTGCTGAAATACAAAAGCTGCCAAATTTTAGTAGTACTACTTTAAAAGTTAAAGAGGCTGTTTGATCCCTCTGACAGATAAATAAAGCATGTACATTTGTTAATATGGAAAATCTGATCAGTGTAAACAGCATGATCCTATTGTAGCCATGTCACTATTAGTTTAAGCAGCAACACTGAAGATACCAGTGAATAAAGCTGCACATTTTTCTTTTTCCTGGACATTTTTAGTAAGACAATAAAAAAGAAAGAAAAGGATCGGTTTGATTCCCAAAGATGTCTGACTTTGTGACGTCTGATGTCTGACACGAGACACAATGTAACAGAAATGAAGAAATACTCCTTTAAATACAAGTTCAGTGAATTTGTTCTGCCTTCCAGGGGTTGAAATGAATGTATTTAGCTACTTTGTAACACTAAAGCAAAGTTCAGTTCAGATCAGGAGACAGGATGCCCCTTCATTAAGCGGCACCTGAGGGAGAAAATCTGCAAACGTTCAGTAGAGGCTCTTATAGTGAATCCATACATTTATAGTGTACAAAAATGTTTGTCTGTAAAAACTGACCTTCGTTTTCCTCTGCCTTACCTAACATCGATGTTTCAGGTGTCATTCTCTTCATCCTCCTCAGGGTAAAGCCATGTACACTTCCAGGTTGGTTCAGAGGCTCCTGGCTGTTTCTGTTGCTGATGATATATTCAGTCTGCACAGACAAAAACAATTCAATACATTAACTTGCCAGTCTTGCAGAGTATTTGTTTATTCTGCATCCCTTACAGTTACCGTCTCCTCACCTGACCACCGTGTCCGACCTCCTGCCCTTCTTCTCTTCTGCGGATGATGTCTGATTTGAGTCCCTCTACTTCAGCTCTCAGGGCCACCAGCTGATAGAGGGATAAAGCCGAAAGACTGGAAGAGGTGACAGCAGCTAGTGTCAGTAAGAACACTGGCCAGGACTGCCTTCCTCCACCTGCACCTTGTCCGGTTCCTGGCTCCATATCTGCAAAAGCTGCCATTGCAGAGTAACATTAAACCTCCTGGGAGCTCACAGCTGGTGGCATGACCAGTTCTGCACCTGAACTCAGCTGCTTCTCTTCTGACACGCCGTGGGAGAATCTTTTCCTGCTAGTTCTCTCAAGTCTCTCTGTAGCTTAATTTCTTTCTTCCAAGAAAAACCAACTTCCTTAACTCTCGTTTCTGTCATTCAGTCGCCTGATCCAGCTTAGTCTGAGGGACAGCGCAGTGCAAATACAGTACAAACAAGGGCAAAACAGCTTCCCCTCTGCTGTTCCGCTCGTCTAACCACACTTACAGCTTCCTGCCTGACCAGCAGCCTAAGCAAGCCGGCTCTCTTCAACTTGACCAAATACACCTCAACTTCTCCAAATTCTAACAAACTATACATGAGCACCAGCAAGGTTGAGAAACAAGTCTGTGGAATAGGTAAATTCATTTTAAATGAAGTGGAGAGACAAATATAGCTTATGACGCCTTACATCTGAATTTGACACCGACTACAAAAAAAAAGGAAGTGCAAAAATTCTTTCAACTGAGCAGCAACAAGCAACATAACAGGACAAAACAAAGTTTAATTCCCAGAATAAAAAACATGAAGTGATGCCAGATCACCCGAACTGTTTTGAGCTGCTACACTGGCAGGAATTAGTTGCTCATAAGTAAAAAGATAGCCGTAAACCATGAAAGGAAAAGACGTTTTGATGTATCAATTTATTGCATGTTACAGTACAGAAAATAGAAAGTGAAAATGTGTGCTTACAAAAGAAGTTTACAGGGTGTTGAAATAGAAAAGAAGCAATTTAAAGATGGAAAGAAAAAGAAGTGGAGCGATTCATACAGATGATAAAAATGTCTCATTCAGATGTCTTTTGAGCAGATCTTCAATCAATATTTCCTCAAAGTTCAGTCTCAATTGAATTGGGTATGAAGAATTTCAACACTGCAGGTTCATTAGAGAAGTGTGTTGAGACTCCAGATGATCACATGCTCACTTGCAAAAGCAACTTGTAAATCCTAAATTATGCCAAGTTGTCATTGCAATCTCTTCACAGAAACAGAAACATTTACAAATATGTTCAACAGCGCGTTTGCACAAATGCAAACACGTTTATAGAATAAAAATGAAAAATAAACATTCAGCTTGATTTACCAAGTGATGCGTTCGATGTTAAAATCATGTTTACTTAATTAATTCTCAATAAATTTGTTTTGGGACAGCAGACAAGGCAGTTACCCAAATAAAAAAACTACAAGTTTTTATATATCATATAAACAAATGACGCAATTCTGATTCATAGCAGAGGTGTAGAAAGCAATCTGCTAGAAGAAACAAGTGTGTATTCACATGGATGAATTCAGACTGAACTCTGTGAAGTAACTCAGCATATGGATTTCATATATTACAAACAATGTTTAAAATTGTTGAGTGCGAGCAGAGGTTAAAAATCTCACAAAAAAATACTAGTGATTCACAATCTTTTAGAAAGCATGTTCATGTTAGACCCCCACTTACATTCATTGTGACCTTTAGACAGTTCTTAAGTTTTACTTACAACAACAGCACACACACACACACACACACACGGTCTTTTGATTCTGTCAGCCCATTTGTTTTTTGTTTTTTTTAATTCAATATGGCTAAGGAGATTTTTTAAAATATATCCGAATGGCTTTCAAACCACTGCTGTGCAGTGCTGCATTTAGAAAGCTGGAGCAGATAATAGTGTTTTAATTGTCAGGCTCTGCTCCAACCCATGGAAGACATGCACAAAGCTTAATTAGTTCATTAAAAGCCCTCCAACAGAGTAAAGCCATTTTGCCACAGCAGCAAGGGGACACAGAATCATCCAATTAACAATGACAAGGGCGATGATAAAAGCTAGTAAATAATCACATTTGAATAAAAATCCCCCCTTCAATTCAAGTTCCGGACAGGTCAATTTAGTCTTTTTTAAGTTAACATAATACAATACTCACACTGGCATACACCGTATATGCAGGTTAGAAAACAAAACAAGAAACTGGTCTGTGTAACATTGCACTGATCATTAGAAAATCCCCTCTACCTTCTTTTATTTTTCTTTTCTGGGGGTGGGGGGTGGGGGTCTGATGAATAATTTATATAAAGTTCAGTTCAATTCTGGGTCTGGAATTTGTCAGATTGCACTTCCTTGTTTTTGCTGCGCAGGAATAGCAACAACTTATGAGATAACATCTTAACCACATCTGCCTCAGTACTGACGAGCCATTTAATCAATAAATGCACCTTAGAAATATTTTTTGTACACAATTTAACCATTTCTTTTTCTTCTGATCATGTTTAATTGATTTATTCAATGGCTTTGTCTCTAAATTATTAGTAGGGCCTAGAAGATTACATCTCTTTCAGTCAACATACTGGCACTAAGCCAGACTTTAATAAACCCTAACTTGTGTATGAATAAGAAGCCAAACTTTAGACACCAGTTTTTATCACAACTGAAACCCGTTTCATAAACCATCCCATGTGCTAGTTTTATTTCAGCAAGACGCAGCACCAGAAAAAACAGACGGTAATTTCTCCTAATCTAACCGACACAGGCATAGTTTGACAGGAAGTTCTTATTTATTTTTTTATGAAGTGTCAAACGAGTCACCTTTTTGTTTTGTTTTTTTAATCAGTGACCACATCATCTCAGTGAGCTGAACACAAATATGCAGCCACATATTTAAATGAAAATGCAGCAGAAACTTTTTTGAGGGTGAAACATACCAGTAAATTAAAAGTAAAATGTCATGATATGCCAGGCTGCTGCACATGCATGACTGCAACGCTTTATGCCTCAGGAAGAAAAAAAAAAAAAAATCTTTATGCTTTTCAAAGTATTGCTCAGGAGATGTTAGCCTACTTGATTAAAAACTTGGTTAATTCTGAACAGAAAAGTGCAATGTATTAACAGAAATATTTACAATATACCCCACATATTTTTTTTTAAATTTACAAAATGAGATAATAATTATCATTTTGATTCTTGCATTAATTTAATTTTACTGAAACACTACATAGTGTCTTATGTTGTTGAGACACTATGATCAATTCTTGGATTCGTTTAATTTCAGCTGTTTAATAGGAAATTCTTCTGCAGCTCTGACATGTCTGGTGGTGTGGGCACGTATACTCAGGCTTCATTCATAAAATGTCATTAATACATGCATTCATAGCTGAAACACCAAAGAATCCAAGGTGATGTGACCTTTTTTTAAAATCAGGAAATAGTGAAAACATTTCAACATATCAAATGTACAGAAAGGTAAAAAGAGTGAAATAAAATAAAGCTCCAAACAAAAGCAACAACAACAAAAAATTACATTCTTTCCAAAGTTAATTTAGTCCCTCCAATCATTTCCCTCCATCCAGCCCATAGTTAAAGTCAGTCCTGACATGATCAGATAATAGTGACACTAGCAGAGGGTTGAGCACTCTCCTCATGTGCATGGCTCTTCAGCAGGTCTTTCATGAATTGCTCCAAAGCAGCAAAATAGCCCTGACATTGCCATGTGTCATTGTGTGTCCCCTCTGGAAAGATAGCCAGGCGTTTAGTCCGTGCAGGAGAGAGCTCGTACAGTTGCTTCATCATTACTGGTGGGATGAGCTGGTCTGACAGGCCTGACACAAACAGGGAAGGCATGCGGCACTGCGCCACCTGTCGATAGGACAGGAACTGATTTCTATAGCACCACAAGGGCAACAAGCGCATGGGTAAGAAGGAGAAAAGTGTTGCTGCCATGTGGGGGATGCTCAGAAAGGTGTTTTCAACAATAATGGCTGCGACACGGTGAGGGTTGACTGATGCCAGACGTACTGCCACAGCGCCTCCTAAAGAGCGACCAAACAGTACAACTTTCGTCTTGTCCAGGTCAGGGCGGGTCATTATGTAGTCTAATGTGGCTTCAGCATCCAGGAACAGCCCGTCCTCACTGGGCTCTCCGTCGCTTTTACCATAGCCACGGTAATCCACCAGCACCACGTTTGCTTTCAGATTGACCAGCATCAGAAGGGCATTTGGCACCCTGTGACCAATATTACCTGCATTACCATGGAAATAAAGGATTGTAGGTGGAGCAGAGGAAGTAGGGCTGCTTTGGTTGCCAGAGGTGACTCCAGGAGGCGTGTCTCCTCCTGTGTAACGCAGCAGAATGAGGTTGAGCTTCACCCCATCTTTGGTGCGAATGTACAAATTCTCATGTGGGATTCCTGTTGGCATTGGAACGTAAAGGCGAGAGGAGGATGGCTGGTCGGGAAAATAGAGAAGAACGTCCTGAAATTTGTAGAGAATACCTGCCACAGATGCTAGGATTAGTGCGAGGAGGAAAAAGCCTCCATATAGGTGGAAGGTGAGGATGAGGGCTAAGAGGGACACTCGACATGCACCCCAGGACCAGGAGACTAGACTGAGGGTGCAACGCTCCATTGCTCCCCACAACCTCCAGGGTTTCTCCATTGCTGCACAAGTGCTGAGTCACAAAACACACACTCTGTAAAACACAAAAAGTCAAAGAGAAAAAAGGGATTTTAACATACTCTGTAAATAAAAAAAACCTCACAAAGAATCCAAAAGGCAAAGAATATATGTAAGATTTATTTGGCAATAGTTCATATTAATTAAAATATTTATTATTCTAGAGTCTATTTTCTTAACTGCTTGGGGAATTGATTAATTGCTAATGTTAGCTAACAACTAAATAATATTTTGAATGGTTTTCAAAATGAATCCTTAATTATTGAATCATGTCGTAATTTGTAAAATAGTATGGAAAAAACTAAAATAAATTTAAATGAAAATATTCTATTGCAGATGTTTCTCTAACTGGTTGTAGAAAAATGACAAACAAGGGAGAATAATATAGAGACTGAGTTAATAAATATGATTCAGGCAAATTCATTTGGTAATACTTTGCTTTTTGGTGCCCTTAACATCGTGACTTACTGATAAATAAAAAGCAATATCGTGATGTTCTGTGCAACTAAATTTACGGATATCTGACGCACTCAAAAGGAGTAGAACAGTGGTGATGAAGTGCCCAAAGAGAAAGTATTTACAAGCAATAGAAAATATAATATTTTATACTGCGGGAGCTCGACAGTAAACCACCCTTATTTCAGTAATGTGGGTACAAACTAGACCGAAAAAAACAAACAAACAAAAAAAAACAAAAAAAAAAAAAAAAAAAAAAAACACGCGACCCCACCCACAAGGAAAAGATGGTGACAGCTGCAGCCAGTCTGATTGAAAATAAATATATAAATAAATAAATAAGAGGAAGCCCTACAAATGAGTGCCAGTATGAGAGCTTTCATGGCCAACATGGACTAACAACACACCTTATCCTATCAATCAACCAGTATTGTTTTTGATCTGTAACAGCAAGCTATCAATCCAACCTAAACTGTACTGTCACATGCGTGTACTGTTATAAACCTAAAAAAGTCAGCACTGTTTACGAAAGAGTGAGCCCAGTTACAAGGATGCAAACCTTTAAGCTTTCCTGTTCTCGCAGTGTGTTGCCTGCTGCTGCTGCTAACGCTTAGCTTTTAGAGTTAGCCAGTTAGCAATCATCAAATGGTTAGCTATGCAGCCGACTACTCACCTTTCTCTCATTTTTAACGTCTCAGCTGCATGAATGTTTTACGAACCGGTGACACAGAAACAGAGCAGTCACTGTCGTTGAACTTACCACCGGTTCACAAAGTTTTACCAAATGCTAAAAGGAAATAAACTGACAGCAACAACCGGCGAAGCTAGCTACACAGCAGTTTAGCATTAGTGGTGCAACACTTTTTACCTCCGTGTATAGTTCAGTCAAATGTAATGAGTTCCGCAAAATCCAAAATCTATAGATAGAATAGTGCTAGCAATAAAGCTAGACAGAGCGCGAATGCTTTCACTTATATTCTTAGAAAATATTTCTTAATCTATAACGCACATGATAAAGGCATTTTTTTCGATAAAGTAATTAAATCCACATGTCTTCTTTCCCCCCCGCTGTGTATATTTCATGTGTGCTGTTCAATGTATGCCCACCAGATGCTGCTCTTAGAAAGTACATATTCTGGAGATGGCTCATGTGCATAACGGCTTACCAATAAAAGGTTTTCATTGCATGAACAAATATGAAACAAATATGAAAATAATTGCAGACTTGCCATGATGATTTAAAGCAAATTGCAACAACATTAGTATAACTCTTTATTTTGACAAAGGCCTTTACAAATTAATAGCAACCACTTAAAAGCAATTCTTCTGATGGTTTCCCTGAATCAGGCGCCTTGAAGTATGTTCTCAAGGATCCATAAACTCATAATGTGATGTAGGATAAAGTGCAAGGTGGCCTATAAATTAAAATTTAACCCTCCTTGTAGGATGCTTATTGATCTTGCTGTATATATTTATTTATTTTTGCTTATATTGAGTATGACCTTGCAGTAAACAGACAGTTGTAGACCAGCACAGCTGTTAGGTGCTTAGCTTTGTCCTTGAGGTTTGCTGGTCTAATGTCATGATGACCAAGTCAGCATCAGCACATGTAAAACATGCCGTTCTATTCTGTTCAATAAACTGAAGATTAATATTAGGATTAAGATTAGGTAAACCTGGAATAAAATTAGCAAAGGAAAGCATATATTTTTAAAATAAGCCTGGAGAAGAAAAAAATCTTTCTTCTCCACTTTGCATGGTGACAAGGACTTCATCCACAATCTTATAGATTTTCTAGTGGTACCTGTGCAAAAATTTAGGCTGTTGTTAAGATCATTGTATGCTGTGATACCAGACTATAGACCACAGACAACTGTCTTTTTTGACTCTTAAACTCAAGCAGTCCGTGGTCACTATATCAGGATTAAATTTGTGCAAATAAGTAATGGATGTTTACCGGATCATTTGCCTGTATTCTTTACCACTTAAGTACAATGCAGAGGAAATAGCTGGACAATCTGCACATGATGTTTGTGCAATTAACCCTTCAAGGGCAATTCTTTTTTTTTTTTTTTTAAGAATTTAAATAATCTTTCCTCCACAACTTTCAGTTCTAGTCCAAATACCCCTTTAAAATCAATCTGCAGACATCCTGTACTTTGTTGTTCCACCAAATAATAAATATACCATTTCATCATTCCTGCCCTTGTGGAGTGATGCAACCCACACACTCACAGTTTTGTCGTTCCATTTACACTGCTCAGACTGCATCTGATTAATCTGAGCAGTTTCAACTCATCTCTTTGGCTAATTTGTGAAAGTATTACACCTACAATGATCATTTATACTTTGTTTTGCTTTGATAAACTTTTATTATCATTTATTGTGTTTGTTTTTACTGTTTTTTCCCCCTTTTCATTATCACTTATTATTTTGTTTATTGGCTACAAATTTTATTGTCTGCAACACACTTTTGTTGATCTTCTTAAATGTGCTTTACAAATAAACCTTGGCCTTGACTTTATATATTTACCAATTGCAGTTTGTATTTATTCTTTTTTTTTTTTAAACTGAAAAGAGCACAGTCACATTGTGGTGTTAAGATCTAACATTTGTTCTAAGCACACTGCTAATATCTGGTGGGAAGGTCAGGAAAAGAACCTGACAATTCAAGTGATAGCACATGGGACAGAGGCACATTGAATGATGAGAAAACTATTGCCATTAGCTGTGTCTCTCTAAGCATTTTCTCTGGAGAATTTTTCCCGGTTTATTGTTGTCCCCCTCACCAACCTTGAGATGAAACTCCTGCCCATGGTGCAGTGACCATTTCGGTCATAACGGAACTGCCTAATAGGAGACATTTTACTCTATATATGAATTGCGGGGAAGTGCACACATGGGAAAAAAACATAACGATCCACACACAAGAGCTCTCATGCTCACACACAAACAACAACACACTCTCATACTTGTCTCTTTGGATTATAGGGAGTGCTGCATTCTGATAGATTGAGTTTATAAGAGACTGACAGCTGGCAAGTTCACTCTTTCTTGCTTACCGCTCAATAACCTTTGACATGATAGTCAAAACATTTATTAGACACAAACACTAATGCACAAATGCTCATGCCACCCCCACTCAGCAGCTCCACTCTCAATCCCAAGACTCAATTACTTGAAATATAGCACTCTAAACAGCTGGAGGGCCCAAACTCAATAACACAAGCTCAGAGCTGCTATAGGACGAGGAGTGACTGTGATGACCTGGCAGGGAATATCATAGCATCAGGCTAGGAAAACTGCTTACCATTCACCTCATGATGCAGTGGCCTCCCAGGAATGTCAAAGTGGTAGACTACAATTCTGCAGAGGAAAAAAGGATCTATTTGATGATATGATTATATATATGCCCTGCTTTGACTCAGAATCCAAGCTAGATCTGTCAGGCAGCACCTTTTGTAACTACAGCTGTGACTTTAACTTTACAAGTTGCTTTTTTTGTGGTGTTGTGAAAGACAGTAGAGTTTATCTGACTTTATTACAAGCAGACTGGCGTTTCTATATGTGGAGCCATGCTTTCTTTGATAATTCCCCCATCCACTAGGGGAGTGGTACCATGTCTTGTGATGCTTGTAGCAGGGGTTACTTAAGCACAATGATTTTCTTTGTCTCTCATTTATATTTAACCTGATAGTTTTTGGTGCTCTTGACAGTTGATAGCCTAGTCCTCCGCAGGGGGAATATGAATCTAAGATTGCTTTGTTTGTATATATGTGTGTGCATGTGTATGTACATGCGTTTATATAAGCAAAGGGTATGGGTGTATATGCATATGTCTGTTTTTTCTTTCTTTTTCTCTTTATCTTTCTCTTTTCTTCTTTCTTTATGAGATGTTTTCTTTCCCTTTGTCCTTCTGTCTCTCTTTTATCCTCTCTGGTCTGGTCTAGCAGCAGAAACTCTGTTTTACAATTATGCAAAATAAATAGAGAAATAAAATAAGAATCCAGGATATCAAGGGGATCATCATACCAGTAATGATCCCCTTGGCTAAGTAATTTACTCAGCAGAATACAGCATACAGACCATCATTCTGTTTGCTTAAATGCTGGACAACACACACACACACACACACACACACAAAGCACGGTGATTTAATTGCACCGGTGTAGTGAATGGGAGAGGCAAACCGTTTTTCTACTGTACTTTGAACAGAACCATTTTAACACCATTTATGGATTTTGTTTTGCTTTTTGAAAAACAAACAAATGGAGTAATCACTGAGGAAGTACACGTAGTTAACTAAGCAAGCCATTGACAACCAGTAGCGCGTTGTGGATGGTGATCGCTACAATTTGCATGTCACAAAAAGCTGTATGATGATAGATGCTGGCATCCATGGCTACAATTAAGATGTGTGGTCCAAAACATTACCAGTATATTTAATATAATGCAAACTTTATGCAGCACTGTGGGCATACAGTAAAAAATGACTTATACTGTGTATAAGTCAAGAATAGACTCCCATGAATAGGTTGGACTGATATTACTGTATACCTCAAAGCACAGTTAGGAGGTATCTTTAGGCATCAACATTTTAAAAGCTATATTTCCCTCATTTTCTATGCAAATAAAACTTATGTCAGACCTAAGATGATACCTATCAGTCATTAACCTTTCTATAGGTCTGTGCCTTCATGTATGCATATGTGCATTTTCTTGCATGACATTTGGCACTCATCTTTCTAAAGTGCAGGAAGTGGGGATAGGTTTGAGGAAATGCCATTGCAGTGAAGCAATAATCAGCAATATGCAAGGTAATTAGGTAAGAACTGGAAATGGTCTTCTAACTGCGTTAGATTGTGGCATGAGGTTACAGGTTTTCTACAGCATTAAGTGTGTTGTGACATTAACTCTTCACTGTGCACAAACTATTCTCAGTGACTAGAAGAACACTGGCATTAGGTCATCACCCCTTTCCCTAAAGGCTTTTATCACATCTTTAGCATTTCCATTCATCATATCTCTTAACAGTGTTTGTGCAACATCAGCTAAAAGTAGAAACAGACAACTGGGACTTGTAGTCTAAAATAAAAATACAAAATGCACTTCCAGCAAATGCTTTCTTTGATTTACCTCTGAAAAGCCTCCACAGTGGCAATCAGCGATGTAAAATATAGCAGTGTTCAAGTGGCTTATTAATATAACCCATGCAGCGTTTTCACCTTGTTTAGTTAAAACAAATAAAGCTGCAGTTTGTGCAAGTGTATTTGCTGTTTTGCTGGGTATCAGAGATCGATGCCTTTCATGACTTTTGTTTAACTTTGTGTACAGATTGAAAACAAGAGGCGAAGGCCATTAGGTCTTGACATAAAGTTTAAACATTTGTCATTTTTTTTTAAAGTGAATAATTAATGACATTGGCATATAAGGTTAGGCAAAGCTGGTAGTAATGTGTAACTCAATACTAAAATATTGATACCTCCAGTACCACCTTTTAGGGTTGTAGAATCAATTTTCATTTCAGAACATGTTATAATGTGAACATTTTGGTTTTTTTGGCACAGTGTAACACACTACGAGTTACATGTGGAGATGAACAGGAAATTCTATAGAACGTGTGGAGAGCAGTGGAAGAGAGACATCGTAGGGACAGCTGCTGCAATGATTAGACTAAACATCCTTTGATGCAGCAGGTACTATCATGTACTAACCATTATTCAGGGATAGAAAGAGTAAATGTGGAGCTGATACTGAATTTTGGTAACGTGGCTTTCATCTGTCTGCTCGGTTCAGGAATTTGTGTTGATACCCAAAGAACAGAAATCCCATTCATGCTTAAGATGACGGATTCTTGTTGTGTTATGTATTTTATTAAATGTCATGAAATGTGTCAATGCTAAAATAAACAGCTCTTCGAATTTAGCTCGGGGTGCTTTGAGTGCTTAGATGAAATATTACATTTTCTTTCCTGAGTACTCCGACCACTTTTTGTTGAAGGTATGTGCAGAAATGTTGAAAATGGCCCTAATCTCATAATTTCAAAGAATACTTTAAAAAATACCTGAATCCAAATGGTGATCTGCATCACCTCTAAAACTAAATCAGTTCTTCCTTTTAACATTTCCAACCAATCCTAAAAAAATCATGAAAATCCTTCCATAGCTTTTTAGACGGATTATCTTGAACACAAACAAACAAACAAACAAACAAACAGATAAATGTCTCTAAAAACATAACTTCCTTGGTGCACATGTACATGCATGTTGATTTTCTGTACAAAGTATCAGTAATAAATTGGTATCACCCATACTGTCATGAATTTAACTTGAATCGAGTTACTGTATCAAATTGGAATGAAAATCACACCACTAACAGCTAGCATCGCCTTTCCATCTATTTTCCTTTTATCTTTAAGCTAAGTCGACAGTACTTGTTGTGCAGTCACATCTGATTTAGCCAGTTTCATTCACCACAGAAATAAAATAAACAGGTGTAATATGTACCATCAGGTATTCAGCTTACTCATTTGAAGTGATAACCATATCAGCTGCCACCCTTCATGAACACATTTAAATCTTTCACTAATGTTATAAGACTAATGAAGCGATGCACAACACTCCATACTGACAAATCAGATTCAAATCCCATTAAAGTAAAAGTCTTTAAGTATGATAAGTCCATTGTAATTTGTAATTAGAATAATTTGAAAGTGAGTTTAACTGCAACACTGAGAGGTGTCTCAGACCAAAGCTGCTTCTCTTGATCTACTTTCAGACCACTAGATGTGTATTTCTGTCACATATGTTTTTCTACATCAAGTTCACATTTGCGTCTGTTTTGGTCAAGTTTTGGATAAATAGATCTATACCAGTATTAGCTTATTATACCACAAAACACGAGCCCGGTGTTTGTCTATTATACTTATCTGGGTCATAACTTGTGTGGGTTATGGAGCAGATCTGGGTCAAACTACTTTAGCTGTCTGGGAAAGTGAATAATAACAACATTCTCATTTCTGGACCATTTCCATTAAATACTGCATTTAATAGAAAGGATGGATAACAATGTGTGTAAATGCAATAAGTCATAGATAACTCCATTTTTGAAAAAGAAAAAAAAAGCTAAATTGATTACATCATGGCATGAAGCTGGCTTTTTTTTTTTTTTTGTTTCTTTGTTTTTGCAATTACAATTACATCAATATCCAGAAACTGAGTTAATCACTGACTGGCGCTGTGCACTATTACACTCTTTTATAACTCCAGTTATAGGACAATATTTTATCTTCTGCATCTTAGGGAACAAACAAAACATGCCTTTCTGTGGAATTCTCCTTTAAAGGGATGTGTGTCCACAAAGCAATGTCAGCCACCAGGCCATCTTGAGACCTGCCATGCCAAGGGCATTGTGTAATTAAAATGTTCCTTATTCAACCACTGGATACTGTGGTAGTGTTAGAACCAGATGTCCTTGTCAAGGCAGGGTAATCTGTTGGCATCTTTGTGCACGTAGGCCCACAGTGGTAATCGCTATCCACTCAAAGAGCAAATTCATTAAATTTAGAGGAAGCTTAGTCACTTTGTGAAGGTCAGTCAGCTCAGTAATAAGTGATTGTTTAAGTTCTTTTTGGAGGTCACTCTTGACAGAGCTAATAACAGATGGCATGTAGAATCTGGTCTCCAGGAGAAACGGATAGGGTTGTGGTCTGCATTAAAGGTTACTGTTTTATTCCCTGGTGAAGGAAAGGCCATCTTTCATTTCTCATTTAATAATGTGTGTTTGTGCACAGGAGTGTGGATTGCATAGGTGTGGATTCTTCAGTGTACTTAATAGGAAAATGGGTTTAAAAATCAAGATTTGAATCTGAAGGTTGCTCAGATCCACGTGAAGGAAACATTGATGTATGAACCCACATGCATCATAAATGAAACGTTTTCATGGCAAATACAATGCCCTCCCAAAGCACAGGCATGGTGTCTCTCAAACAACAATACAAGGCAAGTTTATTGGTATTCCACATTTAATGTGAAAGACATTAGCATGTAAAGCTAGCATGCAAAGCATGTACATTAGCTGCAAAGCATTTCAGCCAAGTGCAGGTTGAATTCATGTACATAACAAAAACTCTATAAAGATATAAAAGAAATTAAGTAAAAACAGAAATAGCTAAAATAAATACATAAGATCTATATCAAATGCACTATGTATGCTGCCACATTATGTTGCGATTAGAAGACATTTTCCTTTTAATTAATTTGTGATGTTGTGTTTTAAAGGTCTCATATTGTTGGCTGAGAAAAATGTACAAGATAATAGAAAATCGCAAGTGTGAGAGCAGCTTTCCATCTGATTCATTTGACTCCTCAGAGGAGAAAGCCTCTCTGCTTAATGGTAATGCATTCCTGAAGACCAGTGTCATGGGTGGAGTGACTGGAGCAGGAAGATCTGCGACGGTTCTGAATCAGAAGAAATCCCACAAAGAGATCAGAGTGATCTTACAGTAAAAGCTTCTCCAGCGACTTCCTTCTTGATAGCAACCCACAATATCTGAAGATGCACTGAAGCCAAACAACACACACACACACACACACACACACACAAAGCATGGATAAGGTCCAGATCTGAATTTAAACGTTGCTAATATGATGAGTGGGGTCAGCACTGGGCTGGTGAACACATCTGAGTAGGTTTATTAAGCTGAAAATGAGATGCACTGTTTGTTTGGAAGATGACAAAAATTTCCCCCGGATCTGTGTCAGGATGAGAAGTTTTCTGCAACTGTGTAATGTCTATGAAGACATGATCAAAGATACATTTGTAAAAAAAAAAAAGAAAAAAAAAGGGCAAACAAACAAACAAAAAGGCAGGTGATACAGATGAAATAGAACTCAGAGAGACGTTTGATGATTGGGAAAAGATTCTTTTCAGCACGGAGAAATCAAAGTAGTGGAAGTCACAAACAGGGAGAGAGGTCAGTGTTTTTGGTTCCTATATGGGGAGCAAAGATAACCCTCAGTCAGGAAATTTTTGATGCTCTGCTTTGCTTTCCCCTCCCTGTAAACCAATGACCTTTGTTCTCAGAAAATGGATTCACTGGGTTTAATGGGTTCAAAGGATGTCATTCCTTCTCCCAAAGCCGTGTGGTACTTTGCAGAAGAGACCAAAATGTGACAGAATCCCAAAGACTTCAGCAATATTGTGAGAGCTCAGATCACCGCTTGCTTGCAGCAGCTATTACAGATGACAAAAAGGAGAAAAGCATCTACCAGTACAGGAGTACCGTTCAGTTCACTGAGGTTTTCCCAAAACCTGATGTAGAAAAGATATCAGAGAAAAGATTTCAATCTGGTTTATGTCACTTTTCATGTTGCATCCAAATTTGCCTGGCCATGACTTTTACTCTCACAGGGTTAATTACCTGCCAAGGAGGAAGTTATGTATTCAGCAGGGTTGGTTTCTCTGCCTGTCAGACTGTCAGCAAAATAACTCAAAATGTTATGGACATATTTTGATTAAATTTTCAGAAAATCTCCACAATAAAGTAAAAAAAAAACAAGAAAAACAAGAAATTAGATTCTGGGCATGATAAAGGACTCCTTACTCTTTGTAGATAAAACAACTTGGAAAAACAAGTAAGTAAAAATACATTCGCTTGGCAGAGTGCTGTGCTCTTTGAATGCTTCTACCTAAACTTTTGTCAATTAAAAAAACAATCAGTTCATGGAGCAATCATGGTTCTGAAGCGTCCCAAGATCAGGAATCACACTTCACAACTTTGTGTTAAAGCCTGGAGCGTAACAAGACATTGCTGCACATGGCTGCATTCTGCTCTAAGGCACCGTGACACACACCAGCAGTTGGATGTCAACACAGTGGTCACTGGAATGCACAACAGCTGATTCAGCAAAAGAACCGAAGAGAACATCATTGGAAGAAGTGGATAAAAGAAAGAGAGACAGAAACAGAAAAAGACATGATTGAGGAGGCAAAATTTCCAACATGCGCTCTTGTCTCCTGGTGAGGAGTGTTGCTTTGTGCTTGGCACAACTTGTAGAGACATGGCTGTTGCAGCATTGATGATGCCTTCACAGATGTGTAAGATACCCATGCCATGGACACTAAAACACCCCCATACCATCACAAATGCTGGCTTTGGAACTTAGCATGAAGAACGATCCAAACAGTGCTTTTCCTCTTTGGCCTGGAGGACGCGATGCCCACGATTTTCCCCACAAAATATCTGAAATATGGACTCATCAGTACACAGTGCAGTTCTTAACTTTGCATCAGTCCATCTCAGATGAGCTTGGGCCCAGAGAGCAGGTGGTATTTCTGGGTGGTTTTTATATACAGCTTGAATTTAAATGGATGAGTTTTAAATTGTACTTGTATATGTAGCAAAGAACTGAGTTAATGGATAATTACATTTACATGAGAGTTTTAATTCCTGTTTAATTCCGAATAAAAGTTAATTCCGCTTTAAACTGATGAAAAGTGACCATGTAAACACTTAATTCCTAATGAAAATTTCTATTGAGAATTAAGCTTAATTCTGATGTAAGCGGCTGGTTTATTCGCATTTTAATTCCGAACTATTTAATTCTTCTGTCATGTAAACCTTAATTCTGGTCGTTCTGCACATGCTCGTTATCTTGTCCTGTCCCGATGACGAGCGTTGTTTTACCTCCTGTGTTCGGTGGTCTATATTTTTACTCTCCTTCTCAGTTGCTGCAAAAAGTGAAGTAGTATGCTCATGTTGAGCTGTACTATTTATAATAAAAATAGCAGCGAAACTGGTACTTAACATGTAGTTTTTACAAGTTACAAATGAAAAGACAAGGGAGCAAACTTTATTTATTTCCTGTATACGTCACGTGCACCCTCTGTCCAATCAGAACCCTTCACAACCCGCCGCTCTAAAAAGGAATTAAGTAAGGTTGTGTTTCATGTAAACCTTCATTCAGAATTATTATTTTTATGTAAACTCGCAGGAGAATGAATTAATTCCGAATTATTTAAATCCAAATTAAAAAACAACATGTAACTGTAGCCAATGGTTTACTGAAGTGTTCTTGAACCCACAAGGACATTCTTAATACATTGACTTTAGTTTGTAATACAGTAGACTAAAAGTCATGGGCCATTCAAATGCATGGTTTCTAAACAGATTGCACAGAACTTGACAAGAAGCTGCAGAGATCACCTTGATTTGAATCAGGTAATGTTTCAGTAGTGAAACATTCAATAACTGGAGGACACCAGTCCTTGAGGCCCGGATTTGGAGATCCCTGTTTTCAGGTGTTTCATTTATGTGACACCAGGGTTCTTATACTAGTTGGCAACAATATTAAAATGAATGAGACTTTTATGTCTTTATCCTGCTGGCTGTATCAACTGAAAGACTCCCATTTCTGTAAATTTGCTGGTTTTTAGTGGGGAAAGGCATAAAGTCCATGTAAAATGTACAATTTGGGACAGGAGTGTGTTAGAACAGTTTGCTTCCTCCTCTGGCTGGTGAATTCCTCTGGTGAATTCCTTCACCAAATCATTTCTTAACATGGCCCACTTAGTGGCAGATTTAGTACACTTTACATGAGGTTGCTAAGGAGAGGCAAGAGCTCCAGACACAGCGGTCTTAGCTGTGTTTACTTAGAGCATGTTTAATCTGACTGAATGTCCAGTCAGCACAAAATGAATCATTTAAACATCATGGTTTATCTAGTTGGTTGACCATTACCAATTTGTCAGTTTATCCTACAGGATCCTTTCCCTCTCATTCTTTACCACCTGGGGAGGTGTTTCCTATTTTGACCTCCAGGTATATTCTGCACAGATGTTTCTGTTCACAATGCCGACTTCTTGGGTAAGGTGTTCCATTTACTCGTTTCCTGCCAGTTTCTATGTTACACACTCTTAGATTTACTCTGTAGGCCTTTGTTATAACAAGACAAGAGATCCAATGTTTGCATTGGTTGATTTACCACCGTCTTCTCCCCTCTTCTTTTGATTTCCACACCGATTGCTCTTTTCTGTGTCTCAGTCACACACACACACACACACACACACATGCACACACAACAGTCCAGATACACACTTCCAAGCACCTCACCTCCTCCCTGAAGCCCACACAATAAGAACTTAATGAAAAGGTACTTTACACCAACAGCTGTGCTCTGGGGAGATACCTTTAAATGCCACTGTTAATGGTAGGAATTAACAGAGAGCAGGCTGCTCTGTATCTGAGTGTGAACATGTGCATCCTGATGGCAGTGTGTGCTACCTGCTTAGATGAGTCATAGGACATTTGTGTGAGCGCCTGTGTGTGTATACTAGTTCACCATCCAGCAGTCTGTGGCTGCACTTCATCTGGTTGATTTATGTTCTCCAGGCTTCAGCACTCTGGATCCCACCTTGATTACAGTGTATCACTGCAGCCAAAGCCATGGCCCCCCGGTGACCCCATAAATTAGCCCTGCTGTGTGACAGGAGCTCCCAGAACCAGTTGACACTGATCTACTTGAGCTGATTGATTTAAATACAGACATAATTTTAGTGTATCATTAAGACTCCCAAGAGCGTCTTCCTTCGAACGGAACATCTCAGGAGTACAATGCATCACAGCTCCAATGACAACAGAGGGCCACGGTGTGGATTGATGCTATATGCGTTACTGCTGAGAGGGTCCTCTGGGCGGTTATAATAAAGGTTTAAGTGGATAAATGAGACATGAAAGCAAATTTTTTTGGCATTGTTTTACAGTCTTTAAAGAATAATCAGATCCAGGAAAAGTTACACAGTCTGAAAATCTGGTTCATATTGCGACACAGTAGACAGTCAGCACAGAATTGATCACTTTTGGCCTTTACCTGAACTTTACTCTGTCTGTGACAGATATTTACAGAATCTTGCAGAGTGGAGCACAAGTGATGTAGAGAGAAAAGAGGATGGCCCTTTAAGTGGGGCAAAGTCGTGGTTGTATGTGTGAAAAAGAAAAGCATCCTTTTAGGAGAATGCTTGCAGAGTGGTAAATGGGTGGATAACACAATTTGCAGAGACACTGTCCTTACATTTAACCCACACGGTAACGCAATTTTGTGTTTTTTAAACTATGACCTGAGAGTGTGCTTGACTTCTTTCCTTGTGATGGAGTTGTGTAAAGCAAAGCAGCGTATTTCTCCCCGATACCCAAACATGCGGTCAGTCTGTGCCACAGTTACTGTTTTGCTACATTAATGGTTATCTTGTTTTTCGTTTTGTGTCTCATCAAGGTTAGATCGTACACACACTTCATGCTTACTTTGGCCACTGTTGATTTGTAGGTTTGTAGATTCTGCCCATGTCTATACCTTGTGCTTCCATCAGGTGAGGAAGGAGAAAGCAGTTGGTACAAATAAGTCTTTTCACCATATATGTCCTCGATTCAGCATCCAAAAAAAGGCATAAAATAAAGATAAAACATGGCAATGCAACTTAAAGTGGTGAATCCAGAATAAATAACTAAACATAGACAAATAAAAAGTAGGTGAACCAACACTAATGGAAAGCACCACTTTGATTTTCTTTCTTAAACTTAGATTTCAGGTGACTAAGACAAGAACAGACGTATGCTACGATCAGAAGTAGAGCATGTCGCCACAGGGGGAGAGAGAGAGAGCGATTTGCACGTGACTGGTAGACTGCAGAGTATGTCTGCAAAGTCATCTGAGGTCAGTCAGTCTGTGTGATGGAATAGATGATGCAGAACAAGGGCCCAGACGGAGCACAACGCAGTGCTACCCAGCCCTGAGCTTTGCACATTAACATAGTGCATCTTATAGTTAGTGAACCTCAGCTCTTTTCACAAACAATGAAAGCATGAGAAAAAAGTTTTTATTGCTGTATTAGAAGCTTATTTGTAGGTACAGTGTATAACAGTATAAGATTTGGTTTCAACCTCAACTTTGTCTCAGGTGTCTAAGCAGCTATATTACAGGTTTGAAGTTCCTGTTTTGAGCTTCACTGCTTGTTTGTAACATCTGCTTTAACTAAAGATGACAAGAACCAAAATGCCAAACAGGACTTCAAAAAAATGTGAGTCTGCAAACTAATAAAGTCATAATGTCTACGTTCATTTATCATAAAATAGTTTTTGCATCAGTACAATGCTTGAAGTAAAGATAACATTAAATATGTTAATGGAGAACTTTATGCACTTCTTTCAGATCTTTGGGGGAACAGAAAGAGCCCATTTTACACTTCACAATAAGCCTCATGTTTGGAAGGCCCTTTTCTTTCAGGGTATATGCTAATATGCTCAAACTGAAATCGGTGAAAGGTAGATTTGATGTTTCACCATGCCAACCTATACTGTCTAAGAAATTTGCACACAGATTTCCACGGCTGACAGGAATTCTGCCTTTCACATAAACAATAACGAGGACATTACTGATTTTTTTTTTTTTTTTTTTCAATTTCCTTTTTTTCATAAACAAAAATACCACTGTCCACACATGTGAGAGGGAAAATAAATGCATGCATTGTTATATGTACACATATACAGACATACATATATATACCTACACATACATGCATAAACCTGCCTACAAACCTCGATATGATAAAATATACTGTAATTACCTACCCCTGCACATACCTACCTATGTCTACATATACTTACACTACTATATACTGTATGTAGACCTACATACCCCCAAAGTCCAACTTTACAAAATATACAAAGAAAGAATTGTTATCGCTTTTGTCTTTGTTCTCAATCCCCTCCTTGTCCCAGTGGAGGGAAACTGGGAACATAAAGTTGTAAATCCAATCTAGTTGAGAAAGCGATCTCTTCCATTACAAAATGCTATGCATTACATCACTCTAATCCTCAATTTCAGGTTCTTCTGTTTCCAGCCACTGGCTTTTTTAGCTGTTATTAACATTACGAGGGACAAATCCCCCCAATCAGCCGATCCCTGATTTCTTTTTTCCCAAATACAAAACTTCAAATGTAAACGAAAGGTCCATTGTCAAACCTTTCTCCGTGCTTCTCCTTATGTTCTGCCAGAAGGGCATTCCCAGAAGATATGGTAATGTTTGGCTTTTGTTCTCCACATTATCTCCAACACCCCATGCCTCCATATTTCTGTTGTACTGGTGTCATAAAATATCTCACAATGATTTTCCAACCATAATCTCTCCATATAAGGGAGTTTGTTGGTTTCCATTGTTGCTCAGGGATCTTTTCCCGGTTCTCCACTGATATTATCCATCCTGCCTCATTTTCTTGTCTTTGTTTAATATAAACTATGTTATGATATTTTAGATTTTCCACTTCTTTATATAATTTTGTTAGTAATTTCTTGCCTCAAGCCAGTTTACATGCAGCATAAATGGTTTAATATTTCTTTTCTTATTTCTTCCACTTTAAACTTTTTCATAATTTGTTCTATCTTTTGCCTCACTTGAAGACATTGATAGACATCCTGATTGATTGACCATGTTGAGTTTTTATGTCCTGAAAAATTATTATTTTTAAGTTTTTAGCAAGTATTTTTCATGAAAATTTTTATACTGCTGTTGCATGTGCATTTAAAAACAAAAGCAAACATTTGAACCTGATAGGAGCCTTCATCTCCTCTATCATCTGATAGAGGAGTTCAGGAAGATCAATAATGTCTCTATTTTCTATTGAGGCATTGTAAAATTAGCTAACACATCTTCATCAGACATAATCATTAGGCAAAAACAGACTGATAATTAAAAAAAAAAAAAAAACACATTAGATTTTGATCTGAATTTTCTATTGTCACTCCTCATTAAATTGGGAGAAAAACTGGGGAGAACCATGTGGAACAGTGGGATAAAGCTGGTGGATCTTATTACTGATTGTCAGGATCATAGCATAAAGGCAAAAGCAATAGCTTCTAATATATAAAGGTCAGCAAAGTATTTACTTTGCTAATAAAGTTTGATGTGAATAATCCCACAAAGAAGTTCAGACAAAAAGAGACAAAAATACCAGTGACAGGACTTTACACATAACACTGGTACCACCAATACCAACATACAGGAAGAAGATAAGAATATTTTTTCCATGACTAAAGTCTGTCTTAAGAGATTGAAGTGAAATATTTTAGAGCTTGTCTGGTGCGTGACAATACTGAAACTCATGTCTGACTGAAATAATAATAATAAAAAAAAAAAAAAATGAAGAGGAACATAAGGAATGTAACCTGGACATTGTATGGAACTGTACGGAACTATGTAAAGTACTTTAACATGAAGGCAGAGGTTAAAAAATGTTTAGAAACAAGAAAGAACAAGCATCATTGCAACAGAGCTGCAGTGGTATACAAAGTTGAATTGAATGTAGAAGCTTGTTGCAGCGTATGTGTAACACTTAAACTATGAGAGGTGACTGGATGTCATTCAGATTCCACATTATCCAGAATTTGACTTTATTCCTATTTCTTCAAAATCAAACATTTTTTTTTCTCCATCTCTCTCTCTTTTTCCTGTTGGATCCATGGGCCAACATATCCCTTTCATCAGAAGCTGCTTTTCTCTGACAGCATGGATTATTGAGAGGCAAATGCATTTCGAGATGCCAGGCTCATTTTGCATGCTTTCACACAGGATTCACCATGTTTTACATTAATACAAGCTTCATCCAAGGACTTCTATGTGCTGTTCCATTAAATTCAGCTTATAAAAAGACACACACTCATATTACAAAAGGGATATTGCATTGAAATGATGCCAACAACTCTGTGCAGGTGTTGAAAAAGAGACACTTCAAATCCTGAACCTGAATTTAATTTGAGGAGAAAGAACCAGCAGGTGAGAAGTGATGGAGAAATGGGGAGCGAATGAGTTTCACTGGGTTCAGCTCAGGTCACAGATGACAGTAAGGTTGCTTGGTGACATAAACACTTTGGGATGGGCATCAGCTTTCTCAGCTGGAGTGTGGAGCCTCAGTCTCAGCCTTGGAGTTCCTGCAAACTCTGCCGTCTGTTGTTTACACTCAGGTTGACACTCATCTGAGGTTAAGATCTTTTCAGCTATGAGCAGATTTTTCTGAACTGATCAAACATAGTAAATCAAACTACTCAAGTAAAGCCACGTTATGTTAGAATTTATAACTAAAAGACTTTTATGCTGTAATATCAAGTCCATCCCTCTTGATGGGACTGCAAAACTCTGCTTCACACTAACATATTATGCCAAATGCTTAACAAGGTCTTACCATAATAGACTTGTGTGTGTGTTTTGTGTTTGTGCTTTAGTTTGTTTAAATAATAGTTGCACTCTGGTTATATGTCTTTTGTCTGTTGAGTCGAATGTTTAAGTTGTTAGCCACCATTGAACATAAAAATGCAATGCTGATGTCATTCATTTTTTGTGTATTTCTTGTTATTCTTTGCTATTTTCTCCGCATCTTTGCTCTCAAAGATCTTAAACTTCATTGATAGCCATAAATGATCCCAATTCCATTTATTTTTTTCCTATTTCCTCTGTTGCAGGCCTGAAATCAAATTAAATTCACTTGACTACACAAAACATGAAAACTCTTGAGTTCATATTGAAATATAAGTAAATTAGGAATTGCTGTGGGTCATTCTTTCTTTCTTCTGGGTATACTCTGTGCATCTGCTTCCAAACTGCATTGAACCTTTGCAGTACAAATAGGCAAAAACTTCTGAACCAACTCACTCCACATAAATAGACAGCAAGGTATTTCTAACCAAACATCTATCTGCCAAAAACAGTCAACAAATTGTGCTCTGTCTTTAGAACTAACATTGACTGAAATAGCTTTGGTGGAGTGAGGGAAGGAAGGATTTCTTCATAATAGACAAATTGAATGGTCAAAGTTTGGGATGGTCTTAAAACCAAAAGTAAAACGCTTTAAGTCATTTGTGTGATCTTAGGTTCTGCTGCCTCCTCACTATTTCCCTGAGCAATCCTGCCACAAGTAAAACACTGCGTAGAGACTGAGAGCATCTGGATACAGACTCAGGCCATCAGTTATCAGTGATGCAACATCAGAGTAAGAGACAAATCAGACAAACCAACAACCTCATACAATATTATAAAAAATTCAACAATTTTTTATGTTTATACCTGCAGAAAACTGTGAAAATTGTTATTTTATTTTGATATTTTAAGATGAAATGTGTGGAATAAGGCGTGGTAAATAATAATAATAATAATAATAATAATAATAATAATAATAATAATAATAATAATAACAACAACAACAAGACCAACAACAACAACAACAACAACAATAATAATAATAATAATAATAATAATAATAATAATAATAATAATAATAATAATAATAATAATAAAAAATGTTTAAAAACATATAGAGCTCTCAAGGTACTCAAAGTACTTGACAAAACAATGATGAAACAACATATATGGTACACATGATCATGAAAAGACCAATGTAAATAAATCTTTCTGCTATGTCCGCTGTTTCTTTACTTAAGGTTAAAAACCATCTTCCCTTACAGATTTCTTCTTGAAGCTGCAGGCTGACTGAAAGCAGACAACCACACTGCATGATGGGAATGTCCAGTAGGTCAGGAATTCAGTATCATAATGGGGATGTGGACACTGTTCTTGGGAAAGTGAGCTGCACTGATAAGCTGCTGAGAGATTCCTGGAAAAGAAAAAGGGTGAGTCAATCGATCATGAGAGAAAAACCCCGAGGCTGAGACGAAGTGGTGAAGACTGGGGCTTGAGCAACATGATTACATCTCCATCACTACTCTAAACCCTCTTGAGCCTAATTATGGAGTTATGGCAGGCTTGGAAAAAAACCCAAAAAGGAATGAAGGAGAGTCTAAATTAATGAAGAGATATAAAGAGGTAATGAATGAATGTGGGAACACAAATGTATTTGTAAGGATTAGCTGAAAGAAACACTGAAACTACATCCAAATTATGAAGACTAGTAGGAATATGGGATGACAAAAAGTAAAACTTTAGCCTAAGAATGAGCCTGATATAAGAAATACAGAAAATAATTGTGAAGTCAAAGTGTACAACTCATTAGTTAAAAATACACCTAAATGAAAATAATCAATTAAAACACACATCTTAATGTTATTGGTTGTGTTTCACATTAAATTGCTTTGGACTCATGAAGTGAGATTAATTCCTTCAAGTTTAAGTCATTTCAAAGTAGAATTGATGCAATGGGAGCAGCATAAGTGAATGTTCTTTATCCCAGTTCAGCACAGGTTCTAGAAACAAACAGTAGGAATGAACTCTGATTGTGAAGACACACAAAAAGTAGAACATTAAAGGAGAATATTCAAGGAATCAATGACAGGGATCCCAAACCAAATTAAATTTGATCCAGCAGCTTGTTGTGAGGTTTAGCACAAAGGTGCAAGTATTTGAGTTGTTTATGTTGACACGGGAAAATATCTAAACGTTTGAGATTTGTCATTTCTAGACAACAAACCATATCTAACTAAAACCTATTTGTCAGATGAGACTGAATTTGGTTGAAAACATAAATGTGTGCACATAATTTTGCTACTTGGACGTAAAAAAGAGTGCAAGTCCAGAGCCAAATGTTTTATCCTTATGCATCATATGCTAAGAAAATATGTTGCTGCTGGAGACTTTGAGATGCTGTTTGTCTTTTTAACCAATTTGTTTTTGCGCTCAAATGATAATGATGTTTGATTAATCAATAGAAGACATGACAGACCAATGTCCTTTAGTGGCGCTTATATCACCCTTCTTCTGTCAATTTACAACATTCAAGCTGGCGCACTAAAGCCTGGGCTGAGGGTGTTGTCGGTTCCAACCAATCAGAGGCGTCTCTGTTTTCTCTCTGACGTCAGACAGATGAAAGCCAAAAAAAGCGAAACAGAGTGGAAAGAGAGGAAAAGGGGTTGACAGTGAATGAGAAATATGGAAGACGTCCCTGAATCAGTGTAAAGAAGGAGGAGTACAAGAAGGGATAGTAGGAAGTAGAGAGATGTAGCTTCAAGAAGAGGACGATAAAGAACTCGAAGATGACTATGAGGAGGAGGAGAACACACATTTTAAAGAATCCACAAGGGTGGCAAAGAAAATGAGTGTCAAAATCTGAAGAAGCTCTTTTCCACACTGACTTGGCGCATGGGAGGTGTGAAGGTTGTCAATATCACACAATTTGGCAGATGGACATGTGGACATGTTTCTATGAAGTCACCTGTTTGTTTGTTTGTTTTATCTCATGTTGTTTTGCCCTGGCACAAAAAAAAAACAAAACAAAAAACCTGAAAAAACAAACAATCATCGAGCTGTTCATGCAGTTTAATTTGATTTATTTTGGTTTTTAAATAAGACACTTATAAAAAAGATTAATGCAAGCATGATGGCTTCCAGTTGCCTTTGATGAGGCAGGTAATTATTTCCAACTACTGTGTTTCCACGAACTTACAAGACAAGGCCTTCAACTGTGCAAATGATCTGCCATTTAACATGGAGATTTCACTACTGTGAGGCAGTACAATCAATTGTACACGTTGTTTAAAAGAAGACACACACACACACACACACACACACACACACACACACACACACAGCATGGATAGTGGATGAGTCATGTTAGCCAGCCCATACTGTTACTGTGATGGCTCCAGATTTAAGAGCCAGTAATCTGCATTCATCTCACAGATGCTCTATCTTTCCTCTTCCCTCTGTCTCTCACTCTTGCCTTCGCATGACTTGCATCTCCTTCACACTCACAAACACGCAAACAGGTAGGTATATAACCGAGGTGGTGTGAAACTGACAGCTCTCCATATGTTGCACACCGGTCCCCTCCAAGTATCTGACATAAGTCAGCCGTTCCGCTCCAACCTCTCAAGCTGAAGGTGATGACAATTATTTTATAATGCTCCTGGCTCGGCCCATGCACCCATACATCTACACTAGCCAAGAACAGGGAGACAGGTACACACATGCAAAAACACACAAACATTACAATCAGGGTCAAAGACAGCGTGAAACTGAACGACTACAGTAAAGGCAGACTAGACAATCGCACTCGAAGTAGGACATCTTTCCCCAAAAGGCATGATCACAGCGTCCTGCGGTGACATAATGTGAGAGAGCCATGAGTGATGTATGAATGTGCAAGCACCCGTAGCGATGACACAACAGATGTTTACCTTATAGCACCATGGCCTGTTTCAACTCTAGATAATGTTCCTACTAAAAATCTGCCCATTGCACATGGAAGTTTAGCTGCCATTAGTAGCAGATGCAGATCAGAGAAAAGGGTTTAAAAACATCAGACTAACAGATTTTATTTTTGTGTGTATGTGTGTGTGTGTGTGTGTGACATTTTGGTAATAAAAGAGCTAATTTGTTACTGACTGGAATCCCCAGGAGAGCAAGAGCAGGTGACTGTATGGTAGCCTAACATTGTCTCTGTGCAGCTATACCAGGCAAAAGGCCCTCATTCTTTAGCTCAAACTCAGTGGAACATGTTACTTTATCATCAACACAACTAGAATGACCTAAGGAATATTTTTTATGTGTTTATGTGTGTGTGTTGATGTTTTATACAGTAGTAACAGGTGAGCTCTCCATGGTGCTGAAAGACTTTTTTTTTTTTTGTTTTGTTTTTTTTTTTTTTGTAAAATCTTTATTACATTTCCTACGCTTGCATAAACTGCATAATAAACTGTTTTGAGCAGAAACTTATCAGGTAATCATGTCTTATCTTTCCCCCAAATCCAAGCCATAAACATTAAGCAGCACTTTCTTGGCTCTTTCTTCGTACTCACGCCCATTAATGCTGGCAATTATGGGTAAGTTAAAGGACGAGAAGATAAATACTATCATTTACTCCCGGCAGTTTAACAGTTTCACAGCTGCAGCCGTTTATTTCGCCATCTTTCTCTCTTCCCCTCAGAGTCAAAGAACAATTACCATCGCTTATGGAACCCACGTGCTTGCGTTAAACGCACAGCAGATAAAACGGGACCCACTTGCAGGGAAACACAACACTGTCTAACCAACAAGAGCATACCTTATGCATGTCTTATGCTTGTTCAGCTGTCCTGTGCCTGTTGAGGTCTTGACTTCTCTTCCACAGAGGTAAATGATTTGCGCATTTACAGTTATATTTGTGCATCACGGGACAGTTTGTTGCATGTTGAAAATAGGTCTTATCATTTTAATGACGATGTGAAAACGGTGTAATCTCCTATAACTGCATTGTTGTGAGTGGACTTGAGTCTACCCTGCACCAAAGCAAGATGTCGCCACAAGTGTGAGTTGGTTCCTGTCAGCAAAATATTGAACTACTGCAAGGAAGAGTTGAGTTTCCGAGCCAAAAAAAAAAAAAAAAAAAAAAAAAAAGAAAGAAAAAAAAAACACCTTAAAACATCAACACCTCTCTTTGGCCATCATCTCTCCCTTACCCTCCACGTGTGTTTATGTGCATGTGTGGTTTGGATACAGGTAATAAGCAGCTCCGCCACTGCGCAACGATGGAGCTATCGCAACGATGGAGATGACGCAAACAGACCCAGCTCTTCGAAAAAGTGTTTCAAGACGAACATGGCGGCAACTTAACTGCGGTCCAAGATGACAATGGCCATCAGGAGAACGGATTCAAGGCTTTCCGCTCAGGAACGGGACAGAGAAACCAATCTGCCTGCGTCGAAAGGGCTCCTTGCTCTCCTTTAGGTGAATCTGCGGAGCTGACGGCGGCAGACGCGCAGCATCAGTACCGCGAGGCTCGCAACAGCTGGTCTCCCCTGCGCCCCTGACGAGAGAACAAGCCCGGGGAGGGACGTTTGACAGAGGGGGGCATGCGGTCAAAGAGGACGCCGTTTCCCCCCGGAGAGCCATGGAGAACCGGGGTGCGGCAGCGCGAAGCTTAATCTGTGCGAGCACGCAAATTGGATCAGAATAGCGCTGATTGCTACGGGCGCGATCGTGGAGCGCCCTGGACCGGCGGAGGCACGGCACCCCACCGTTACAGAGGAGAACCAACCTGAGTCGATCTCCCAACAAGTCAATGAGTATTGTGGCAGAGCAGTCCCCGCGGTGGAGTCGGGCCAGGGCAGCACTTTCCTAAAATATGACCAGGGGTGCTTGGATGCGTCGGCAGCATGATGAAGGCTTAAAATACTGGTTTGCACCCCGAGAGAACGAGAAGCCATTTACGGAGTCGGAGAGGGCCCAGAGATGGCGACAGTCGCTGGCCTCTCTGCTGTTCATCACCGTCCTGCTCTCTGATCACTTGTGGTTCTGCGCCGAGGCGAAACTGACGCGAACCCGAGACAAGCGGTCGAACGAGGGGCTTAAAATCACGGACATGGGCGAAGACCCAAACTCCCTCCACCAACAACACCGTCCCCAAACATTACCCGGCCCCCACCGTCTCGCCAGAGAGCAAGATGTTATTTTTATAGGGAATTCTACCAAACCTCTGTGGCGAATGGACACCTGTCACCCGGACAGCGTGTCCAAAAACTGCTTTACTTTCTCAGACGCGAGGACCGTGTGCCTGGGCCTCTCTGATGGAGGGGAAGAGGGGGCACAGTCGGCGTACGTGAATCTGAGCGATTTGTACCTTTCTTTTTGTAATTCCTACTCACTTTTGGATTTGTTTTACGGGTTTACGAGTCCGGACGTTATGAATTGCACCCTGGATATGGCCATGGGGGTGGATCTGCTGGGATGCAGGGAGTGTGTCCAGGCTTATCAGCGCCTCGATCAGCAGGCGGAGGACAACTACCGGGAGTTTGAGCTGCTGGTACAGAAATACGAGACGGATGTTTACTCGGTTAGGACGTGCATGGAGGAGTGCAAGGTAGGACTAACGAGGCCGGGTAGCGCTCGCGCACACGTGCACGTGCAGTAAAGAAAAAAGCACGGGAGGGTGTGGGGGAGGATGAGTTGTCATGACAACCACATATTCTGTGGGTATTTATTTTGTTTCACAACAGTTCAGTCTACCTGAACACTATCAGTCTGATCATTCTGTGGGTCATCACGTGGCACGTCAGCGTTTGCATGCACGCGCACAGATGCAAGTTGTACACCGGAGGAAAGCTCCAAATAAACATCTTCCTCTCTGAGGACAGCTCCTCTGACTCAGACTGTTTTGTGAGTTAGGACTGTGGACGTGACGTTGGACATGTGGAGCGAGCTCCAGGCTTGTGTCTCCACAGCTCCGTGAGATTCAAAGACTGGGGTTGTTGACTGGTGCACATTTCAATATGGATAATAGCACTCTTGTGATTTCTGCTCTTAATCCAGGCTTAGTTTGCAGTGTCCTGAGTTTACTGGTCGCCCCAGTGGCACAGCAGTGGTACAGCACATGTTGGGACTTGCATCCAACCAATGGTAATACACAGCACAGGTTTCGTGCCTTTCATGTGTTGTGCTGAACAATAAAAACTTGTAGAATAACAGCGTGGATTATCAGTCCAGTCTGTTTCATCTGTTGTGCACAGGGCTGACTCTATGTTTCAGCTGCCCGTGGTGCTGAAATAGGCAGAAGGCTTTTAGATGGGAAAACCACTCTATTTAATCACATTTTAGGATTTGCACATATTCACTTTTATATATCATGCTCATTTGGTCGTGGTCATGTAGTTTATCAGTTCACCACTTTACTGGTGAAAAGACTCGGATCAAACTAATTTGTTACTTTAACAAGAAATATTTCTCATCCAGGGTAACTTGTGTCCATATGATGTTTGTTTTCTTGGCTTAATGTCCTACAGAGAGACACAATCAGCATGAACAGTATGCAGAATATGAAAATACAGAAAGCTGGGTAGAAAAAGTGTTAAGGGGGAATTCAAGATCTAGCAGACCGATGTATGGTCAATGCATCAATAAACTGCAGCTACTGCATTATAGCTTGTGTGTACTGTGTGTACTGTGGTAGGCTACTGTGTTGGATGCACTATACATTAACTAAATCTGTTATCTTCATCATTTAGATGACTTTGAAAATCCAGAAATCATTTTTCATATCTGATGTTATAATGATCCCACTAACAGAACCAATTTGTGCAAGATAGATGTTGTGCAGGGGCAGATGGTTGGAGTGTTTGACTGTGGATGCTGATAATCCATGTTTGTGAGGTAGAATAGCTAGTGCAAGGATGCTCCAAGGATAAGGCCTCTATAAAGAGATCGGGAGCCGTGGTGGCTTGTTTGCTCACCGTGAATCCTGAAATATTCTAATGGTTGTTTGTCAGAGTGCAAGTGCATATTTATGTTCATATACATTATGTATGTGTAAATATGCCTTCTATGGCATCTTATAGCCGCATTATTTGTACACCATTGAATCAGCAATGTGGTTTTTTGCACTGCAGCTGCTTGCTAATGTAATAAGACTCAGGCAGGGCTACATCAGCCTTTTAGCCCCTTAAGTTCAATCTGAATTGCTAATCCGCTTCAGCATTCGCGTGACCTTTGAGAAGGCACAGCACCCCACGCCTGCAGGCCTGCATCACAAGCTCCTCCTTGAAAAGCCACTCTGTTGGACAATAAAAAGAATTTTGGCAACTTGAAATAATATTTATTGACCCTTACCTGTCAAATTTCTTAAGCCATTCTTTGAGATACTTCTTCCAGCTCTGAAAGTTTGAAACTTTCTTCTCTAGCTCTAAGTGCCATATGGTGTCGGTGTGTTGTTCATTTTTGCATTTGCAGTATTAGATTATTAATGTGATGTGTTTAAAGCTAAATAACAAAAAAATACAAAGAAGGACAAAAATAGTAATGTTTCAGCAACAATAACAAGATACTGTACAGTACCAGTAATTGGAAGCGTCCCACAAGTAAAGGCATAACTAGCCCACTCATCTGCTTTAAACAAAAGGAAACAGTGCTTATTGTTATTCTAAAGAAGTTTTCATGTTTTCGTAATTCATACTGAGACTTTTTTTTTTTTTTTAGTTTGACGCAAAATCCAACTAGAAAAAAGACTTAAAAAGTAACCAAATCTAAGTAGAGGAAATGAATGCAGTCAACCCTGTGATGAAAAATCTCACTGAGCAAAGTATCTCACAGAGATCCTTTAAGACATGGACTGCAAGTTTCCACAAACTGTGCTAGGTTGATTCTACCATGGGCTGCTGTCATCTCTGTTGTAGTCACCCTGAGGCCAGGAGTTTGCTATCAGCAACAACTTTGGAAGTCTGAAGCCCACCCACATATGGATACATACTTTCATATATGACCACTGGTAAAATCAAGAGAAGCTAAAACTTTTGTACGGACTTCCTGTAATTCACGACTATTGGAGCTTATAAGATTAATGCACACAATGTTTTAATGTGACTCTGTCTTGTATACATAATGCAGAACTATCCCGCTAAATCCCTTATACGTGCTTAATCCTGAAACTTTTAATTTCTGTTGAATGTGACTTTAGACAAATTGAATTGAATTTATCTTTAGACAAGCACACTGATACACATTTAACTTTAATCAGGTGTTATCTTTGTGATATGTCTCTTTTGAGACACCTCAGAGAAAAACTGTTTGCTGTAGCTTGACAGGTAGATTCAATCAGTAGATTGTTGCTTTAATGCCTGACTTTCCCAATGAAGAATCAGTGGATAAGATTCTGAACCCTCAATGTGGGGGTTCAATGAAAAGCAATGGGGGGGGGGGGGGGGGGGGGGGGCAATGAAAAGGTGTGTTTATAACCGAAATGTCACTTTGGATAAAAGCATGTGCAAAGTGAAAGTAATGACACATGACATTGTCATTGTATTACACCGTGGATTACACATATTATGTACGCACACACAAACACACACAAGCAGAGCCTGATGTGCAGTGTTTCCTGCAGGTCCAGACCTGACTGTCCCTTCCGGTGTAATTTAATTTGCACTCCCATAATTCTCTGCTTCTCTAGTGGCTCTGTCTCCAGGGCTCAGTCTCAACATGTTGATCTCCTTTTTCCCTCCATCATCTCTCTTACTTTCACATCCTATCCCATCTATGTCAGAGCGCCGTGGAACCTTCATCACATGTACAAACATGTTTAGTATCTGTCTCTGCATCACCCTCGTCTATGTGCAGTGGACGTTTTTTCCGATCAGGACATGCACTTTTCTTTCTCCTCCGACTTTCTGAAAACCTGGATGTTGAGGCTTTTTATTCTGCTCGAGTAAACACTACTAATCTAGTTTAAGGTTCTTTCCTCCCCTTCAATTACAGACCTGTCCACACAGATCCTTTCCTGTGTTCTTCCACCGCAGCTTTCTGATCCTTTGCTTATTCAATAATCTTTACTCTGTTTGTGCACAACCGCTCGCTTTCAGTAGGTTTATGCGTTACCTCCACAGCAGCACCGAACGCAAGTTTATAGGGAATTGTTCTTTTTAAAATGTTTTCATTATTTATGATATTAGATTCTTGGGTCATATTGATTAAACTGAAATCTTACTGGACTCTACTGGACCACTGGAGATCCACCTACTGGAGGATTGATTTAGGCAACACTAGATCACAAGTCAGCTAGCTGAGGCAAAGTTCTTTGTTTCTCTGCATCACTTTGAGATTTCTATCCCTGCTTTTATCACCACTCATTTAGACCACTGCAATGCACTTTATGCTGGGCTTAGTCAGGTGCCACTTGCTCGACTACATGGGTTCCAAATGCTGCTCTTTGGCTTTGAACTGGTACAAAAAAACCACAAAGGCACATCAGTCCAATTCTAGCATTGCTACACTGGCCTCTGGTTCAGGTTCGAATTTAAAAGTCTATCGCTTGTTTTTAAAGGATGCCATGACAGGACCCAAAGTATCTGTTTGATCTGCTTCAGCTGGATGCTACTTCATACTCTTGTTGTTGTTGTTAGTTGTCTCTTAGACATAGAGGAAGTTTAGAGGTGACCAGGCATATTCAGCTGCTGCCACAAAACTGTGAAATGAATTGTCACTGTTAAGTTTTCAGGTTGAGGTGTTGGCTTTTGTTGTTACCTTTTTGTGTTGTTGTTTTATTTAAGTTCTTGTTCTTTCATTGTTTTGCATTTCACTTTTATCTGTGTAAAGCACGTTTACCCACAGTGTTGTTTTAGAAGTGCTTTATTAAATAAAGATGGATTTAAATGGAGCGCTTGAGTTTTACCAGAAACTTCATAGATACTTTTTTTTTCTTTATCAAGAAATATTCATCATGACAGTCTTCACAAGAATAAGCATCTGTTTAATTGAGCCGTACTGCTAACATGGCTTTGAGGTACTGTTAAAACAAATTGTGTCCCTTAATGTGATATTTACAATATCTATATTCTACACTAAGGGTTGACCTCAGTCATGCATAGATAATAACAGCTGAACAAAGCTTAATAGCACAGCAGTATGTGTTTGTAATAATATTTAAAAATTCATCAGCCTTTGAATCATTTCCAAAGGAACAACTTTTAAAAAAATGCAGGTTCCAAAGTAAAAGTTCCTTACTGAAGTAGTCGTAAATATACTTGTAACCGAAGTTAGAAAATCAGAGATGTATGAATACAAACTATTTGGAACACATTAACTTCCTTAGTTTTGGGGAAACTTTTTCTTCCTTCATGCATCAGGGAGAAAAAAACAAGACTGTCTGGACAAACTTGTCAGGTTGGTTAAAAAAAAAAACAGCCTAACAAATGCTTAAGACTGGGCTCACACATTTATTTTTAGAACAATATATCAGACAGCTGAAACACTGCAAGGGACACTGCAAAATGCCAACCTCAATGTGTGCAAGCAAAGAAGCCACAGTTGATCGTCTGCAAGAATAAAGGGGCTGAAGATGATGAAAAGATATCTGATGAAGGTTACTGTTCACCAGACATCTGTTACTGTTAAGCCCAGATGGAGTCCAGGACTTTTGCCATAACCCTACTAGGAGTACCGGACGTGACTCGCACTCCAGTTGGGGGCTGGTAATTGTTTCAAAATTGGTTCCAAGGTTAGATACTGATACAATGTGATTGTGAAGCATCTTCTATGCTTCTTGAAATGGTTCTGTACTTCCCATTGCAAGTCATGCTAGTGCAGCTAAGCGGTGGATCCAGATCAGCAATGCAAGATGTCAATTCATTCAAATGAAATAAGATGAGAGTCTGTTAAAAGGGGATGCAGATATGAAACCACTCTTATTGGAAACAAAGGGAACATCTGTTCTAACGAGCACCTACTGGTACCAGTATGTTCTGCCCTTAAGTAAAAGATAGACATCATGACCCAGCCAAGTGAATTTTGTGAATTAGATCCAGTACAACACTTTTGGGTATCCTGAAGAGAAAGGTAGAGCTATCCAGAGCCCATCCCGCATCAAAACATTCTGACTCTGAAGAATGGCCAAACATTTTTTTTGAGCCATCAAAAATAATTTTAGGAATGAAAGTTGGGATTACATTGTGTTTCTTCTGTAGGAGTCACTTGTTTATCAGAGTCTATACCCACATGTTAATATGGAGAAGTATTATAAATCTTTGAGGTCATTAGACATCTTAATGACATCACACTTACTTTTTTTGTTCTGCATGCAGTAAATAATCCAACGTAAAAAGCCTTTGCCAGCAATCAATGTTTGAGTTGTTCTGCTGTTTGCACAGATGGCATGGTCCAAGTGGATGCCCTGCACTTTTGTCCCCTCTGCTCAAATTCAATTATGACTCTGCTGCTTGTCTACACAACTCCCCTCCATATGATCTGTTGGTGTTTATTTCTCCCTAGGCAGGAGATAAGGATAATGAAGAACACAGGAGCACTCTGAATGGAACCTTCTGCATTCAACCTCAAACAATTACTGTCTATGCAAAGCAAAACATGCTTTTTGCAAGTTTTTTGCATGCGGCAACGACTGTAAAACATGGTCTTACTCCTCTTAAAACGTCAAAGTAGCAAAAATGTTGTCCACATGATCATTTTAATCAAATCATGAACATAAAATGTAGACTTTTTGCTTTCTATCTCTTCGCTCTTCTCCACTGTTATGCTGCATTAGATGACTTGATGAGTGGGTGATGTGTTATTTTCTCTGACAAACTGAAACGAGAAGGGGCTGGAGAGAGCGGAAATGGCTTCATCAATCCATACAAAATGCATTAAACACAGGAGCTATCAAATCGGTAAACAATGCGCATTTGTGCTCTGAGGAAAATGATATTTTGAGGTGTCTAACATCATCTATCTATTAAGGATCTGCCATTTCGATTTTATGCAGCTTTAGCTGATGGTGTGAAAAAAAGGAAGAATAGATGAACAACACCAGTAATACTAGGAGCCCGATTTTCAAACAGCAACCATCTGAGAAGTGCTACCAGGACTCTTTTGAGATGCACATGATCATTCAGTTCTTGTGCATCACACAGTGCTTGACAGTGATCAGACTCAACTGTTTATTCGAAGGGCTGAAAATTTGCTTTTCAATGGAATGAGTCATTGATAAAAATGGAACCCATTTTGTAAGAGGTTCATTGAAGCAGCTCTGTGGCAGCTATTTACAAAGCAGGGAGTTTAAGTGTGATATTTGTAATCAAGTCAGTGGAATTTAATAGTGTTATAGACATGGAGTTGTATTTTATCTAAATGTAAATTAGTTTGAATAAGGAATTAATTTGGACCAAGCTCTCTGTGTAAAATATTTTGATGTTGACAGGTTGAAGAGTAAACAGTTAAATGCTTATCTCATTGCAGGATTTCTTTCTAATATTTATGTCACTTGCTCATAAATCCCAAAGTGAGATGGAATGGCCAAATAGATGTTATGTTACTTGGTCTAATTCTAATGATTATGTGAAAGAGAAACTAGAAAAGTAGATTTTTCAAACTGTTCACAGTTTTTTGTCTTTTACCTTAGTGCTATTCACCAGCTCTTGACCTTGTTCCATGCAAGGGAACAAGGAGAAGATATGAAGAGGACATCTCAAAAGCTACACTTTAACCTAACTGTCTCACTGGTGGTGGGGTAAGATGGTCAAGTAATTTGGTTTGTATGGTAGTTTAACACAAGTTAAACATAATGACCACTAAGTAGGTATAAAAATATAGATATGTATATGTATATGTATAACTTGAAGTATGTAATGGCTTTATCTCTGTGTGCATGTGGATATGCATGTATGCATATCTGTGGTTTAAATGGGTATGTGAATATGTGTGTACACTAAGGTATGTAAACATATCTAATCTTACTCATTTTCTTTTTGTAATTTTTTCTACAAAAAACCCCAGTTTTTCTCTTCTTTTGGAAACTGACAAGGGATTAGTGCAACGACTAAAAGGAAGATTATTTCTGACTGTAAAGGAAGCAGGTGTAAATAGTTTTTCTTTTTTCTTTTACTTTATTCTGCTCTTTTTTGGACACTATAATAACTTTTACTTTAAAACTTTTTCTTATGCAACACAATTTGACAATTTTCAATTTTCAGTTTGATTGATTCAATCAATCAATCAATCAATCAATCAATCAATCAATCAATCAATCAATCAATCAATCAATCAATCAACCAATCAACCAATCAATCAATCAATCAATCAACCAATCAATCAATCAATCAAAGATGAGTGTTGTCAAAGTCTAAATTCATACATCTCCTCTAATGCAGTGGAAGGAAATAACGTGAAACAATATGGGTTAATTAGATTATAAAAACAAATGTGATTGTAATTACCTATAATAAGCATAAAAAATATGTAATTAGACTAACAAATTAATGCCTAGGTGATTACAATATATTCATTAGTTACGACATATTAATTTTCTTAGCAATCTGCACACAAGGAATAATTGTGGTGGTTTTCTTGTTTTAATTAAAAAAAAAAAAAAAAAAGAAAACTTCCATTTTAACAAATGCATTAAAGCCCTGCACATGTGTCGTTGAAATGACATGTTAACATTTAAACAAATAATTTGGAGCAATTGCTGCTATTAAGTGAATTATGTATGTTTGTTTGTGTGTGTGTGTGTGTGTGTGTGTGTGTGCGTGTGTGTGTGTGTGTGTGTATGTGTGTGTGTGTGTGTGTGCTTGCAAGAATTGGTGCCTCATTTTTCTTCCTCAGTAACTTTTTTCCGCATCTTATTATTATGTCTATGCTGAAATCCACATTGTATTGATATCCACAACAAGGAACCTCGCTATTTTCACCATTTTCAACAATGTTAGAAGGATTTCCACACTTTTTGTATTACATTTCCTCCTTTATGCTCCAGACAGACACTCCCCTCTAGCCACTCCTCCAGCAGGAAGGCTCCCACTGTGTTCTTGGGTGATGAGCCACTGCGGAAAAAAGACCAGACAGCTCATGACTTTCTCAGTCCTTCTCTTCATGGACATGATTTGCTTGCATATTTGTGCTCATATGTGCACGCAGGTGTATGTGTGGCTGGACTGTTTTGTGACCTCAGAAGACATATGAGCTGAAATATGAAGCATACCATAAAAATAACATCAATGCATTGATATGATGCCATTTTAGGGTTTAAAATACAGTTTATTGAAATTTTCAAGCAACAGGAGCTAAAACAGACCATTGAATGATCATTTACATGCCAAGTGTTGAAATAGTGTGGAATAGTATAAGAAAAAAATATGGGTCTTTAACTAGCATGAAAGCATACAAATATGCTTCAGTAGCAAGTCAAGAATAAAAGTGAACCTCAAAATTAGCACAGAAGCATCTGTATGCACCGTGAATAGTAAACACACAGCATAAAAACTAATAATCGCTGAACTATAAGATTTAAACATTGCTGTTATCTGCAAAGGAGTCTGCAGTAACATAAAAACTGGTCCTGCCACGGTCACCCAAGTGGCTAAATCTGTTTTTGACATGTTGTTGTCAGTCTATAATCTGCAGATACTGCTAGCATCATACTACAAGTCACAAGTTCTTCTTCTGTTATCTCTTTGTGAGACAGCCTTGGTTGCATTATCACCAGTTTCTGAGCTGAAGCACAGCCAGCTCTAATTTGCATGTGTCCTGGAAAAACCTGGGAATGCAGTCAGATTTAGGATTACGCAAGAATGAAATCCCATCAGTATTTTGCCTGCATGCGAGACTGCTGAAATGTGGCCACAAAAAGTGAAAAGGAAAAAACAAACTCTTTCCAGCAGTAGTGAAGTACGGCGAGAAAGCTACAGACTAAGCAGGGAGGCAGAAACCAGTCACAGCTCCCAGACGCTGGTGACATTCTCACATTACTGAATCATCATTATCATCATCAGTCGCTCACAGCATGTCCTGATTTGGAGAGAGCAAAGCAGGACAGAGAGACACAACACATGCAGACATGTTATAATGTCTGTAAAATTTTTTCTGTACAGTAGCACGGGAAGATTTATATTGTAGCATGACTGACACACAAAGGAGAGGCTGACAGCAATCACATGAAAGAAGCAGATAGAGCCGTGTTTGATAGAAAGAAAGAATGACTAATGAAGGGGTAGATCAGAGGAAATAGCCAGTCATGTGTGCTGAATGATGGGCTTGGGTCAGACAACCCTGACATACTGTAATTTCTCAGGGTTTTACACAAACAATTGATTTGAGCACCTGGTTCAACGTAATCCTTTCCCATTTTAATCAGCCTAGTGTCTTTTTTTTCTCGATGACTTTGTGTGTGTGTCTTTTTGTTGATAGAAGGAAGATGAAGGCATGTCCCTGCCTATGCAGCGGATGGCTGTGTTGTAACTAGACAAATAACTGTCGAGGAACATTTGATATGAAAGAAAATGTCCTACTCTGTGATGAAGCACTGAAAACAGCTGCAGCCAGATGTCTTTTAGCTCATTTCAGAGGGACAAGTGGAAGAAGGGAGGGGTTCTGAATTTTGCAGATATTTACTGCTTTTTGGGTTTACATGGATTAATGTCAAGTTAATTTTAGAGGTAGTCGCAGTTTCATTTTATCTGTGGGCAAAATATATATTTTTTTCATTTCAGGAGTAGCTACTTGAGCTTGCTCATGTTTTCCATACAGACATGAGCGTGGTATTGGTCGTTTCATCACATATTTACCAAGAAAACTAATAGACTTTTTTTTTTTACCAAGAACTCAGCTGTATTCAGTATGGTCTCAGCTATATTGAGTAAGGTATTAAATTATTATATGATCATAATGTCTTTATGATTCCATGAACTTTTTTCATTGTAAATTGCAAAATCAGTCTGATTTTTCTTCCTTGTTTTTTTTTTTTTTTTTTTTTTTTTTTCAAGATTGAAAATTGAAAGCTAAATCAGAGTAGGTGGTAATTAATCAATATTACCTTTCATTTAACATAACCTTTGCTTAAAAATACTAAAGGACATTTTTTCATATCACACTGGAAGCCAGGTGGACAAATGATCTTGTGACAGTTACAAGTGAAGACCCCACAGAGGAAGTCATGAAAAATCTTTAAACATCATAACTTTCACCAGATTAAACTGATTTACCACGCAGCATAAACATCCAAGACAACAGGCGTATGCTGTGAGTCTTCAGAAGAAAAAAAAACCAGGAAAATTTAGGCAATAAGCCCATTAAAAGAGGCGTTTACAATCTTACCTCAGAATGTACTTGTAATAAATAACAGGCTAGTAGACGTGTTTACTAAGATGAACAGGAAACTAGGTAAACATGACTACATTGAGCTACAGTGATGAATTGACCTGTTTCTATAATCACAGGCATGCAGCTGCAGCTGCTGGTAAGTTTTCTAGCTCTTTGGCTGGAGTTTTGCAAAGCACTGAATACACAATATTTCTGAAGTTTTCTTACATCTTGTTAAGATGCTATTACAGTTTCACAATTTTACTCTTTCCCTGTTGCTTAGCAACTACTATATATTCTTTTTCACTTTATTTGGTAGCCTTTTCCTTACACCCTCAATATTTGAACATCAGTTTAAACTTGACTTGGCACTGTGTACCTGAGATGATTTATATTCAGTGTGAATGCAATTCATCCAGCATGTAACATAGAGCTTCTTGATGGCCAATGTTAGGTTATTATGAGGCTCATTCAGATGCTTTTGACTGGTACTGTTAATTAACTGCCTCCAGCTGTGTGCTGCACAGACTGCAAGTTGCAGTCTAAAAGGAGGTAAAATGTACTTTAGCAGTGCAGTATAAAACGCAACATCATTATTGCTGTTGATAAAATAGAAAGTGTTTCCATTGGATAACACAGGTACCACACAAGCAGCTTTAAATGATTGTTTACAATGATTTCAACAACCAAACACAAATTTTACTGCTGACTCTAAATTTATAGTTATATCTAAACCTATTGTCAAGACAAAAGTTTTTAGCTTGTTCAGAGGTCTGCACGAGTTCTCAGTGTCCGGTAAATTGTGGTCCTGACCCCCTTTTTCTTTTCTGAAAACTTCCAGTTTTGTATCACCTTGGCAGTATATCACAACAGCCATGTTCACATAGAGATGCTACATGTAACGCACTGCTGTTTAGAAACCAGCAAGTTTTACATAAATTCATGGTGCAACTTGTTTAATTGATTTTTTGTTTTTTCATTTGACCCACATTGGTGGGTGGACCTTCCCAGCATGCCTTGCTGGATCTCTTGCTGTTTACACCTGTTTCCAGTGTCCTGTACATGGCAGCCCTATTAATACTGAAAACATTCCATATTGTACCATTTTGGTAGTGTCTCACAACAGCCATGTACACACAGAGATTATCCGATATGTAACTCTGACCTGTGCTATTCAAAAGCTTTTGAGCTTTACATAAATTCATTGTGGAACTTTACTTCTTATTGAAGCTACTTCCATTTACACTGTGTCAAATTACTTGATTTCACACATTGCTCCCAGCTGCGTGGTGCAACCAGCAACGTCTGTTTGTTACTAACTCAATCAGCACAGTTAGTATCAGGTGAAACTATTTGTAATTTATTTCTGAAAAATAAAATGGGAAGACCTTCGTATATCAAGTCAGGTCAGTACCTCTTAATAATACCTATTAATAGCACCTAAAAATAAAAATGTTTCTTTAAATGGCCAACAGATGGCACTAGACCAGGAATTAAAAGAAACCGCGTGCTTTTCAGTCTATGGTGCTTTTCAGTCTATGGTGCTTTTCAGTTGATCAGCAGGTCAATGGCAAAACAAATTGCTGCCAGGGTTCAGCTAAGTCTTCTGGTGGTATAGTGGTTTAATGAAAGAGCTGTGGATTGGAAGGTCACAGGTTTAAATTCTGGTACTGCATTATGTAAAAAAGCTATGCTTCTTCTCCTAATGGTTACACTTATGCTCAGAAAACCATGGTTTCAATCTTCTACGTCTGTTGTGCTACTTCACCCATTTAGATATTAAACTCCCCAGCTCATTCTCATAAATGTGCTTTAGCACTATTTATAACTTGCTGACTTATGAGAAAGTTCTCTTTCATAATATTTCACTCGATGTCTCACTATGGGATGCATGCCTCTGTGCAGCTCTCAGAAGCATTAATCTCATTACGCCAATCCTGATTGGCTGGTGAACGTGTCCGTCCGCACCAGGTAGTGCCATCTACCTTAAATAGCTCATGCGGACGGCACCGCCTCATTCAAACACCTCTTCTCACTCGGAGCATATCACGCGTCTGGGCTAGCTAGCTAAACTGTCCGCAGACTGACCTTTTAGCTTCGGTCGCCGGGCGCTACCTAGCCTTTAGGCACATTTTATCGCTTCGTTTGGTCACACCAGACCATCTCCTGTGCTTCCTTGCCCCACCACGGCTCGGTCGTCACCATTTTTCAGCCTCACCACGGCGAAAAATAAAATTTACTGTCGAGCATTAGCACACCAGCTAACTCCTCGGCTCTCACGGTTAGCACACCAGTTAACCACCTCAATTCCCCGCTCGCTCACCAGCTCGCTGGGAATGGAGGCAAAGAACCCTCACACCAGAGGTGATGGAGACTCTGGGGCCCGTTCCTGTCGATGCGGGAATAAAATTTCGAGCAGAGACCCACACCAGGTCTGCTCGTGCTGTCTGGGGCTGGAACACGCCCGGCTAGCAATAGATGACCCGGGCTCGTGTCAACACTGTGCGGTGTTCACGGTAAAAAGTCTCCGCAGACGGCTAGCTCGCCAAGCTAGCCTGTCTGGACATGACCCTTATTTCACCTCCACCGACGTTGCCGTCAAAAGGGGAGGGGATGGCGGGTCCACTGCGGTAGTGGTACCGGAGGCCAGTGTCAGCTGGGGCTCCCAGCTCGACCTGGCCACGGACCCCCCACAGGAGGAAGACGTCCTGGACCTGGACTATGGAGAAGATGAAGATGTCGCCTCGAGTCTCCTCATATCAGAGGACGAGGAGGAGGACGACATCTTTAGTACTTCGGCCCGGGCTGCAAAGCCCACGGCCTCCACCACCACTTGGGATGGAGGCGAATGTAGCACACCAGCTTCTCCCCTCCCCAGTTTGGACATGCTCGACGTGTGTAAACGCGCTGCTGCCCGTCTGGCTATCCCCTGGCCGGCTGTTGTAGCGGAGACCGCCAGGTCCCGCTACGAAGGGAAGAAATTACCCTCAGCTAAGAGTGTGGCAAAACAACTTCTCCCCGTCTTCCCGGAGCTGCTGGACGAGGTGACGCGCTCGTGGAGGGACCGCCCGTACAGCAGCAGGAGCCCGGTTCCCGGGGCCTCATCCCTCGACTGTGAGGCGATGGAGAGCTTGGGCCTGCTCTGGATGCCTCCAATGGAGCCACTCATGGCAGCTCACCTTCACCCCAGGCTGTCAGCAGTGTCTTCCAGGAGCCCCAGCCTGCCATCCAAAACTGAGCGGCTGCGCTCTCAGCCAGAGCGCTCAATGTTCTCTCCCTGCTCACAGCGTATCAGGCTGAGCTGTGTGAGGACTTTGGACAAACCCAGGACCCAGCAACGTGGGAGGAGATTCCGGTCATCACCGACCTGTGTCTCCGCGTCCAGCGCTGCGCGGTCCAGGCCACGGGGAGAGCGCTGGGAACTATGGTGCTGCAGGAACGGGCGCGGTGGCTCAACCTTGCCAACCTGTCAGACAGGGAGAAGGACGACGTCCTCGACATGCCCATTGTTCCGGAGGGAATTTTTGGCTCAGCATTGGCCTCAATGCAGCAAAGATGTGAAGCCAAAAAGAAGGAAGACGAGGCTCTCCGGCTCTGCCTTCCCCGAAAGCCTCCTGTTCCCGCCCCCTCTGTGCAGCGCAAGGCCCCTGCGCCTGCTGCCCCCCATGTTTCGCAGTTTAAAATGCCTAAACAACCGAAACTTCAGCCCGCCCCACCAATTTTGCCCGGTCGGACAAGCTGGCCTAAGAAACCAGCGGCTACAATCGCAGCTGCACCGGCAGCCCCCGCGCAGGCTGCCACTTTCCAGGCCAGGAAGAAGAAGCGAGCAGCCTGAAAGTTGCTCTCTTCACCGGTGCAGCTGGCAGTTTCCCGTTCGCCAGCTCCACCTGTTTGGTGTCCGAGTGTGCGTCCAGGGCTTTCCCACGCCCCCACCTTCTTGCTGCCACGGACCGTGCCGAAGCAAGGCGAGGGAATTGGACATTGGACGACAGAGGTTTCAGCGGTTGCTCCTCTCTCATGTCCACAAGCACGCACACACACACTTTTATTAAAGAAAATAAAAAGTGTTTCGCTGCAGCATCCAGGCAGAGTGCCGAGGGGGCAGCTAATAAAAAAGAAAACCAAAGCTGTGAGAATAAACAGCGTGGGTGCGGGACCCGCAGCTTCCCCTCGGAAGAAAGCTTCAGCTTTCTCCGGTGTGGGAGGGGCTTCGGCTCCGTCACTGCGCTGTCAGGGAAGCCCAGTGCCGCCGACGAGTCACTCCCCTTCTCCACCAAGAGAGGGCGCCAACGCTTCGCAGGAGTTTTCTCTTTCGGTGGGAGGCCTGCAGTGTGTGTCTCCGCTCTCCCTCCGAAGGGAGAGATGGGCCACGCACGGGGCGTCGCCCTGGGTATTAAGGACGATCTCGAGGGGATACAGGCTGCAGTTTGCCACTGTTCCCCCGAGCTTCGCCGGCATTATACACTCCCAGGCTCCAGGGGAGACCGCTCGAGTTTTACAAGAGGAAATTTCCTCCCTGTTAAACAAAGGAGCGATCTGTGTTGTCAGTCCCGCACAATGTCAGAGCGGTTTTTACTCCAGGTATTTCCTGGTCCCCAAACGGGGCTCTGAACAGACACCTGAGGAAATACAAATTCCGGATGCTGACACATGCATCTCTGCTGCGCCTTGTTTGACAGAACGATTGGTTCACTTCTGTCGACCTAAAAGACGCGTATTTCCACATCCCAATTTATCCTCCCCACAGGAAGTACCTGAGGTTTGCCTTCCAGGGGATCTGTTACGAGTACCTGGTACTCCCCTTTGGCCTGTCTCTGAGTCCGCGAGTGTTCGTGCGATGCACAGAGGCGGCGATAGCCCCGCTCAGGTGGCAGGGCGTCCGCTTGGCTACATACCTGGACGATTGGCTGCTTTTGGCACAATCAGAACAGGAAGCCAGGGCTCACACACAGATTCTGGTGTGGCACCTGTCGGACTTGGGTTTCAGGTTAAACACCGAAAAGAGCAGGCTGTCTCCGGTGCAAAGCATAATCTTTCTGGGATTATCGCTGGACTCGGTGACCTTCACAGCGCGCCTCTCGGCAGAGCGGGTGAGAGCTTTCAGGGCGTGCCTCGCACTTTTTCGTCTAGACAAATCTGTTCAATTCAGATTATGTCTTCGATTACTCGGACTGATGGCATCTGCAATTCTTGTAGTCCGACTTGGCCGCCTCCACATGAGGGAGTTGCAGCTTTGGGTGGCCTCGTCCGGCCTAGACCCCGTGCGTCATGGCGCACGGAAAGTGCTGGTCACTCCGAGTTGCGTCAGGACTCTGCGCCACTGGCGGGCTCCGTCCTTCCTGACCCGGGGAGTCACTATGGGTCCAGTTCTGTCCAGGAAGGTGATCACCACGGACGCAAGCCTGACAGGCTGGGGTGGAATCCACGAAGGCCAGCCTGTGAGGGGGCTGTGGAGTGCGGACCTCCAGAAAACTCACATCAATTTCCTGGAGCTTTTGGCGGTGTTCCTCTCCCTGAAACACTTTCTTCCGTCTTTGGTCGGACATCATGTTCTGGTCAGGACGGACAATACGACGGCGGTAGCGTACATCAACCACCAAGGAGAATTACGCTCCCGTCAGCTACACACGCTGGCACGCAAACTGATCCTTTGGAGCTGCGGCCAGTTTCTCTCCTTGAGAGCGACGTATGTACCGGGAGCTCTGAACACGGGCGCGGACCTGTTGTCCAGGGGCGCGCCGGTTTACGGGGAATGGACTCTGCACCCAGAGGTTGTGCAACAGATCTGGGTCCGTTACGGTCGGGCCACTGTGGATCTGTTCGCTTCCAGGGACAACGCGCAGTGCGCGATGTTTTTCTCCCTGCGCAGCATGGATGCTCCCCTGGGCATCGACGCGTTAGCGCACGCCTGGCCGCCCGGTCTTCTTTACGCGTTCCCTCCCCTGACATTGATACCTCCCACTCTGTCCAGAGTGAGAGAATAGGGTCACGACCTGATATTGATAGCTCCGCATTGGCCTGCGATGCATTGGCTGGCAGAGATATATCAGCTGCTGTGCTTGCAGCCCTGGCAGCTCCCGCTGCGCAGGGACCTGCTGCTGCAGGGGGGAGGGTCGGTCTTTCACCCACACCCAGAACGCCTGGCACTGTGGGCTTGGCCCCTGAGTGGCACAACTTGTCAGCCGTGGGGCTCCCACAGCACGTAATTTCCACTATACAGAGTGCGCGGGCCCCCTCCACTAGGTCATTGTATGACCGTAAATGGAGGGTGTTTGAGGAATGGTGCCGCAAGTACAGCCACATTCCTTTTCAGTGGTCGGTGGGGACGATCTTATCTTTTTTACAGGATCTGATTGACAAACGGAAAGCCTTCTCCACGGTTAAAGTGTATTTGGCAGCTATTGCTGCCTGCCACGTGGGGTTTGGAAAGCTGACGGCAAACCAACATCCGCTGGTCTGCCGTTTCATGAAAGGAGCACGTAGGCTTCTTCCTGTATCCAGACCATTGGTCCCACCATGGGAATTGGCCGTGGTCTTGGAAGGGTTGAAGGGTCCCCCTTTTGAGCCTCTGGAAGGAGCGGATTTGAAACACGTGTCTCTCAAGACAGTGTTGTTGCTGGCTTTGGCTTCAGCGAAACGGGTTAGCGACATCCATGCCCTTTCAGTGCATCCTTCGTGCGCTCAGTTTTTCCTGGGTGATGTGAGGGTAATTTTGAGACCCAACCCGGCTTTTATGCCCAAGGTGGTGGGCTCCTGTTCCCCTATAGACTTGGTCGCCTTTGGGCTCTCTGCGGGAGAACAGAGGTCGTTATGTCCAGTTCGTGCAGTCCGCACTTACATGGATAAGACTAAGAGTTTCAGAAGGAGCGATCAATTGTTCGTGTCCTGGGTTAATCCTCATAAGGGAAAGCCCGTCACGAAACAGCGCCTGTCCCACTGGATGGTGGAGGCAATCGCTCTGGCCTATACGAGTCAGGTTTGCAGCCTCCTGGGGGCCTGCGAGCACACTCGACTCGGGGCTTGGCTGCATCATGGGCCTTATTCAGGGGAGTTTCGGTTCAGGACATCTGTGCCGCAGCGAGTTGGTCCTCGCCTCTCACTTTTGTCCGGTTCTACATGATGGATGTCTCCGCCCCGTGCTCTTTCCTGTAGGTTGGTGGACGCTGGATAAGCTTGTCTGGCAATACGGGAGCTACCACATCCCATAGTGAGACATCGAGCGAAATATTATGAAAGAGAACTTTAGGTTATTTACATAACCCCGATTCACTGAGTAATATGAGTGAGATGTCTCACCAGACAACCCTTCTTGCTTGGGCGAGTGAGAAGAGGTGCTTATCTTGAATGAGGCGGTGCCGTCCGCATGAGCTATTTAAGGTAGATGGCACTACCTGGTGCGGACGGACACGTTCACCAGCCAATCAGGATTGGCGTAATGAGATTAATGCTTCTGAGAGCTGCACAGAGGCGTGCATCCCATAGTGAGACATCTCACATATATTACTCAGAGAACCGGGGTTATGTAAATAACCTAAAGTTATGTATGTGTGCTCTTACGTTAATGTCACAGTTGTGTGTGCATGAAAAGTATAAATAAAGGAGGAAGAGAGGGCACTTTCTTCCGGTTCAGCAGCACCGATGGATCAGTGTGTGTGATCTTTTACCTTTGTGAAGGACTAAGCTAATCCAGTTATCCTGCTCTTAAGATGACAGCGCCAACATAACTAGCTTCTTTACAGCAGTTTAGTTCAGCCTTTCCCTTTTAACAATCCTACTGATTACACACTGATGGAAGTTCTAAAAAGGCATTTCTGTGCAATTAGCAAAACTCTTCAATAGTTCTGCCAGTACCTTGAACATCCTCTTTTCCTTATAAAAGTTTAGCCTTTTTCCACACATGTATATGTAGGCAAAATAGTAGCCTAATATTTTTGAGACTGGGCCCTGGATGTCGTAGGTTCAAATCCAACAAGTAACATTTCACCGAACATTTCTGCACAGTACAACTTATCACCTTCTTCCACATTTAATTCATTCATTCATTTTCCGAACCGCTCAATCCAATTCAGGGTCGCGGGGAAGCTGGAGCCTATCCCAGCTGGCTTTGGGCGACAGGCAGGGTACACCCTGGACAGCTCGCCAGTCCATCGCAGGGCCACACAGAGAGACGAACAACCACTCACGCTCACATTCATTCCTAGGGGCAATTTAGAGTGACCAATTAACCTATCATGCATGTGTTTGGATGGTGGGAGGAAGCCGGAGTACCCGGAGAGAACCCACGCTTACACGGGGAGAACATGCAAACTCCACACAGAAAGGCCACTGACCAAACCAGCCAAGGATCGAACCAGTGACCTTCTTGCTGTGAGGCCACAGTGCTAACCACTGTTCCACCGTGCAGCCCCACATTTAATTCTTCAAGAAATTATTCTTCTCTCTTTTTGCAATTTCAACCACTTAAAATGTTTTTTCTTTGTTTCTTATACACTTTATCAGATTGGAAAAAATGCTGCATATCTGCAAGTTGCTGGGATGTGCTGCCACTGTTTTCAGGGAAGTCTTTAGTTTTTTGCATTATACATCAGTAATTACACATTATCGCATTCCCACTTGCTGTTATGTAATAACAGCTAATTTTCTAGTTGAAGTAGGCTTGCAACTAATGCTGCTTTATTCTTAAACAGTGATCTCTTTGTTTTTCTTTATTTATCTCTTGTTTGAGAAGGAGCAGAAGGAAGCCCAAGGCTTATTTAAATACTACTCCTTATTTACAGGAGGTAAGTCTTTAGGGTATATTGTGGCTTTATTAATGGTTTGACTCAAGATAACTAATGCTCTGCCAAGAGCTGTTTTCTAATTTAGTCATAGATTGTTAATTTTCAGTAGGGTTGGAGGAGGGTAGGGGAGTATTGGACTATTAGTTGATCAACCACAAGCTTTTCTTAAATCATACCATTTACTTTCAAGCTTCAACTTAGAAAAATACAGACTAAAAATGATAGTAAGCTTGCGTGCTTATTTAAAATGCAAATGTGTGTGTATGTATACACAGCTTTCATGGAAGGACTTTCTTATTTCAATGTGCAATGTCAACAGATTCGGCACGCATTATAGTAGCAAGGCTACTTTAAAAGGGCAAAAAACTAGATAGTCTGTAGTCACTTAAAAAGATTGGTACAATGCAGCATATGAATATGTAAAAAGATAATTGGAAGTATTGAGGAAGCAGCAATAATAGAAAAAAAGTAAAAGCACAACAACTGGTGTCTGGTTTTCAATGTTCCTTATATGGTGATGACAATAACATACCTCAGCTCTACAATGTCATGATTTATTTGTGCAATTAAGTGGAATTCAGTGTATTTCATCATGTCTGTATTTACACTCCACATACTTAACCTGTGATGATATTTGGACCTTAAAACCTATAAAGACATTGGGATTTTTACTGAAGCTGTTCTTGTTTCTGGGTCACAACGAGGCTGGAAATACATGAAACCACCCATTGATCTCAATGCTTCTAAAATTGTCCAGGTGGGAAAGAAAAAGCACCAAATCTGCATTTACGCCATATTACACTAAACACCTCTATTAAAAAACTGATGCAAATGAGTTTGAGTTGTCCTCCTCATAACCCTTGTCATGAGGCCAAAAGAGGCTGATTATTCACATCATTACTCCAGTGGCACCTGGCAACCACATCACTACACAGGAGCCTTTACAGATGTGTGATACAGACCTGTATGTGTGTCAGACGGAAGTTTGGTGGTCCGATAGAGGATTTTCAGAGAGATCTGAAGCTGAGCGAGCAGTATCCCCGGCACCACACCTCTTCTACTCTGACAGTAATTTGATTGTGGATGGAGCAGTGGAGGGCAGCACATTGATGGGTACAGATAGAACATGAAAAAGGAACAAAGAAAGAGAGAACAGGAATGGAGAGGAGCTTGACCTGATGATGAGGGTCTTATCAGCACCTCTTTATAATGGTTTTTCACCTAGTGTGCGTGCGGATATGTGTGTGAAGTGGGTTGAGGGTGGAAGGGTTAGTAGGGCTTTTCACCTGCTGAAGTTTGCTTTTTGGACTAAACATCTTTTGTCCAAAAACCTCTTTTGTCACCAGCCCTCATTTGTCAGTTACAACTTTTTCCTCACATTTGACTTAATATTTCACAGGGTTATTCTTTATTATTCTGCTATTTTGTCAAAACCTTTAATTCGCCAAAGCAACCTTAGTGATATGAATGGATCTTTGCCTTTGTCTCAATCTTTTATTATATTTTTTCTTTACAGCAACACCAACAACCACTTAGTAATTCCTTCTTAATCATTCACGTCATTGACAATTTAAAGCACAAACCTAATTTCTCATTTTCTCTGCTTCCTAACTTTTGAGACACTCTACTGTACCTCATCGTGGCACATTTGTACACATGTAGACATGCAAACATATACACTGTAAAGATTGCTTATGTGAAGACTGATGTGCACAAAAACCTAAAGAACCACATAGGATGTTACTGTTTAAATTCTTTTGGAAAGGTTGTCGTTCACTATTTTCAATATTCGAGAAGATTTAGCCATCTGACAGAAAGCATTAGATAGGTTTGGCCTCACTTTAATGTGATCAACAGGTGGGAGTGACACAATTAAGTTACAAAGTTAAGAGATAGGACCTATGTGTAGACGCTTATGTGACATAATTTGAAAAACTTGCAGCACTGTAATAAGGAAATAATTGCCAAACCCATTTTCCTCAAACGGTTTTCAATTCTGTGTTCTTTTTTGCAAGCTGAGGTCACAATTATCTTTGGTGGTTTTCTCTGAGTTTATACTTCATGCAAGATGTCTCTTTGTGATACATAGCTTTTTATTACAGAGCTACTTTGTTTTACATTATAGACTAATGTATATTTTAGCTACTCTGCCATGAAATTGACTTGTAAGAGCAACCAGCCGTATCACCTCTCCTTTCTGTTCATTGGCAGTATTGCCAAAAGCCCATTCGTCAATATTCACTCTACAGCTGCTCCAGTGCTGAAGCAGCACTGGCGAAAGAAACTGTTCTCAGCTGGTTCTACTTGTGAGCAGGTTTGGTCTTCTACAACCAGAAGGTCAAAACAGAGGCCCCCTACTACAAGAAATTTTTATGAATGTAGCTCTATTTGACCCATAAATAAATGTACACAATGATATAGTTTTTACCGTTGAGGTTGCTGCCCTGGACAACTGGGCACACCAGGTTAATGGTTAGTCATTAGGATAATTAGAACCAAGAGTTTAACCAAGTTTAAGACAAATGTCTGTCTAAGCATGAAAGCACTGTTTCTCCACAAAGAATCACTAATCCAAACATTGTATCACTCAAGTAAAGTCAGAGATTTAGACCGTTTACATTAACATGACTCATTTATGTGCAAACACCAGTTAAGAATTTCTGACAAGAGAAAAGTAAGCACATAAAGTAAACTAAATGGTTTAATTATGGTTATAATAGTATAAAAACATTGGGGGGGTATTTATCTTATAGCTTGAAAACAGAAGTTGGACCACAATCACCAATATGTTCTCACAAAACTTCTTAAAGTGGGTCTTAAGTTACACTGTTAGTTTTATATGAAAATCCTCTGTAAGATTTAAAAAGATACAAATGTTCCAAAAGAAAGAGACGCATGTTTAGAGTGATAAAAGTGGTTATAAATTATCAAATGGTGAGATTCTCATCAAATAAAAGCAGCTTTATTTATAAGCATGCAATTATTTTTTCCCAAACTTGGAAAGCAAGCAGCCTACAATGTTGTGTAATGAGCACATCAGGATGCACATCCTCACGGTGCAGTAGCTAAAGCGTAAAATGCTAGCTACATTTTTATGTCTCATTACATACTGTACCTTTTTCAGTTTGGAAAACAATGTGCAACCTGCTGTTTCTGTACTCATCCAGCATCTTTTTCAGAAGCAGTGCGCCAATGGATTGAGTCTCGTTTAAATAAAACCTCAAGGTGAGTCTGAAGATTGGTCCATGCTTTTAATAGCCAGAGGGTCATGGTAAAAAATTAATCTCCTAATAAAAGTAATAAAATAAAATGAAAAGTAATATATTTTAATTATTAAAGACCTCACTCAGCAGGTGCTTTTGGGAATTGTTACTGGGACATTTATGATATAATATTCTAGCAGGTGAAGAAACAAATCTGAGGGAGCTTTAATGTAAATGTTTGTGCAATCTAATGAGCTGGTGGTTGTTAATGGACTGAACAATAGAAAAAAAAACACAAATTCTGCCCTTGTTAGAATATTGGCACTCAAATATTCTAATGCGTACTCATCAGATTGTGGCATACAAGTTAATCTCTAGGACTTCAAAACAAGTTAGTTTGTAAAAAGGTTGGTAAATGAGGCCTATTGTTATCTTGAATATTCCTTCAAAACCAAGGTCACTATAAAAAAAAAAAATATATAAAAACAAAACAAATGAAAAAAACATACAAGTTTTTTTTTTTTTAAGGCACTGTTTATTCACTAGCACTGCTGCATTGCATCACCATTACCCCTGTGTCCTCAATCTGATATAGCACAGCTGATACCAGTTTTTTAGGTTTAGACTTTGCTGATTCAGCTTAAAATAATAATAATGATAACATATATATATATATATTCATTCATTGTCCGAACCGCTTATTCCAATTCAGGGTCGCGGGGAAGCTGGAGCCTATCCCAGCCGGCTTTGGGCGACAGGCAGGGTACATCCTGGACAGCTCGCCAGTCCATCGCAGGGCCACACACAGAGAGACGAACAACCACACTCACGCTCACACTCACTCCTAGGGGCAATTTAGAGTGACCAATTAACCTATCATGCATGTCTTTGGATGGTGGGAGGAAGCCGGAGTACCTGGAGAGAACCCACGCATACACGGGGAGAACATGCAAACTCCACACAGAAAGGCCACTGACCAAACCAGCCAAGGATCGAACCAGCGACCTTCTTGCTAACCACTGCGCCACTGTGCATATATGGGCTGCGCAGTGGTTAGCACTGTGGCCTCACAGCAAGAAGGTTGCTGGTTCGATCCTTGGCTGGTTTGGTCAGTGGCCTTTCTGTGTGGAGTTTGCATGTTCTCCCCGTGTATGCGTGGGTTCTCTCCGGGTACTCCGGCTTCCTCCCACCATCCAAAGACATATATATATATATATATATATATATATATATATATATATATATATATATATATATATATATATATAATGATAAAACTATGGTGTCCACAGAAGTATATAGAAGAAGTTCATAGAAGTATGTATATCCTTACCCAACTCCAACCTGAAGGGCACAAGATTTTTGGAGTAGAGACTGTCTTTCTGTTGCAATCCTATAGTGTCTGACATCAACGGTTTTCTGACATTTTCACCACACTGCCTTCTCTGATTCCTCTCCTCTCTTCAATTTTATCAAGGGGGTTACCCTTCACACATATGCTGCCCCCATTCGTCACCTCCCACTTCACTCGCTGTCTTGCTGTAACCTTTAATCCCTCAGTGTCTCCCACCCTTTCTCTTTATGGCAGGATTTAAAGCAATACCTTATCCACATCCCCCTTTTAGCACTCGTATGGTAGCTTCCACTGTTGCAAGGTCATGCTCTCTGGAGAGTATAAAATTTTGTTGCAAAATGAAAAGAAGTCCCCTTGTAATCTCTGAAAAACAACAAAATACCTTTTTGGAAAAAAAATTTAAAATGTGCTTTTGCTAAAAAATACATTTCTTTCATTATAAACGTGTCTATAGGCTGTTCAAATATCAATGTTATGGCTGAGGATATCTTCCCTTAGCTGCAGACAATGCCTTTATCTTTAGAAAAGCCAGATAAAACAGTATGATCTGCATGGACTATTTTTTAGGAACCAGTTGTGACAATTTGCATGGGGCGAGGTTAACAGTCAATTTGCATGTGCCACAGGGAACTGATGAAACAACATGTTTGTAAGCTAGGAGGCTAATTCTGTCCTTTAGTTGCAAGGCTGAGCAAAGGAACAAGCCTCTCTTCAAGCAGAGCAAACTGCAGGAGCCCGGTGATTAAAGTAGCAGCCCCAATTCTTGCTCAAAATAATAGTTCCTTGAGTTTGTTTCACTGAGAACCAGCTAGACTACCATCTGAGTTCTGAGTTGAGTGACTTCTTGACTAGCTCTTGGTGGACCAAGTTGGGGTCAAATTTAGGTAACCAAGCTAGTTGGTCTGAAGATTTCACTGGAATCTTGTGAGCAAAGTAAGCTAGTGTCTGACAGAGCCCTAGCATCCAAGCTTGAGGAGCTTGTTCTGGGTATGGCCTAGTGGTTAGAAAGGTGGACTTGGGGCTGGAACACCCATGTTAAAAACCAAACCATAATTTTGGTGCGTTTCATTCAGCTATATGCTGGCAAATAAACAAACAAATGAAAAAAAAAAGAACTCGTGTGTTGCCTGGAAGCTGACAATTAGGCTGGCTGCCTGAAAGCCATAAAAAAAACAACAACAACAACAAAAAAAGTTGATAACCATTCTGATACTCTTCTATACATTCTTCTAGGCAAACAGCAGAAGTAGACCCTCTGCTATTGCTGAGGTGGCCTAGCTGTGCATATCACAGCAGAACAGGTGATAATTTTCTTTACAATGCCAAAGAAATCTGGAAGTACACAAAGCTTTACTTCATGACAATTACCACTGTCTGAAGGACATGAGGAGGGCAGTGGTTTACACATGTTATCTACTAATGGTGGTGATGTGTGCATACAGAGAGCAGATGAGAATGACATGTCATGTCATGTCTCTTATGGTCAAGTAAAAACTGGATTTTATTTCTAACAACAAAATCACATAAACATTGGCAAACATTTGTCAGTCTGACACTAAATTGTATGTGGTTCCATTTCAGACTAGCTTAAACTGACACAGATAATGTTTGTTATGCTAGCTTGTTTATGCTAACAGACTTATAGACAAGCAGCTGTGGGGTTGCTGACAGTTAATGACTGTGACTCTGAGTTGTTGTGAAATGTGATGTTATTTGCAGCAATCAGTGCAACGTTATGACCAGAAAATAAAAATCAGTCAGTCCATAACACAAACAGATCATAAATACACAGTGTCATGCAACATCAACTAGCTATAACAAAATTATGTGAAATTCAGTCAGTCATTTATTTTCGTGAGCCCACCCAGTAACTGGCAGACGAGAGACAAGGTACACTCTGGACAGGTTGCTAAATCTTGCTTGCTAAATCTGATGTTTGAGAGGCGTATGAGCTGTACAAAGGTTTAGAAGAAGAATGCTGGACCATGGATGCATGTAACAGATAGAACTTTTTTTTTTTTTTTTCAAGATAGTTATTTAATTTTTAAAAATCCAAAGCTTTCCTGTACAGCTTCTGGAAGAGGGTCCCAGAAGCTAGTATCAGGGGATTTTATAGTCTGTCTTTAGCACACAAAAGTTTCAAACAGCTCTTCCATACTGACAGCAGCCATTACTGATGGTATTGCTCCTCCTCCACCTTAACGAGGCCTGATCTGAAGCAGCGCCGTCATGGGTCAGTCCATCAACATGACATCACTGTCATGTTATCTGCCCATAAAATGTCTTCAGGCATTTATTGGTTCAGTTGTAAAGCTTTGGCTTATGTAATGGTTACAGGGGTGCAGTACTCCGGCTAGATTGTTGCTTGCAGTTGTTTTGTACCTTCTCTTTTTCATTGCATTTTTAACTTTTGTTGATGTATCGCAACAAAATATTTGTGCTGCATTAACCTGAAATGTCCCTTCCTTATATGTACATGATTAAAAAAATGTATTTATTGTAGTGAGAATTTCTAGTTTGGACCTGGAAAATGTGTAAGAAAAAACATTTTGAGGTCAGAATATTAACTTAAAAATAAAAATTGGCCTTGTGGTATAAATCAGTCAGTCCATAACACAAACAGATCATAAATACACAGTGTCATGCAACATCAACTAGCTATAACAAAATTATGTGAAATTCAGTCAGTCATTTATTTTCGTGAGCCCACCCAGTAACTGGCAGACGAGAGACAAGGTACACTCTGGACAGGTTGCCACTCCATTGCATCATATATCTGACAAAATAAAAATGAAAAACCTTTACAAAAGTGTGAAACTATTTCTTTACCAAAATTTGATTACTTATTACAAGTTTTTTGTTTTATATTCTAATTTCTGACAGATGAATCATGATGATGCCTAACAAATATGAAAAACAGATTTAGGTTTCCAGATAAGACACACTTATCAGTAAATGTAAAACACTATGTTAACATTGTTGTGTCCAGATTTTCCTGCTGACTCAGCAATGATGATGCAACAAACAAAATGGCTGCCAGAACAGTCTATAATGTCTTTCCTTTCTTTCCCTTGACTTGCTCTGTAATTCAAATTTACAAGTGAAAAGCTCCAGTTTGAGATCTGCTGAACAGAACATTGCGTACCCATAGAGAGAGAAAATAAGGAAGGGGAATGTCCAATAGAGATTTCGGTAGACTAGAACAGGGTAGATCCCTGTTCAATGAATTAGGCAAAAAGGGAAATCAGTGGAAAGTATCTTAAGGCTAGGAAGTTTCAAAATAGATGGATAAGAAATCTGAGTTAAGAATAAATAAATATTAGCTAGGCCCTGCAATGGACTGGCGACCTGTCCAGGGTATACCCTGCCTTTCACCCAAGGACAACTGGGATAGGCTCCAGCTTCCCAGCGACCCTTCATTGGATTAAGCGGTTAGGACAATGAATGAATGAATGAATGAATGAATGAAATATTAGCTAACAGTTCAGGCTGTAATGATTTATTTTGGAATTTCTGGTATTGCATTTAATGAAAGGAATTCATAACACATTGTGATTTTCCTATTTAAGATCAGTACTGGTAACTCTAGTATGTACCCTATCACCCGATAGCTGCTGGGACAGGCTACAGCTCCTTGCAGCCCTTCATTGGAGTAAATGGTTATAGATAATGAATGAATGGATGGAGGTTAGCAGCATTGGCTATTGGATAGCAGAAACTGGGAGATGCAGTCACTGAGGAAAAAGAAGATGTGATGAATAAAGATTGGAAACTAAAACAGATGGGAGGGTGGATCAGAAATTCTCAAAATAGTTATATAAATGATTTGACATGCAGGACACACATGTAGAGATAAAGTGAATAAACAAAGGACAGGCTGGTCGTGGGAAGTGTAGGGGCTTGACATCACATCTTCCCCTCCCGACCTATGATTTATGGTCTCAGTTGTGGCGCACCGATGCTGGTAGCACAACTCTGGCTGAGAAAATGATAGTGATTGATTGAGAGGGGATGATGAAGGTCATATCCTGCACCGAGGACAGCGGGACTATTACCGACATAGTCACTTTGCCTCTGTTTCTCTCTTTCATCTCTTTCTCTGTCTCAATCAGTCCCCTATTCACTTGTATCAGGCCACCATGCCATCATTTCCTCATTCCTGCATGTTGTACCAACTCAGCCTCTATTATTTCCTTAGTTTTTCTGTTGTAGAAAAGTACATAAGCTACTGTTCTGCACAAAAACTTAGACATTATTTTTCTTTACATATTCTTAATTTAAAGAATGATTCTGAAATTGTGCAATATGCTCATTGACCACCTTACAATATCTACACCATCTTGTTTTTGTCCATTATGGAATCATAGAATTATTGCTTTTCCTTGGGAGGGTTTGGGGGAATTTCAATGCATTACCAAGCTGGCTGAGAGACATAATTCCTCCCGCATATCGTAGACTTTTCACATGTACAGGAGACATCCAAACCAGATGTCACCAGCCACCTCATCTGGATCACAGATGACCAGGCCTCTTGCCCTGTCTCTAAGCAAGAATCTGCTGAGGAAACTCCCTCTTGCTGTTTGTATTCTGTCTGTCACTACACACAGCTTTTGTGACCATATAGATGAGGGTGAGAACCTAGATTGACAAGTAAATTGAGAGCTTCACCTTTGAAAATCTATTGTCTTGCTTGCTAAATCTGATGTTTGAGAGGCGTATGAGCTGTACAAAGGTTTAGAAGAAGAATGCTGGACCATGGATGCATGTAACAGATAGAACTTTTTTTTTTTTTTTCAAGATAGTTATTTAATTTTTAAAAATCCAAAGCTTTCCTGTACAGCTTCTGGAAGAGGGTCCCAGAAGCTAGTATCAGGGGATTTTATAGTCTGTCTTTAGCACACAAAAGTTTCAAACAGCTCTTCCATACTGACAGCAGCCATTACTGATGGTATTGCTCCTCCTCCACCTTAACGAGGCCTGATCTGAAGCAGCGCCGTCATGGGTCAGTCCATCAACATGACATCACTGTCATGTTATCTGCCCATAAAATGTCTTCAGGCATTTATTGGTTCAGTTGTAAAGCTTTGGCTTATGTAATGGTTACAGGGGTGCAGTACTCCGGCTAGATTGTTGCTTGCAGTTGTTTTGTACCTTCTCTTTTTCATTGCATTTTTAACTTTTGTTGATGTATCGCAACAAAATATTTGTGCTGCATTAACCTGAAATGTCCCTTCCTTATATGTACATGATTAAAAAAATGTATTTATTGTAGTGAGAATTTCTAGTTTGGACCTGGAAAATGTGTAAGAAAAAACATTTTGAGGTCAGAATATTAACTTAAAAATAAAAATTGGCCTTGTGGTATAAATACAGTGTTGTCCAGTGATGTTTGGGCAATGCCTAAACTTTACTCTGTCTGTCTAAAATTCTACATCTGGATTATTTCTGCTTTTGGTCCTCTCACACATGGCACCACTGCAGAAGTCCAGTGAAACTCTACAAAGGAAACGATCACAGGTGAAACACAATGCACCTTTACTTGTAGAGCTTCAACCCCACTTGTGCTTATTTGTTGGCATGTGTAGCTGCGATTAGAGTGTGTGTAGTGTATGTGTCTCTGTGTAACAAAGTGTGTTCCTGTGTGTTCTTGGGGCTCAATATAATCACAGCTCTAATCTGTCTGCTAGGATTCTGTGTGTGGGTGACATTAAAGTTCTCATTAGCACTGTAACTCAGCACCAGTGTCACTGTGAAGACACCACCGACACATCCACTGCACCAAAGTCTGTACCCACTGTGTGCATGCGTGTGTGTGTGTGTGAGGAATGGAGACTTTAAAAGCTTAATTTAACAGTTTGAGGGATCCCTAGCACATATTCTCCTCATCCTTTCCTTAGTGTGTTGGTGTTAATGATTTCACTACTCAGATGGGCAGTTTAAAAAAAAACACACCAGTGTGCTGAATTTCCTGGAATTGTGTTGTACCATCTTTCAGTTAAATAACAAATCCTGTATTGATATATTTATGTGGTTTATGCTAAAGTCTAGTTGAATGAATGATAAAGAGGAGGTGGAAAGAATTGCAGAATACTTTGGTAAGGGAAGAGTTGGGTTGCTATAGTAACAGAAAATGGGTTGGTATTGAGTAACAGATGTTTTAGAGTAGAAACAACAATAAATGTAAATCATTACATTGGGAATTTTGGTGCTGTTGTAAACTGAAATTACTGAACCTTTATGTATTTGGGGCAATTTGTGCTTCACATGAATAAGAAATGCCATCCTAGTTCTATGTGTATCATTTGGACTTACTATTACGTTGCTGAGTGCAAATACTGAGCATGACTGTGGGCATACACTGTGTTGGGTTTTTGATTTTAAGTAAGTAAAATCAAAATTACTTGTAGAATGTGATCAGGGGAACAGCACTGTGGTCAGTTCTCTGTTAAATCCATTGATCTCAGCTAATTAGATCCAAACACTTACAGAAATGTTCCTTTTATTTTGAAAGTCTGTTGCTGTGAATGATATTATCCTGTTTTGACAGCATTCCTGTAAACAAACTGGAAAATAATTGGAGTATATTCACCGAGCTATTGTTAGATAAGTGAATGGGACTGCAGTGTTACAAATACCATGGCAACATGCTCATAAGGTTGGACAGAATGTAGTATGTAACTGCACCATTTATTATTTCTGTGTGAACAGTTGCAGTGGATTATGAGGTCAGGTGTGTTTCTCCAAATTCTGTATCTGATTTGAGTTTTCCTTCTAGGAACTCAAGACATTATTACACTGTCATGCTCCACTAACCCTTGTAATTATTGCAAACATGCACTACTAGCTTTAATTTTGAGCACAGAAAACATGCTCCTATTTCACCAAAGAGCTGTTTCAATAGTAGATTGCGACTAAGTTACGTCAATCTCAGTGATAAGCATGAGATGTTTTCCATCGATTGATTCTACAGAGTAGCTCTCAGCCCTCTCCCAGTCGGCTAGCTGGCAGTAATGCACTTCTAAGCTGGCTGCTCACCAATAAGAAAAAAACATAGGGGAAGACAGAAAAACATAATGACTACTGGTGGAGTGCGGGAGGAAACTCAGATGAAACATAGCAGAGAGTAAGTATAACTAAAGAAAGATACAAAAGACAGAATAAGACACGCTTCTTTTTTAAATCGTTGAAATTCACAAAAACGGCTCCACTGAGTCAGTAATATATAAAATGACTGGATTTGGAAAACATGACGATGAGTTAAAGCAACGTGCAAACTTTTGGCCCTTTTCCATTAGTATCGGCTTGTCTCAACTTAACTCGCCTTGGCTTGGTTTGCGGGGGTTTTCCACTAGGTTTTCTTTTACCCATTTACCAGTAATTTTTTTGTAACACCTCAGTCTAGGTTCTAAGTGAGCTGAGTCGGGTCGTATGTGACGTCGCCAGACTGCATGTCGCTATTGGTCAGGGGCGCGGCCAACCATAGGTCAGGGTCAGAGAGCGACATCACTGGAAGAAACAAGACCAAGCTGTTGACCAAGTTGAGACAAGCTGATACTAATGGAAAAGAGGCATTTTTCATTGGTTGATGAACACTAAAATGTGAAAGAATTTCTTTAATCAACTGAAAAAATATTCAATGAAAGCCATTAAAATGCCGACTAGTCAAAGATCTTAAGTGGCTGCCATGACGTAATAAATATTCAAAACAATTTATTCTATAAAACATCATAGAATACACACATTGCTCAATGTATTTATAAATATTGCAGTTAGTTTAGCAAATTCGCAAAAGAAATGTGGTGGATTGCTTATGTTTTAGTGCCAGTTTCTGAATCAGTATGGTATTCATGTCCCAGATGGTGAGAAGCATGATAAACCTAAACTTTCTCTAAATCAGAGGTGTCCAATTTAGTCCTTTTAACTGTCTTGAAATGTGCAAAATAAAAGTAAAAACTTGCTTTACCTTTGGGGGCAAAGTTCTACTGATTTTAGCTGTTTCCTGCTCCAACATACCTCGTTCAAATTTAATGATTCCCCTCAACAGATCGCTGACAAGCTTTGCCAGTGCATATGGCTCTGATTCAGGTGTGGTGTAGCAAAAAGCATCCATATCCTGTTGGACTGTGGCCCTTGAGGACTTACTTTGGACACCCCTGATTTATATATTGAGTAACTGAAATACCTGATAATTCTAACATAGTCATATAAGCAGGAAATAAATTCAGGTGCAAAATAAACAACAGCTGATTAGAATGAGAGAAAATGTTGTGAACAAAATGAAACCAAAACAAGGAAAAGCCAAAAACATGTTTATAACTTTGTTTCATTTATCTAAGATGAGCACTATTACATTAAAGTGCAATTATATTTAGAATTAAACTTGAATTGAACATTACATAAATGGATAATATTTTAAATTAATTACACATTATGAAGCAGTGGTTAAACATTAACACTCAATTCATCATTTACTCAGCATAAGTTGAGAAGAACAGTGATAGATTTTTTACTCATCATTGATAAGATCAGTAGTTACAATTAAAAATTCCTGAAATTCATTTATAAAGCAAGTTTCTGACATTAATACTCATTGGTAGATACTTTATGAACACATTCTAAATGTTGGCCTCTGTTTTAATAAGATTATCTACAATGTGTTTATTGATTGTATTTTCATACTGTATTTTTACTATTTTAACTGCAAGCTGCGTGTGTTTGAACCTACAATGGATATTTTCCAATTTTAAAGAGGTATTTATTGTGTATCACTGTTGTCTCATCTCATCTTATCTTATCTTATCTTATCTTATCTTATCTTATCTTATGCTTTTTTCTTTAAAATGACCGTTTTGGTGAAAAAGGCCAAAAAATATGTTAGTGAAAAATGAAGGGGATACCAATGGCAGACAAGTCTCTTGTGTCCTTGGTTACACAGATCTGCAGTTTTCTGCAGCAGTAACAACAGAGGGTGAGAGACAGAAAGAAACTGTACATTTCGAGGGTCAGGGACTGAGACAAACACTGTAGCTCAGGGACTGAACATTCAGCACCTGTGGTGGGACTTGGCTGCTGAAGTACCTTTTTTTTCTTGAAAGAAATGGGGTTTCTGATTTACACTATGCAGCATACAAGCTGCAATGCCAGCTCTGCTGCAAAGTACAAAGTTAACAAAAGTCAGCTTTGTATTTGCTGAAATATAGATCAAGGGTTTTACTCAGTGTCGGTGCAAAAACCAATAGAGCTCTCATTTGGCCTTGGTGCTGAAACCACTTTTGCTCGTGTGTGTGTGTGTGTGTGTGTGTGTGTGTGTGTGTGTGTGTGTGTGTGTGTGTGTGTGTGTGTGTGTATGTGTGTGTGTGTGTTTGTGAGGGAATGGGGGTGTAAAGGCTTATGCTGCAGTTGAGAGACCTTTGGCTGAGATTAAAGGATGAGAGCTGAAAACTGAAGCAAACTCATATGGGATTAAGTATTTTTGTCAGTGTAATAATGTATTTCAAACAAAAGCAAAATGCAGTCACTAGGTACCACTGTTTTTACTCACAGTATTCTCTGTCATGAAACATTGTTTTCCCTTTGTAAAGGTAAATGAGACAGGAAGTAGGTCTATTTAGTCATGTAGAGTGAACTAAATAAAACCCAGTGAACTAATTTGCTCATGTGCTGAGTAGTGCTCTTGTTGCAGCAGCATAGTACACTTAAACACTTCAGTCAAGCATGCAAGCTCGCCCTTGCTAACAAAACACATATTTATATCTAGTGGACTTAAGTAAAATTTTCACAAATCTGAAGATACGAACACAATATACGGTATTACACGGTACAAAATAGATGTTTCTAATTTGAATATATTTGCTCTAAAATTGTTGTAGATGGAAATTGTGTTGAACGCAAAAGGAAATATTGTACATAATGTGCACATTCATAGAAAGCATGCTGTTTCTGAGTCTTTATAAAAATGTAACCAGCCATTTGTAAGCTAATCCAGTCAGTGGGTCTATAAATGGACCACTGAAAACTTTTCTTTAATTAATAAACGCTAATGCATTCACGATGAAGCACTTAATCCTCCAATACAAGGTTGGTTGAACATTCCCTTTTACTATGTTTGATATTGCTTTTGTAAATATTTAATGCAGAAAATGAAGTCAAACTTTTTAATGGTTCTCTGGGCGTTCAATAAGACTTCTCTCCTAAAGAATAAAGCGTGTTATTCTTCTTTCTCCACTACTTTATCAATACAAGTATGCAGATTAAGCTGAGTTTGAAAGAGGATCAGACACTGCAGGCAAAAATGGACACATTCTCACCATCAACAAACATGTCCATTAGAGATGTTGGGCATCGCTGACCTGTTTCTGAAACTGAAACAGGTCAGTTTTCTTCTTGATGGGATCTCAGTTTATAAGAGCCAGCAGAGTCAGTTGAATAGAAATAGTTTTTTAAACCTGTCCCAATGAGGTATAATCTCACCAATTACTTATGTGTCTTAAAAAAAAGAGCCAAATGGACTATTTTGAGAATAGAATGAAAACGTGAACTCTTCATGCTAGAAACTGAGTCGTGTGATGACATACAGTCTAATCTAAGATCATCATAGTCAGGGGTGTCCAGCTCCGGTCCTCGAGTGCCACAATCCTGCAGGTTTTTGATACATCCACACTCCAACACTCCTGATTCAAATGAATGAGTCACTGTGCAGAACTTCATAAGCTGTGTTCCAATTCAGGTCCCACTACATAGGCTACGGAGTGTCCAACGTAGTCTGCACACTTAGAAGCGTCAAAACCATTAGTGAAATGAGACAGCCTACCTAGTGTACAAGAATGATCCACAGTGCTCCAGTCCCCCATTTCCTAGTAGCTGCAGATGCATTGTTTAACCAATTATTCCCAAGCACATGGAAATATAAAAAAAAAACATGAAGGAGGCGGACCTGATGATCTTTCCCCAAACTGTGAATACGCCTTGTCAAGCTAACGTTAACGTCAGAGTAAAAAAATGCCAGTGAGACCCGGCATGTAATTAAATTCATTTGTTGTCACCACAAGCCAATACTTCTGCCATCCCAGCTTTTCTGTCCATGGTGGCGGATCGAACGGAACTTCATTTGATTATTAAAACCTCAATTACCTCAAAGTAATGACTGAAGTCGGGTGATAGAAAAATAGATAGATGTTGCCCTTTTACTGCCTTCTGGATCCTTGCAGAGTGATAAAGCTGAGCTAAAAACTCCTTTGAGTCAAGTTTAAATTTAAACACACCCAAATGTACAGATATATCTCTGTTTTTGTCTACATCCATCAGAGGTGCATTAGACTGGTTTGCTTCTTATTAGTCGGCAACACACTCATAACAGTAGTGACTTATATGTATTTATCCTCCGCTTGGTTGCAGGTGTGTGTCACTGATGCCTATTGCAGTTAAATAAGTTTTGTTTCCTGTCATTTATGTAGTGTCAGAAGTGAACAGTGTGGAGTCCAATGGCCAAATCGAAAAGCCTGATTTATTTATGCTGGTAGCAGAACAGAGAACATCTACTGTTCATTTACTTTCACCAAAGCATGACTGAGTAATTACTTTGACATAGTGCTTGCTAAATTTGATGAGTATTTTGTCTCAAGGAGAAACATAATCCATGAACATACCTGCTTCCATCAGTGATGGAGAGCTGATGGAAGCAGCTGATGCTTTAATTCGAGTCTTTTATGGTCATAGATGACCATATTTGTGACTGTAATATTGTTGGAATAGCATAAGGATATTTAAAGGAGAAGACTTGATGCTGGTGCTGACCATAGAGACTGTCAGGCAGAGGTTGCTTCACAAGTGAGCATGCAAGGAGACACTCACTGCATAAAGTGCTTGAAGCCACTGAAAAGTTCAACAACTTCCCCAAACTTCACGGTAAGCCATAAAGGAAAAATAATGAACAATGTGGAAAATGTGGAACAACACGACACGGTACAGACAAAAACTACATGGTCAAGAAATCAACTTGAAAACATGCAAAAAAAAAAAAAAAAAAAAAGTAATAAAAGGTTGGACATTGCACTCTCCAGCAGATGTGTAGAGATTAGAGATGTGAAAGAAGTCAACCAGAGCAGCTGCAGCCATCTTTCTTGGCCGCTGTGAACAAAACGGAGGGGTCATCAGAGCAGTGATCTGTGAAGCTGATTATGGACGCCACACCAGCTGAATTTAAAAATGACTAAAGAGACTTAAAACTCGATCATCCTGAAAAGAACAACGTTTTCAGACATTTCTCTGCAAAGCCTAAGTGGAGAGTGACAGTTTGCAGGGCGAATCCACTGCACTGTGACTGATAAGAGGAAAAGCTATCCAGCAACAACATATGCCATCCACGGCCACAGCGTAAACAAGCATCAGAGGACAGAGAGACAGAAGAAAATCCAAACACTGACCCAACCTGCAGACTCTGTACACCTTTGGCACCCATCCTTATAAAGAGTGCTGGTAAAGATTGAATGTGTTGCTCTGGAAAAGCTGAATAAGGCTGTAAAAACTACAAACAGCACTTTTTTCCAACTGTCGATGATATCACAGCTAAATAAAGCTTTATGCCTTACTCAGTTAATGCAGAGAGCGGGGTTTTCCAGACACGTTCAGACACCTGCAAGCTCACCATCTCTATTGCAGCATTTGGCAGAATCATCTTCAAATGGCTGTTTTTTTGGTTTAGCAAATACACCTGTAATCTTTCAGAGGAAGATGATGGAGACCCCACAGCAGTGAGAAAACAGTGAGCTGCCGTTGAGGAAGTTGACAACCATCGAGAAAAAACTTATGCAGTGTGCGTCAGCTGGCTCCAAGCTTAACAGTGAGAAATGCTCCATCAGACAGAATCAGCTGCCTGATGGTCTAGCAGACCTGCCAGAAATTTGCCAGGAGCATAAAGAAAAATTAAATTATATTTCCCTTGAATCTTTAGGCAACAAGTCAGGAGAACATAAGCCCATGGAAGAATGCTGCTTTCTATGTTATAGTGGGTCTGGGAAGAGAGAAGACGTAAAACAGGGGTGGGCAACTCCGGTCCTTGAGGGCCGCAGTCTTGCAAGTGTTAGCAGTTTCCCTGCTGCAACAAACCTGACTCAAATCAATGGCTAATCACCAGACTAGTGAAGATTTTAATGTCAAGCACTGCACAAGTCTGCTAATTAAATCTGATGTGTTTCCGGTGTGTTGCAGCATGGGAATCCTGAACACTTACAGGACCCGAGGACCGGAGATGCCCACCCCCAACATAGAACCTCTGACATAGTGATGTTATCCATTAAGCTGGATGTAGCTTAAAATGCAAGCTCACAAAATATAGTAAATTTGATTCTAATTTTATTCTCACACCATGCGCCCAGTTAAGTTTACATTAAATATCCAGCGATAAGAAAAAAAAAAAGAAAGAAAGAAAAAAGAAAACACGAGGAGATGATCTTTCTAGTTGAAGGTATTCAAACTACAACATTGGTAATGTCTTTTTGCTGTAACCCCTGACAACAGGACTATTCTTTGCCTCTGTCAGGAGAGTCAAAGCTCCATCTGCTTCCCCAGGGGAGGCTTTTGAAAGGGTTACTGTATGCGCCTTCAAAAAGGTACATTGATTTCATCAAGGTCAATTGCAATGATTTCCCAGTTAGAGTAGAATCTAAGATAAGCTGATAGAATTTAGTTTTTAAAAACTGACTTTTTGTATATTTCATATTTAGAAATGTATACCTTTTCATTAAAGTATTAATAATCAGAGGAAAGAGAGAAAAATCTAAAGTAATTTGAGCTGAAAGAGATAAAGAACGTTTTAAATGTTTTATGGTGTGATGTGGGGGGAATTGACGTTTGTCCTTTGATCAATGAACTTCTGGACCGATACCTAGTACACCATGTACCAATACTGTTGTAAAGATGTTGTATAACTAGTACTTGTATTACAGAGTGCAGACACATAATTTCCTCCATACAGGTTACATTTAATGAAACCTACAAGTGTGATTCACTGACTAAATGACTTGAACTGAAGGCACAGCTGTGCACATATCAGATCAACCATATGCTGATGATTTTCTCTGTCATTATTTGCAGGGAGCATAACCAACTAGTCACTAATATTTAAAACAAATTAACAGCACGGCTGCAAAAGAGAGCAAAGAGCTAAATGACAGTGAGAGTCAAACCTCGGTGGTCTGTCTGTTGGCAGTCTGTCTGAAGTCCTTTTTTTGCTTAATGTGTTGTTCACTGCAGTTCTCTTTAAAATGGCCAGAAATGCGAATAAACAAATATCCTTTGAGGCAGGGTTGCATAACTATTCAAACAGTTTTTTTTTTTTTTTTTTTAAATAAAAAGCTCTTATTCTTTGTTGAATTTTTTTCACTGACTGGCTGCTGTATGGGTTTAGGAGCTTAACTTATGAAGTTTATTTTTAAATATTTTCTTTTATCAACCTTTATTTTATCAGCCAGATGCTTGAGATCAAATTATCCCTTTCATAAGCATGGACTGACCACCATTACAGCAGTAACACAGAGAGGGGTTTGCAAAGGACAACACCTTACCTGTTACCTGCTGCTGGTGTAAGTCTCATTGAGGATCAAAAATGGCAGTAAACTGGAGTAATTTTAGAGTTTAACAAGTTATCTGCTGAACTGCCAAATGAATTCGTATAAAGTTCATCTGAAAAAAACACCAATTAAAAAAAAAAATAAAAAGATGACAAAAGTTCTGCTCGTTAAAAATGATCTAAACAATTAATTACTACTGTGTTGAAATGTGTATATTATAACTTCTTCTCTCATAGAATTAGTTTGGTAATATATGCATAATAATAATAATAATAATAATAATAATAATAATAATAATAATAATAATAATAATAATAATAATAATAAACAAAATTATTAAAATACATGGATGAAGTTGATTACCGTAGCATTGGATCAAGTCTCCTTTTGTTTAACCTTAAAGGCCACATAGAACAATACAATGAATTCTTAGATTTATTCTTTAATTCATTTTCTACACTGCTTTGTCAGATTCAGGGTAATGGGGAAGCTGGAGCCTCTCCCAGCAATCAGCAGGGGAGAGGCAGGGTACATTGTGGAGAGGTCGCCAGTCAAATTAAAATCTACTGCTGTTATAAATGGCATTAAAAGTGCAAACCTCGTACATGGTCAGTTCACATTGACTTTATTTTTTGTAAGTCATTTAGCATGACTCATGGGAGCATGTACACAGTAGTTTTTATTTACCCGACCTCAGGGGTTGTTTTCATTCCAGCAGATGCCGACTAGAGTGCTTCTGCTTCACATACAACTTTTCTCTTATCACCCTAACATGGCATGTTTTCCTGCAAATTAAACAAATTAGCTGCTAAAAATTGGAGTATTGGTTTTTGCCTGTAATATTTAATATAGTGAAAAAGCAACATGTTAATTGTCTATTTTTCTCACCCACCTGTGGCGGTACACCAGATGGAACCCTAATTTGCGGTGTTAAACACATCAAATTGTGTAATTCTAAAGGGACACTAACTAACCAAGATCCCATATTTTTAAAAAAAATGTCATGCTTTGTTTGCTTTTTAAAACAAAGAAGAAGTTATTTTTATTTTCAAGACCATGTCTTTATGTTGTCTTTCCAAACATGTCAAACAAAAAATTATGTTCATTTGAGCTGAACTGTGAGAACGTGCACTTCCCTCAATCTGCATTTCTTCAAGTTAGTCCAATATTCATTAAGTTTATATTTTTGTTCACATTTTTTAAGTTTCTTTCATTTTCTTGCTGTAAAAAGAAGGTGTTTGACAGAAAACAAGACCTGGAAATAAATCCTGAGGTCAGGTTTCTTCTTATTTAACTGGGTTAAAGAAAAAGAAAAAAACACAGTCATTTGTTATGTACCTTATCTTGTACACGTGTTTAAAAGATACCGGACAAGCAACAGGTGTGGTTATAACACCTGCTACTGGAAGGGATGCATTAATCTGTCAGAGGTCTGCCCTTGTAAGTGTCTGTGCAGGGGTGTTTTTTCCTTTTTGCTTTTTGTGCTCTTATGTTTGTTGCTTGGCACAGAAACTGCCAGAGACAGATCCAATGTCATGTATGCACCTGTGGATGTTTTGTCCAGTGTCAGCATGGCCCCTCTGAAGGCTGATGTTATCCACCTCTGGTGATGAAAGGTAGATTTTTATCATTTCCAGGTGCGCTCTTTGAAAAGAAGGAGAAAAGGAGGTCTCACAAGATGGCCACGTACCCTGCTGAACATGTGTGGCTGGACTGTTATAAGTCCATTTTCATGCAAATTTGACCTGATGTTCTGGTGTGATTTAGTTAATTATTAATCTATTTGGATATATTATTTGTCTTCTGTGTAATCTCCTATCCAAGGCTGTGTTTGAATTGTCCACTTGTTCACTGTGCAATAATTATTGCTGCTGTTTGAAAGTTTAGTTTCAATTTTTCATGTCCTTGTGCACTACAAGCTTACCATGTGATACACTAAAATAAGAGTGTCCAGTTTCAATCCCAGATGGCCACAATCCTGCAGGTTTTCCATCCATCCCTGCTCCAACACATCTGATCAAACAAATGTGTCATTATATAGAACTTCATAGGCTGTTGGATCTATTTAGTTTGAGTCTAGTGTGTTATAATATGTATACATGCAGGACCAACTTTGGACAATACTGCACTAAAAGTTGTGCTCAGAAGCTTCACATGAAATCAGTCTACCTTCAAGTCAGGCTACTGCTACCTTCCAGTAGCAAATGCTACCATTCAGAGCTTATTCTTAAAGCGGTTAGTACTGAAGTTAGAAGACATGAAACTACGTTTTTTTTTCATATATATTTGCATTTTATAGTTAAAAGGAATTTATATCTTACACTAAGGATACGTTTATCAAACAGTTGCAGTTGCTGTCAGGACTGTGAATGTGCTGGTTGATGTAGTGCAATTGATAAATTCTGGTGCACAAAGACTGATATGGTCAGGTTTTGTGGTATAAATGAAGTCAGTGTTGTAAAGGGAATTGATCATTATCACATATTATTAAAGAAAACAGCTGATTTGTGCAGTCAGTCTTTTCAAATATGGTAATCTGCTGGGTTATTTTAGCAATATGTAAGAGTACCCAGCCCATAATTATGCAGCACTACTGGAATCAGGTAGTGTGTGAAATGCATCAGCAGCTGTCAGCTCCATCACCCAATGAGCCTTATACCGAACACTATAGTGATTGAGTGAGTGAATGTTAGTGTGGACAAGCTGAGGAGACACATGGAAACGTTTAGGAAGGGCCCCTAACAGCATGATCAGTCATAAATATGAAATGACTAAAAGTCCCCTTTATTGGTAATAACAGGAGAAAGTGGAGTTACTTCCCCTTTCTGTTCAGCAAGAGTTGCTTCAGCAAAGGCAACAACTAAATGAATACAACAAATCAGATACTGTAGCAGGAAAGTAAGAATATATGTAGAATCTGATATTACTGATGTGAAATTAAATCCTACAGGCCGTCTGAATCCAGTGCATAAATGCTGTAATAGAAAACTAAAGTCCAGTACCTATCTCATCCAGTATCTAATTTTATATAAAAATATCAATAGTGGTGTATCCTATTTCATTTTAAAATAACTTATCATTTCCTTTACATGAAAAATGGGTTCTGACATAAAAAGGCAACATACAGTTTTTCTTCCTTACTGTTTTCTCATTTTAAAAATTAATTCCTCCCAGGAGCAAGGCAGTACACAGAAGCATTCAGCAGGGCCTTTTTCATCTGTAATAAACTCTTTGTCCTGAAAACCTGTCTTTTGTGTTATTGCCTGACTTGCCCAGTTGTTTCCAGCTTCCCACAGATCCAACAAAGGCTTACCAGAAACACACAAACACAGCAGATATCTAAGGATCAAGAAAGATGAGAAAATGATGAACAGAGTGGATCATTTTAGGACAAGGAGATGATACAGCGCACACTGCAGCATTCACATCTGCACTGTTTGAAGTGATTGATTCGACTCGAGAACCATGACCACTTCTAATTAATTTTACCAGGAAGATGCCAGATGTTCAGATGGGCAATTAAGTGCCCCTGTTGTTTTCTTGAGCCTTTACAGGTGCCCTTTATACGAGCTAGATGAGGTTATGTGCATATGTACCTATGATATTATATTTGAATTTAAAAATAGCGGTTTCGATTAGATAGTTAGTTTGGATACAATATTACAACCACATGGAATGTTCTGTCAAGAAAAGATTAAGTTTACAGAGATTTTTTTAAAGTGTGCGATTATATATAATTGGAATTTATTTGTATGTGTGAGTCAGCGGTTTATGTGGTCCACAATTGGAGAATAGGTGCAGAGAGCTAGTTGGATCTCAGGGCTGCTGGATCTCAGTTTGCTAAAAGATAATTAGAACTAGAAAAGAAAGTGTGCGTTTCCTAATGGAATATGCTTTAGGGGAGACTTCTTTTTGCTTAGATTAATCTTCAGTATGTTCTTAGCGGAAATGGGCATACAATGCCTTCCAGGGAGCTGCTAAAAGGTTTGTGATGTAAAATACACATCCTGACTGTATTAAGCTTTAATTGAAACCAAATTTAAGGATGGAGTTTACTGATGCAAACAGAAAATTTACATTTCTTTGTGCAACATCATGAATAATGCATCTGGAAAATATGGCAGGGAACATGCACTGTATGTAGTGATTTATAATCCTTTGACTTTCCAGCTGAGCTAAGTATTCAAATGGTTCACGTGGATCAAGAGCAAAACAAGTGTAAAGATATTTAAAGTATGATAAAATAAAAGGAAATTAAACATAGTCTTAACAGGAAAGTAAAAAAAAAAAGCCATAGTTTTCAGCAAGTTTTATGTCTTGACTTTTTAGCAAAACAACTATCACTTGGGAAGAAAAGTTCTTGTTGCCTTAACTAAACATGGTTTTGCATGTTCAATTTTTATATTATGTCACAAATCCTCATGATTTCTGCACTTATCAAGTAATTCAAGAGATTTATTCTGATATGTATTAACAGACAAGAATAGCATCTGAAATCAGATTACCACGTATAGATTTATGTGCAATACTTCAATGTCTTTAAACACAGAGAAAGGTTGTTTAACTCACTCTGAGTCTAGAAAGAAACTGGGCTAAATTACGCGGAGCTGCGCAAATCTGAGATTTTGATTCAAGAAAAGATGGTGTACTATTTTGTAAAAGATGTGCCAAAGTTCAATACCTGGAGTCACTATGGCAACCGCTAACAAAAGAATAGCTTGGAGCAAGAGGTCTTTATAGAAGAATATGGGCAATACAAAGAGGTATTTCGTAAGGAAGGGAACACTGCTGCAGCTGCTGATGCAACAGAAAGAGAAGCATCTTGAATGAAAACTGCTGCCAGAGTCACTTGGAAGTTGAAATCTGAACAAGTGAATTAACACTGGTTCATGTGGGATCAAATATATAACATATTCTAACAATGTCTTGTGCTCCATTATATATTCCAGTCATGCATTAGGTTTTTTTTCCTGTTGTCAAAGAAACCCCATAAAGACCAGTAAGTTCTTCACATAGAACTAAATCCTTGTCAAGATGTCTTTAAAATTCAGTCTCCTCCCCTTTCTTAGACACACGTGTCCCTTCTGTCTTCTTGGAGAACCAGCTGTGGAGGTGATCTGACTTTTTTCAGCTACTTTTCTTTGATAACGCTGACGAACAAAGCTGTGTTTCTTCTGAAACACAGCTGTCGAGGGTAACAAATGAACAAAATACCAACCGTCAGAAAGCTTTTTATCTGCATAAAAAGGCATGATAGGTGATGATTTGTTGGTAATGAATATTTAGTGCAAACTGGGCTGCATAGTCTGTACATAGCATCGCAGCCTCACAGTAAAAAGGTCTCTGGTTTGGCTGGGGAGGGGTGTAAGAGTGGTCTTTTGAGGAGTTATTTGTATGCGTGAGTTTTTCAACTTTCTCCCACCATGCAACATGCAAGTTAGGTTAATGGTTGCTCTAAATTCTCCCAAGTACCTAATGCAAGTGTGAGTGGTGTCTCTCTTTGTTGGCCCTAGACCAGTCTAGTGTGTATACCCTGCCTCTCGCCTATTAAATTGCTGGGATAGAGTCCAGCTGCCCGACAACCCTGAAATAGACTAAGCAGTATAGAAAATGTACATTATGTTTCAAGTAAACCTCAGACCCCCAAGTGTCCCTAAGATTTTGTTTTTCTATAACATAATAATCTACTGGATTCTCTGATAAAGAGATAAGCAGCTGCATTATCGTATCATGGATAAAAAGTGTAAATAAAGAATGTTAAAAAGGTTTTATTTCTGTATAAACACAGAGCACCTACACAGAAGCTGCCTCAAGCACATTTGACCCAAATGTATCCGACTATCAGCCCACAACCAACGACAAATAGAATCAGAAAGCTGCTGACTCACTGTTAATGTTGATGAATGATGGTCAAAAAATCATGTTCTCACTTTCAATAACATGGTTTAGTTCAACGAGGCATAAAAAACCTCAATTTAACCTCTGCCAATGCAACCAGTTAAGGAGCTGTTCTGTTGGAAACACTGACGTCATCAACTACCGCAATTTCCAGGCTATAGAGCAGACCTGAAAATAAGTTGCATCTGAATGTGAATCACACCTTTGCCAAGCTTGCAGAAGCTTCCATTTCCATCTGCAACAGCCACATCAGTCGCCTTTAATTTGAAGGCTGCATCAAATGCATTTCTTTGTATGTTTTTCATGATGAGGGTGCTCACATAAAATTCTAAATGACATGTAGCCAGTAAAAATCCATACATTGGTAATATCGTTGTTTTAAGCTGCAGGATTCAAAACATGTAAAAAAAAAAAGGAAAAAAAAGTGGCTTCTAGCTCAGAAATTACGGTCATTTCATAAATGTGACAAGACAAACTGATGAGGTAGTGAAAGAGAAGTTTTACTGACATGTTTTCATCAGTTCATAAGTTCATGAACAGCTAGCATGTTCACTACTAGCATGTTCACAGCTAGCATGTTCACTGCTAGCATGTTCACAGCTAGCAAGTTCACAGCTAGCATGTTCACTACTAGCATGTTCACTGCTAGCATGTTCACTGCTAGCTGGCTCCTGTGGCTCTGTTGGCTTTGGCTATGCTTAATGGGTCTCAGACAATAACCTCTGTGATGTGAAAGCATTGCAGCTTCGACCATCATTGGTCCTGCAGTGGCATATGTCAGTCGTCTTTAGGCAATTGGCAGCACCTTTTGCTTTATTTTTAATCCTGCAGTTTCTTTGCAGCTCCTCTCTGACAGGTAGCTGCATCCACTGACACGAAGGGGATCTGATTGGTTCAGCCTGGTGTTGGTTGAGAAAAGAACCACTGCACTGCAGATAGACGTGTTTATGGGCTGGGTGTGAGAAAAAAAAAAAAAGCTTGGTGCTGACTATTAGAATGAATAAATTACTTAGACACAGGAACCATGGTGAACAGGGATAAAATTTAAGTTTTGACTGGGTTGGCTGTTTAAAATGACATTGGACCATCATGAAAATGCCAGGTATACCAGATGGTCAGTGTTGCAGTCAGTAACAATAAAGTTGTGTTGTAATGGCATGTTCTCACCTGTACAGAATATACCTTACTGAGTACCAGAAGACAATTTTTTCCAGTACATTTCTAAAGACTGTATGGATTGTCTTCAGTTTAATTTAGCCAATAAATATAAGTCAACAAAAAAGAAAAAGATACACAGAATAAAAAGACATCTTTTCTTCTATTGAGGCTATAAGTGTTGACAGAAAAGTGAGACGTCATTACCCTGCAACTGCGTCTTTGTAGCCAAACTACCAAATTTTAAGACTGAATGTGATAACCTGCTTGCTCCTCTGTATCTTTGTTGCTAGTAAGTGCTATCCTGTGAGATAGCCTTGGTAGGTGGTAGCCAACTACTGTTCAAGCTACCTTTTCTGGTCTTACTGTGCACCCCCTGCTGGCTTGGCTGGTCTGGAAACCCACCTTAATATAGATCAGACACCTGGGAAAACAGCAAGGGGCCTCGGCCCTCTGGCCTGTTCCAGAGCTTTATTGATGGGCACTGAGCCGAGCTGCCAATATCACAGCAGCACATAGACCTAGAGGCTGTCATTTAGAGTGTATGTATGTGTGTGTGGGGTAGGCTGTGAGGAGGGTGTCCTTTGTGTACTGCATACTTGTGTATGTATTGTGTACTGTATTGTGACACTTTTACTTTCCTCTTTTTATGTTTTTGTTTTCCCATCTTTGTGAAAAAAGCCCCCGTTGGGCATAGGAGAAAAATGCTTTTATAAATCCTAACCCATCCCTTCACCCACTCGGATTTACAAAGACATTCATACTTATATCAGTCTGGCATTCACTGATCATAAGGTTAGTTGGTGTTTCCTATAAGCAAGCGTGTATATGATTAGATTTACTTTTGTCATTTTATATGTTTTTCTTATCATTGAATGGCATATGGGGTTGAGATTTTAAGTCAATATCAAAGGAAATGACTTTACAGAATACACATAAGCTGAGGATTTACTCCATTTTTACAGTATCCAAGAACATGAAACCTTTTTGGAAAAACGGTGGTAAATAGGATGGCATGAAAAACTGAGAGCAAAGCGTAGAAGTGGGCAGACAGAATGGGAGGAAAATGAAGAGGTGGTTAATATTTCATTAGTTAATTAGAGACTGAGCTGCGTTCTGAGTGAGCATGCTGTACCTCTAGGCTCCTTGGTGTCATTGTGGCTGGCACACTCATCACTTACTGTACAAGTCTATTTCCGATGGCTTCTGCTTGAAAAACATGTACAGCATTAAGATGAGAGGAGTTCTTTCAAGGTAAACAGATAGGACAGTCAAAGTAAGTGCTGTTTTGATGTCACATAGTTTGCACCAACATATTAATCAAACCACTGATGGGCCTCATCATGGTTTTATGTTACGAGTCACAGATGATACAGTATATAGTTCCGAGGTGTCTAGTTTATTGTTAAACTGGTATTTTACAGACGCAACAATAAAATTTTATTACCCAGCAGCATTTTCTGCAGGTGTTTAAGCACAACTGGTAAAGTTTTAACCAAGTGAAATGTGTCATGTAGTGCTAAGTGATGGGTCCTAAAGCTGTTCATCTGTACAGGACTAATCTGATTCCTAGAAATACTGTACATTTATGAATCACTGACATGGATGTTCGACCAATACTATAATTAGACTCTTTTTATTGTAAGATTAAAAAACAAACGGGCAAAATTATATTTATATATTATATGTAGGGTGGTTTGAAGAATTAATTAGATCCAAACTGGAAGATTAAACATGCATTTTCACAGGTTGGAGTGTTGCAGTGAAATGCAAAAAACAGGGTGAGATGATCTTCTTTGAATTGTTAAACAGCAGACAGAGAGCTGTTAACTCAGCACTCTTATGAATTCAGTAGTTTTACCATCACAGAAATGTGAGAGCACACACTGAGAGCAACTGTGCCACTGTAAATTACACTGAACCAGTAAATGAAGGGCTTTTCTGCCCAACAATCTGCCACCACAACAGCGTCAACATACTAAGGAGAACTAGACAGCTGTGGATAAGAGCACATGCTGTGATGTGGTTTAGTACTGAATGCATAGGTTTTAATGTCATTGCCTTTATTCCACACTGCAGGAGAATATATATGTTATTTACATCTATATAGTATTTATCTGCACTGACAAAATTGCAACAATTAGGAAGCAAACATGTTCATAGTTTGTAAAATGGCAGTTTCTTGTTTTAGGCAAAGATCTATTAAACCTATTACAAGAATCTGTTTTTACTTTCTCAGCAAAGTCAAGAAAGAAGGCAACAACTGTTCTTGAAAAAGCTTTAGTTTTTATTTTATTACTTAACAACAAGGCCTTGGTACGCAGGGGAGATTGAAGTGAGGACACAAGGAAAGGATAATCAAGGACAGACGGGCAGTACTGAGAAAAGCGGTGGGAGGCGTTTGCTTCCTTTGAGAAACCATAGAAATGCCACAAGTTACCTCAGGCTTCTGGTGAAGAGCACTGAGGGAGAGAAAAAATAAAAAACAGTAAGAGTGCATGTTGTGTTGATGTAGGAGTGAGAAGATGACATATAGGAAGATTCTAAGAAACAGACTTAACTAATGAACTAAATACATCTAGGAAAGACGAAACAAGTAAGTTTCTTTTTAGTTAAATGTTTACAAGCTCTTAATTAAATCTCAACGCTGCATCAGGATAGAAGTCAGAGGTGAGAGTGTGTTGTCTCCTTATGCCGTGAAGTGAAAATGTCACTCTGGGTCCAAAAAAATATGGTGTTTTAATCATGACTCATAGATATTGCAATAGAGACTGCACATGGTGTTGAATAAATAGCTCCATATAGGAACAAGTGGTCTACCAGTCTCCCACTCTAGCATTACCAGACTCACTGAACTACTGCAGAAGATTACTGTCACATCTAGCCTTAGCTACAAGTGTTAAAACTATAAAAGGGTACATTTCAAACCCAAATCACAACCTTTTTCTGAACCTATGAAAGAGTTTTGTTGCTTAATTCTTAAATACTGACCCACTTTTGCTGCTTTAGCCTAATCACACAGGGATTAAAACTCATAATTTATGCTTAAAACATACTAACAGCATAATGGTGTGGAAACAATTCATGTGTTGCAACTTAAACCAGTCAGATGCCTTTTACTGTGGTACATGTTTCACACTATTTGACATTTCCTGTTATTGATAAGTTACACTAGTTTAAATTGTAGTGTTTTTAGTTAAGTTTAATATGTTAAAAATTGGACTTTTACATCGCTAAAATTATTTATATTACACAATTAATGACAATATGTGACTAAAGACATTGATTTGATCAATATTTTAGTTCCTATCCCTTTCAGCTATTGGATGAGCTGCCTACATTTGACTTCTTACCTGAGAGGACAGCAGTTGGGTGTATTTGTCAATCTCAAGAATCAACATTCATTTGTCTTAAGTGTTTGACACCAGAAAAAGTGAATTAAAAAAACCCTTCCCTTTTTCACGAGTTATATTCATATTGCCAATTTCCTCTTCTTCTCGTGTTTGTTGGAGGTTGGCAGACAAAGTGACGATGCGTTTCTCTCTCCAAAATGAGCAGTTTAGTCAGTCTGTATTCTGTCACAGTAGACCTGCAAAATGAGAATCTGTTTGTCCACAATGGCAAAGCAACAGCTTAGTTGTTTTTCATTTTTATTTTAGTTTTGTATCGTATCTCAGTTCTGAAATCATGAGCAACAAAAGACAGAATTAAACAAGTAACAAGGGATCCAGCAGCGATCAGTGAGAAATGACTGGACCACAAAAGAGTAGCCAACATGCACAGTGGAGAGTAAAGGGGTCCAAGCAGTGAACCTGCAACTTCAGCTTCATGTTAATGAATCATTTTAAGTTAAAAGCAACCTCAGAGCACATGTCTCAAAATCAGGGGGGGGGGGGGGTCTTCATAGGTTTTCACTTTTTTTAAGTCAAGGCTTTCAACAGCAATTACACATAACCATGCTTTAGTCAGAGCTCCCAAATTAAATGAGACTATATTTGAAAACTAATAATAAAACATCAAAAAAGCTCTATTATATCCTGAAACTGGATTAAGCAGGCATAGGACAACTGATGGATGGATACTAAATAAGCATTATGACATTGTTTCATGTCAAACTATATTGACTATTTTTCTTTTTCCCCTCACTTTTAGGATCTAATTGCTTTAAAAACACAAATCTGCGTGCTTAGAAGAGTATAAATGCATTTGCTTTTTCCACACATCCTTTCCTCTGTTTTTTTCTCATTTAGAAATGTTAGCTATTTTGAAGAAAAAGATGTATATGGGCCATTTCTGTATATGTAGTGTGCCTGCTTAGGCAGCTTTGGATGGATATACAGTAAATATGTGCCAACAAACCTCACTGCACAAAACCTTGGTCGCTAGTCCTCTGTGCTGTAACATCTCACAAGTTCTTGAAAAAAGACTTTCAGAAGAGCAGAAAAGAGAAAGTGATGCAAATCAGCTTGGATTCTTATCAACCCTCTGGGGTAAATAAAAATGTTTTTCTCCAATTCAAGACAAGGCAAATCACAGAAAGAGTAGGGTTTATGTTCTGCTATTTAAACTGTGAGTTTTATCAAAGCAAAAGCTGTATTTAGGGTGTAATATCAAAATTTAGCTGCTGTAAGTGTCTGTGATTGGCCTAGGGCTATTTTTTTCTCTCTCAGTTTATGTATGTATTTCAGTAGACCTAAATGTATAGCTGTACTTGGACAAAAGGCATGACTAAGTTTTTGTAAGAGGTTCAGGAACATCATGCAGGCAAACCATCATATGGTTACAGTAGAATGTATCTCAATGACTTTAACTGTGTGAATTTGAGCCCACTTTACAATTCAAATGAATTTCCACTTAGATCCAGTCTGGCAAGACTCCAGCTTCTACCTGCAGTGTGTCACTGAGCAATGTTTGTTTTACAATGAAAAATTAACATTCTACTGTAGCTTTCATTCTCACATTAGGGTGTTGTTGCTGCTGTTTTTAGAAGCTTTCACTCCTACACTCCCGCTTCCAGCCAGCTATGACTCAGGACTACTAATTGTCTTTATGGTATGAAGGAACCCTCAGGGGTATCAGAAAATAACCTTAAGTGATAACTCACGTTCATTTTTCTCAGCTTAGACCTGTGCTTCCTGGTATATCATGTGATCAACAGAGCAGGATGCCTGCTGTTGGTCTCTGTGAATGCACGAGTATAGATTATTTGAGGCATTTTTTCACAAAACATACACTATTGCACTTACCGGTTATGGTCACTAAGTTCTATTACATTGTTGATTCTTTTGCCTGCAGTCAGAAAAGCTTCAGAAATTATTACATGGATTTGAAGAACAATGGGCAACATTACTAACGACTTATTAAACTTGTTTTTAGGTTTTCTACAAAAACCCTGTTTAATATTCATAAGCTCATTCGACGACAGGAAAATTGGTGAAGGTCAACCTTTCATGAATTGAAAGTACAGACCAGCTGGCCCTTTTCTTGCGTAAGTAAATAACCTGAAAATATCCATAAAAGATCAAGACTTCCTCAAGTTCTGTGTAGTCAAGTTCAGGGCCATGTGCAGCAGTAAGCCAAAGGGGGGGGGGAACTGCAAAAATAAAGAATGAAAGCAAAGACATCACAACAAGTTGTCTTCATTTTTAAATCAATAGTCATACTTATAAATGACCACACTGTGAGATTCCAATCTTTATATGCAAAATGCATTACTGCTAAGCTTGGACAGCAGCCTGCCTTCAGGACCCATGCGTGTGTCAGGAAACATTTTCTTGCGTTGTCATGGCTAAAGAGGAAAGAGGCACACTGTGCCATAAACTTTAATTACATAGCCAACTGTACCTTCTACAGTTTGTAAACCAAATTGCCCCCTGCTGTGGCATCCTTTCAAGTTGTGTGCACCAATGAAGCAAGTGGTGCATCTGATGAAATGAAGCCTTCCCCTGTGAGTCTGATAGTCACTAGGGTTGTAACCAGGCGACCAGAGCATAATGTTGATTTCCTTTTTTTTTTTCTTCTTCTTAATGCCGATATCCTGATAAAACTAATTATGTTTAATCATTAAGACACAGTTGCAATAAATTCTAATTAATAACTAACACATTCAGCAGGTGGAGAGAGAGTGACAGAAGACTTTGGATACTTACGGAGTGAAATTCTTGCAGTTGAGGGAATGAATACGGTGTGCTTTAATTTTGTATGTATGTATATACATATATATACACATATATATATTCTTATATATATATATATATATATATATATATATATATATATATATATATATATATATATATATATATATATATATATATATATATATATATATATATATGTATGTGTATATGTATATATATATATGTATGTGTATATGTATATATATGTATGTGATCTCAAAGACCAGACTTGGGCATACCTGATATAAACCATTGTAAAGCTACACAGTTGTGTTTTAATTTGCTGGTGTGCATAATTATTTACAAATTGAATACGACCTAAAAAGGTAGTTCACATTTTTCCATTTGTGTATTCATACATTTTGGAGAAATTGGGAATATTTTTTACTGTTGGACAAGACGATGATGACCTGGCAGTTGCATGTTTGGCTGAGAATAATCTCTGGGCCTCTCCAGCCTTGTGCTGTAGTGATTACTGACTCCTGACTCCTGGCACACTCAAGCCAGCTGTGGGCCAAGGCAGCGCCACCCCATAATCATTATTGATTACTGATAATGCAGTTAGGGAAAGTGGAGATGCCTGTGTTTTGCCAATGAGATAGACAAGCTACCTTCTTTCAATATTGCTGATGCAGGAAAATCAGGCATTTTAAAGCTCCTTGAAGACAAACAGTAGTTTAGTTCATTGGTTTGCAGTAGTGGATATTAGTCGCAAGTCACAGAGTTGTTTCTCTATCACAGCTGGATGATATTTACAGTACTTACAGTATTGTCCACAGTATAGCCTACATGGCATTATTGTGGAAACAAACATCCGTGTTAAGTAAACGTAACAACACGCTAAATATGATCATCTATTTTAAATCACCATTTATATAAGAGACCAAATCCAGTCCCTCTGAAGGGACACGTCTCATGTCAGATGAGACTGTAATAGTGATCTGTTATCAGAGGATAATTTTCCACATTTCTGTTTCATTCATTTATTCTATGTGGCTGGCAGAAAGCTACAAAATAGGAAACAGAAAATAAGTCTAGTAGGTCTAGTTTTTTGTTTTTGGTTTTTTTTTTTTTTTTTTTTACTGATGTCAGCTTGTAGGCATCACATATTTAGAAAATTTTTAGACAGTTTAGTTTGAACATTATTTGAAAGTGCCTTTTAATTTCCTTGCAAATGAGAACAATGTTCACATCTGGTGTTACTTACCAGATTGTGTCCTCTGCTGTCTGGTGGCTACTCAAAGCCACAGTTGCCTTCAGGTGTAGTGACACAAACGTGGATGCTAGCAATGGCCTGTCCGACCACCACCACACATTAATACACAAGTATTACCAATGCCAGATGTAAGGTGTGGGAAGTGTCTTGGCCACACACAATGAAAAAAGGACTGGGATTATATTGCCAACTATCCAGTTATTAGATGACCACCAGCTCTCCCACCTGAGCAAGCACCCAACTCCCCTCACTGCCTTCATCTTTGCATGTTTCTTTGACTTTAATGATTGAACAATTCAAGTAAGATGCAAAAGACACAATTGTGTGATGAAAGAAGCTTACTTTTAGAGAATTTGACAAACATGGCCTCCACTTGGATACTTCTGTGTAGTTTTAATCAGTTTAGAACTCTCTTAATCAAAAATACTTCATAGAAAGTCTTCTTTTACATCCATGTTTACTGGCTGAGATGTTTCTTTGAGCTTTTTTAGTCCATTCTTGTCTTTCTCCACATCACAACCACAAACTGTTGATCAGTTTATTAGTGTCAACCCAAGAGCAGAATATGGTTCTCTGCTACCACGCATACATGCATGAGTGCTTTGACATGACTTGACATGACACAACTTCAAAGTGGTCGGGAAGTCCAGGGGCAACGTCTGATACATGGAGGTGAAACAGCTTTTCAAATTTGAAATAAGGTTTTAATACCATGCTCCACATCTGACTGCTATTGTCCACTCAAAATTTAATACTTCAAGAACAAAGCATTTGCATGATAGACTTCAACAGAGTCTGAATGTGTTTCTGGATGCCAAAAAAGCTATTACTTTAGCAGATAAATTAAGCCTTCAAGGTTTGCAAAGGTCTGTATTCTTTGTGAGAGTTTGAAAGATGGTTCAGCACTGAAGGCTGTTTGTTTGCAGCCCCACATTCTGCGCAGTTTGTGTCTTTTATTTCTGAGCGCAGTTTATAACCATCAGATTAAAGAAAAATGAAAATAGATTTAGCATGAAGCATGAAGGAAGAAAGCAAAACAAGAGAGAACAGATAGGTTAAGAAAAGCTGCTTCAGTTAATCTCCAGTGTGGGAGATAAAGAGGAATGGAAAGATGTTCTGTAGGTGTGTGAGGCTAAACTGGGTAAGACAGTAACACATGTTTTTGCCACACACAATCTTTTGCTTTTTGTTACATACGGAGTTACAATTAAAACTAAGTTTCAAAGACATTTAAAGAGGAAAAAAGACAACTCTGACAGATTAGAAACTAAATGCCGGTTCACACAGTTTCTCGAATGCATTCCCTCTATAATGGTTAAATTGGAGGAAGCAGGTTTCTACCGCGCTGCCTGGCATAGTCTTGACCATCAACTCCCACGCTCTGCATCTCCACAGCATGGAGCATTCACTGTCTCTCAACACTCTAATGGGAGGCAAACTAAACAACGCAGAGGGAATGGGACAAGAACATACACAAGTTATACAGAGAAATAAAAAATGTTTTCACTGCTAACAAGATTCATTTTGAAGAATGAAATTGTTATGTATCACATGCAGATAGCAAATCATGCTAATTATAAATCCTGTTTCAGACAGTCTATGTTGAATAGCTGAAGTGGACTTTTCGCTCTTTGTGTCAGGTTTTAGCATAATCACTTGAATGCAAAGAGGCTGTGTCATTTGCAGTGCGAATATGAGTGCTGTAGCTTGGTAGCAAGATGAGGACAGGATCAAGAGGGTCATTAAAGCAGGACTGTTAAAAGCGAAAATAAACAGATGTCCTCAAGAACACAGCCTATTAGTGGGCTGATTTAACTGCATATTGACATTGACATATTAAGCCTTTTTTAAAATATTGTCACAGTTCAGTAGATTTTATGGTGCGTGCATAAAACTGAAGAGCATGAACACAGTGTCACTGTGTTTGTTTCAGTGCACATTTAGTGAGGAGAGTGAGTTATGTGATTGCATGCAGACGTGCTGCAGAGCCTGATCCTGCCCTTGCTGTTCTCAGCGTATCGGGTCCCGTTGGAGTCCGAAGGCAGAGATGACAACTAAGTGGACTCTAGATTGATGTTCTCCTTCAGCAAACCACTCAGAGGCCTGACTTTTGCTCTTCTTACACCACCCTCCTCTGACTTCACTGCTTCTCTACTTGTCTGCATTGCACCAGTTATGTCTCACCTCCTACTGAACATCTCCTGTCCTATCCATTCATTGCTCTGGAATCTTTTCGCCTCGCCATTATGTCCCTCTAGCTCTCTTCTAGTCAACACTGCAGGGCTGATTCACTGTATTCAGGTGAGTGTAGTCTCCAGGGTAAATAACACCTTAGCACTATTTTTGCAGTATAACAACTACTGTGAGTGAAAAGTGAGGTTTGATGTTATGGTTGTTGTAATACAGACACTTTTTTCTGTTGCTTGTGTTGTGTGTTGTGTTGTTTTGTGTGTGTGTGTGTGTTCGTGTGAGTTTATTAAATATTGGTCTGAAAAGTGTGGTCTATTGCTGATGCTTTCCTCTTGTACCTTTTTTATTATTACATCTCAAGGAGACATACGTGTAAATACAGAAAGAAGAAATTGTTTCATTTTATAAATACAATTTTATTTCAATGTCATTGTAAGCACCAAAGTGACAAGTCTATTAGGACTTTTCGGAAATAATTTGTGATGAATGTCATGTATTAGGTTAATTAGAATGCATTTCTATGACGAGGAAATGATGCATCTTCCATCATTCCTTGGGTCATCAAAAGTTTCCAGTCGCCCAGAGGACTCAACTGCAGTGATCAAATCCCAGCTTGCATCGTGGCAGCAAAAAACCGAGGGTCTCCCTTTTTAACCAACAGACACTTTTACTGGCTTTCTCTGCAGCTTCTGAGATTACACACATGGCTTCTCTTTTTGTTTCTCTGGTTACACCCAACGTTGTCAGGGCTTTACAGAGAGATTGGCTCAGGAAGCGCCAGCAGCCTACTTCCATGGCAATACAGATCTCCACAAGTTCCTGGTATTTGGTTGTCTTCCTCCTCTATGTGCTCCTCCCACAGCAGAGTGAGAATCTGAGAAGATGACCAGGTCAAGACAGAGTGTTGTTTAAGTTATGTGCTCAGGGAATCTCAGCTGTCTGCCAAAGGCCACCTCGTGTTGCTAGTCGGGGGGATGTGTAGAGCATGGGTGTTTCCATCTGGTGTGGTGTTGGTTTTCACCAGGATGCTTATGCAATTCGTAAGATCGCCCCTGGATACATGCACAAAGTTTACAAAATGAGATAATTGTCTGTATTCAGTATAATGATAGTAAACAGCAACCACTGAAAATGACATTGTTGGGATAAAACTGCCACCTGCAACACTGGATTACACTCATGCAAAGTCTCACCATTTACATCCAGCATAAGGATAGTAAAGAATACTACTGAATGGGCTATCAACAAATAAGGGCCATTACAGTTTAAAAAATAGCTCAATTACAAGTAACTAAACACCAGACCTCTATGAAATGTCTATAAACTGGCATTTTTGCAGACAACCAAAATCATGCTGACATGCGGCACTAGTTTCTTCTTTTTGATAATGTGATATTCTATATTTAGAACCACAGTGGTGAAAAATACAGGCAGCGGCATTACAACTGTAAAAATGATTAGAAATCTAATACTTTTACTATAATTTATAAGTTTTGCCATGTGAAAAGCAAAAATTATGACATACTTTTTTTCTTTATTTTAAATGAGGGCATTATCAGAGTAAGCTCAAATGTTTAAAAATTAATCTGATTGATTCCTTTAAATGACCCTTTTCCTTTTTTAGTTCTGAAAGGAGAACTCTCATAACTATTGCCTTTAGCCAAATTAAAATAGGCGTACTAACGAATTTTGTTAAATACCTGATGTTGCCGTGGTTGCCTAGCCGTGTACAGCAACGCTGAAACTCTGAAAAGCACAGTTCAGAGCACGAGTCTGTAACAGAAGGTTGATGCCTGCTTTCATAGCTGAGCTGAGCTTAGATGTAACTCGTCCTCTGCATCACTGAGACCAGCTTCTGGTCCTGAGCTTTAAACAGCAACACTCGGCTTTACACCATCAAAACCCCAAGATTAAATGGTTAAGTGAAATAAGAGTGGAGAGACGCAGATGTGTGTCTGTGTGTGTGATTGGACATGATGTGTTTACAGCACGAGGTGGGGCCAACATAAATCAGGCCCCTTCTTTCCCCCGTCACTATGGCAATGACTTCCTGATCCACTCTGGGCTGATTTAATGGTCCTGGGGGACCTCTAAACACACGCTACAGATGCTCTTTGGGCTCCGCTCACCAGGCTTAGGCTTCCGTAAATTCAATCAGTTACCGGTTAGAGCACCTGTGTGCACTTGGGTGAATATGAGTTTGTCTTTGTGTAGTTTAACTGTGTGTGTTTGCTTATTTTTGTACCAAACAAAATCTGCTTTAGGAAGGAAATGATGAATTTTCATCTTAAGCATCACTGCGAGCTGCCACTGCTGCTCACGTCCAAAAGACACAAATGAAATTATTTCATGCTTTCATATTTTATTCCATTCCAAGTTTGACTGAGCTTTTGTTTTAACTAATATTGAATAAAATAGCTCTCTTGTTCGGGGGGCGGAGATTTCGTACTTCATTCTGCAACACTGTGCAATACCTGGCTCTAGCGTAAGTCCTGAGTTGCAAAAGTGGCAGAAATCAAAACCTCACCTTGAATGGACCCAAGAGAATTAACCCCTTGAAGTCTTGAACCATAAAGTCTTGAAACAGGATGAAGAGAAAAGAACAAAAGTGTTTTTTTGTACAACACTTACATTTAATGTCACTTTTAAATGTTGACCTGGCAAAGTTTTTTAACTGCATGTTTCTGAACTAATCATTTTAAGAATATTTAACATCCCTTTCCAAATGAATCTTGTAAATTTAAAAAATGTGGGAAAATGCAAGGAGGAATTGATAGATGGGTGAGATATGCAAACACATGAAAATGCTGTAATGTTCTACAATAACATTATGAATCCTGGCTTTTGGATTGTGCAGTAATGTAAACCTTGGCTCTGCATCTCACGAGCGCAAAAGAATTAATATCAGTAATTTTGAACAAGTTTAGACTGACATACAATGACATAATGTGCCTTTGATGATGACATTTCAGAGTTCTTTACTATTTTGCTTTAATTAATTATTGTTTCCCGTTAAGAAAAAATAATCAAGACAAAGGTTTAAAAAATCTCAGAACCTTCACTCTATGCTCCAGACCCACACTCCCTCTACAGAGTTACGCTCTAACAGGTAAAGATGCCGAGCGTTACCACCACGACGTGAAGTCACTGGCAAGACTCTTTTCCTCTGTTGTTCCATGGTGATGGGACGACCTGCCAAACTCTGTTCCACCTGCAGAGTTCTTTTCTACTTTTAAGAGGAAGCTGAAGATTCAGCTGTTCAAGGAAAACTTCCATACTTACCGTAGTGTAACTCAACTTGTCAGAGGAGTTGGAGAACTTGTCCTAGTTCTTTGCAACAAATATAGTGGGATTTATTCTTTGTAATTTTACATAGGGAATATTTTGGGGTAGGAAAAGAGGAAAAAACTGCCTGTAGCACTACATGGCAACACCTGCGTCCAACTGGACTCGCAGCTGTCCGAGCAGCACATACCTATGATGTCCTCTAGTGTTTGATTTTGTGCTTGTTTTGTTCTCACTCTCATATGTAAGTGGCTTTGGATAAAAGCATCTGCTAAATGACTGTAGAATAGAATAGAATAGAACAGAATAGAATAGAATAGAAATGCGCTTTGAATTTCCTTAAAGTGCAGAGGAGAGAAAAATATGTAGTAACAGCAATGTTTGAGCCTTTCTGAAGCAACACTGTGTGATGTTATTCCTGCCATTCTATAACATAATTGAGCTTTATAGTGAGCAAATGCTTAATTACGGAAGGAAAGATCTGGTTCTTTAGCTGTAAAAACCTTGATGGTGTTCACTCGTTTACTCTGAAGCTTGCTGATGAGCATCTGGTGTACAGCAACCGTATGAGACCACTCTGAAAAATGCCTTGAGTCAAAATTTACAAGCTGACTTACTTATATAGGAATATATAATCTGAATGTCATGTTAGGTACAAAGTCTAATCAAGTAAATGCTGACCCAGGATATGTTCATTTGTAGAAATCGGACTACTTTTGGGCATTTTTTTATATTAGTGAACTAAAGGTACTGAGCATACAGAGAGTCTAAAAGACAAAAATGTAAAACATACTATCTAAATGATGTGCAAAAATAGAATAGAGAATGAACTAAAGAATGTAAAAACACAGAGGGTATGATGAAAGGCCTGCAGATGGGGAGCAAAAACCCAGGATTTCTCTCCCGGGTGAGTCATAACTCATGAGAACCAGGTGTGGATGGGATGGAACAGAATAAAGGTGAGGAGTGACAAGCAGAACAGCTGTGGAGCAAGAAAATATGACACAGAGCTAACTAAAAGCACAACAGAAGAAATACTTTTAAAATAGGGGAGAAAGTAAAGATACAAAGATACAAAATGTGACCAAAGGCCAAAAGCACAACCAAAAATTTCTCATGTCTGTATGAGCAAATGCCCCTACAGCTGGACTACACCAGTTGTTATAACATGTGTTTCTATGTTACAGTGTTATATCCTAAAGATTTACTTGAGTAAAGTTATGTTGTCGTATACTAGAACTTTCAAAATATTGCAAACAAGGACTGTGCATATGTTCTCATAGACAATAAATTTAGCTTTTCATCGTTGGAGAAACAAGTGCTGTTGTTACAACTAGGCCTAAGGTTGTCATGGAGACTGCTGTATTCACCTCATATGTATGACTGTTTCCTGTTAGGTCTCCCCACAGACGTTGCAGCTCAATCGCTTGGAAAAAGGCCAAATATGAAAATACGAACCTCAGTTGGCAGCAGAGACTAAATTCCACTGCAGGAAGAAACTAAACAAACATGCACCTACTTGACTTTTCCTCCTGTAGCTGTGCAGCACATGCACGTGTGAATTTTAATGGAACAAAACAGTATAACTCTGACAGTCTCTGTTATTGTCAAAGCTGTGTCTCTTTGCTTGGATCACTTTGATGGAGTTGGACATGATGTCTTATTCAGTGTTTGCGGTATCTGACCTGCAGCTGTCAGCTGCTGGTCCTGAAGGTGAGATCTTTCTGTCTAAACTGGGAGTGATAGCCTTGGGCCTTAGGCATCTCACTTGGAGCTTTACAAAGAGCTTAGAGGACCCTGTCAGTTTTTCTCCACCCACTCTGATGCCAACGTTACAGATTATAGAAAAAAAAAAAAAAAAAAGAGGGTATTGTATATCCTAATTAGCCTGTTTTAACTTTTTAGAACATTAAAATTAATGATTAATTTGTTAAAAATTGATCTGTAATTTGAGATTCATTAAAACAGTTCTCTTTAAAGACCCACCACAGATCTTTTGCCATTTTTCCCATCAAGCGTCTCCTATCGACGACTAATTTGACATCCATCTTGCAACCTACTCAGCCTGTTTGCTAGTTCCAGCCAGTAAATGACAATCTTAAAAAGGCTTCTGTTTACGACAGACTCTCAGATCAGTGAGAAGGTACGGAAATTTTACTTGATGCAAGGAGTTTACACAAGCCAGCTGACAAAGTAACACCTTTATACACATTTCTCTCCCAACCCCATATGGGAACACTGTTATCTCAGATCTTAGTTTGGGACCCCCAGAGTGAGGTTTACAACAACAATCTCCTGCAGGGGGTTATAATGTCCTTTTTTAGTTGTTCTCATTCCAGACACACTTTGAAGTAGGAGAAAACTTCTACAACCAGTATTCTGATTAAGTCTTTCTCACTGTCTGCCCTCTGCAGAGGCTCACAATAAGTCCAAGATTTGTCCATCACATACCGTACTGGTCATTGACTTCTTCCACCTGGGCCTTTGGAGGCCTTCAGGATAACTTAATAAGCACTTTTATTTTATGGTGAAATCAAAATGAAAAAAAAAAAGAAAACAATCCACCAAAGGGAAATTTGTGAGTAAAGGAAGGAATTACAGAATTTCTACAAATTGAACGGTGATGCCAAAGGGATTAAATAAGGGTTTGTCTTAGATTTGGGAGTACACATCTTTTCTTTAGAGGTTAAAGAAAGTAAGTGAAAAGTTGGTGGAAAAAAACAACAGCAACATCAGAAAGAAATCAGCACAGAAAAATAGATTGGTTTAAAAAAAAAAAAAAAAAAAAAAAAAAACTACCAGGATTTCAATAAACTGGTTGCTGGTTGTAATCAGTGATGTATCATTGGTCTCTTTTCATACTTTGACATCTGACCTTCTCCCAGTAGGCTGCAATCCAATCACAGAAAAACAGGAAGAACATTGCCTCTGACAGCAGGCGTTATGAGTGGCCTCATGGGAAATGTAGTGCTGGCAATCTAAAGCGGGGTGTGAGTCACCATCTGTCTCCCTCACTCAGTCATTACACAAATGCTGCACATGCATGTTTGATGTGTGTGGATGTGTGTTTATCGGCATAAACCATGACTGCCCTGAGTGCTTATTTAACACACTTTGTGCTAGAGTTTGAATCTGCTGCATTTTTTATGATGAGGAAATTCTAAGTTGACCTTGTAAGATGCTGGGAGAGTCTTGAATTGGGCTCTTTCTTGAGTATGAGTGTGTGTGCGGGTGGGAACTGCTTCAAGTGCTGGTAGCTTTGACATATACATACAGGACACACACTACTACACTACTGAAACACACACACACCACCTGAAGGCTAAGACTGTCCGACTGTGTCTCTGTACTGGCAGCAGGTTTTGGTATTCCAGGCAGTGCTGACAGGGTCTATTGACATTCCTGTCTCATTGCTTGCTCCATTGTGCATTCTGTGAGAGCTAACCTCCATCCCACTCTCTCTCTACCTCTCAGTGTCTGTACGTCTCTGTCTCTCCCTCATTCTTCAGAGCATCAGAGGCATTATCCTCACTCACATTCGGCTTTGGAAACAACAATGCATAAAACAGAAAAAGACGCATCAGCAAACACATTCACAACAAGAGATTACTTTCCACAAACACTCTTTGAAAGGTTCAAGGATTTAATGACCCCATTTATGAAACTTGTTGACTGATTTGTCAGTACAGTCTGTAAATGAATCATGTTGATTTCTGTTTCACCAGTGCTGATGTCAAATCTCGGTTTCAGCTCTTCCGAATAGAAACCGAGTATTGAGCAAGACTCCACAGCCACATAGCAACCCTGTCAAAGTTGCTTTGACTCATGGAGAGCATGCTAATGTGCTCATAGCAGAAGCAATGCTAACACGCTAATTCAAAGACTACAACAGCAGAGTTTCATGGGAAATCTGTGAAATTATATCTTATTTTCTGTGTGGATCCACATGAACTGCCCACTTTTGTTGCACTCAGCATGACTCTAAAAGTAAAGTATTCAGATGAAAGTGCCTTTTAGTTTTGAACTAAGTTTTTTTTATGTGATTATACTTACAACCTTGGCCTTTTGAAAATGTCATCTTTAGCCTGTATTAACTGTGACACAACAATGACATTTTTGTAAACCAATGCCTTATATACCCAGTCATGGAAATGATGGCTTTAAAATAAACATTGTTATTTTATTCGGTATCAGATAATCTAATAAATGACTCCTTCCATTGTTACAACAGCTGTACTATTGCTGATCATTAAGGGCAGCTAATCATAGTTCCATGCACTGAAACTGTCTTCATCTGACTGGGAGCTCAGAGGAAGAAACAACATCATAAGTGGTAATGACTCACTAAAAAAAGAGTAAAGTATCATATCAGACGTGGCCAAATGTGCACAAAGCCAAACTCATACAATGACCAAGTCATGCAAGCAGCAACAATAAGTCGAAAGAAACAAAGGAAGAGTTTTTAAACAACTATCACATACATTATTTTTTCTCTCACAGAGATAAAAGACAAAAACTTTCAGTGCTCATTAAAGAAAGTGCTTTTCCACCTTGCCAGTTATAATCATGAGAGCTAAAACATCCAAGCAGCCTAAGTATCTTACTGTCTACGTTCTTTCTGTTAGTAATTTATTCTATTAGGTTTATATATCATTTATTTGTCATATAGAATCTTCAGTTTTGTAATGAATTATTGAACATATGATGGAATTCAAAGTTATGTTGAAGTTATGTTAACAAATAAAAGTAACAAAAAATTACCTGGAAAAAGTATTTTAATATTTGTTGAAACTCCTTTACTAACTCAGTTACTTTTTGGGGAAAGTAAATAGCAACTATAACTCATTAAAGTACTGTGCCCAACACTGTTTAAAACCTAACATATCAGATGTTTCGCTTCTGACTAGAAACATCTAGAAAGTCTCCTGTCTAAACTGTTTAGAAATGGGAAGACTGAATTTTGCATGAATGGAAAACAGGAGCCTAAAATTCAACAATCAGTTGAAACCTAAAAACTGACTGTGAAAGTCAGTTTTTCACTCAAACATAGACAAACAGATGATCACAAACAACATGGGGGATTGACGTGTTAGGATCCAACTTGCATTTTGTCTCTTCTCTGAGCTCTCCGGCCGTTTAAAGCCAGTTCAGTGTTGAGTCTTGTTTGATGTCTTCTTCTGTCATTTTATCGTTGTTTTCCTCACTTTCTTCCACTAATATCTTGTGTTTTCATGTTCAGCTATGGCTCATGTTCAAAACTGTCAGTAAGTTGATACCCAGTTGCAGGCTTGTGATGTGGTGCTATAAGGCAAAACACAAGTGAGACATAATGTAACAAAAAGTTGTGAAGTGTGGTTTGTCTGCCTCAGCATGCTGCAGGGCAACAGTGGCTCCGGGAATGTCAGTCTGCCATTAAAACGAATCAGAAGTGCTCTCAGTGTTCAGGATGGAAAGTTATGGAGTGTTTCTTTAAGCTGTTGGTGCCAGATGTCCTGTGGGCGAGATGTGACAAATTAACATGCATTTTACTGCATTTTACTCAGCCTACCATCCAAGTACCTACATATGTTATATACCATTAGAAAACTAAAGAGATTTGAAAGATGCACGCCACAAAAGTGGCTTGGCCAGCCTTGGGCCAGCCTTGTACCAGTTGACACTGCCATTCCTGCAACTGTGCATCACACATAAAAATGCCAGGTTCCTTTGCAAACACATTCCTTACATGGAAATAAAATTTAGTTTGGAAAAAGTTCCTGTATTGTTGTTATTACACATTTATGCCCTTGAGAGGCTTTACTGATTCTACTAAACAGCAAAAAGCATCTGTTTGTTTCTTTTGAACAACCAAAAACATGTCCTTAATGTGCTAAAAAAAAAAAAAAAAAAAAGGATGAGTAATTATGGTTTTCCCTGGAGATGCTCCATGGTGATACTCTGTTGTAGTTTTAAAGGACTGCATTTCTTAAACTTGTGGAAACTGAATATAACAACTGATATTTTTCATGTCATGCAGAATACTTTAGTTAGTTAGTTAGTTAGTTAGTTAGTTAGTTAGTTGTTATGTATCAGCTTTGTCATCTCACAAGAAGAAGGTGTCTCAGCGGTTACTCTGGCTTCACCCCCACAGTCCAAAAACATTTATTGTAGCTTAATTGGATCTAAATAAACCCTTGGAATAAGTGTGAGTGTGCATGATTGGTTGACTTGTTTGTGTCTTTGTTGGTACGGTGATAGATGCATCGATCTGTCCTGTCCATGGAAGGTGGAACCATTTTGCCCAATGGCAGCTGAGATTGTCTTCAATGACTGAATAGAATAATGCAGGTATAGAAAAAGGTTGGAATCTGTCTTGATTTTCATCCCAGCCCTGCACCAAATACACAGCAATTGTCAGGATTCAAGTTTATAAAAACTTATAACCACTTTTTTTTCTCTTTTCACCGATAAATATAACAACTTAAAGAATAACAGAGTAATATAAATATCATTGAGTGTAATTGTATTCTTATTCTAAACTGCAAGGTAGATACATTGTGAGGATTGCACACATGTGAACAGAGTGTTGTTTTTACACTCCATCAGGAGCTGGAAACAGTTGATTTACTCGCAGGCTGGAGTTGGTTTGCTTATGTGTGCCAAGGGAGAGATAACCTGCTGTTAACAACATGAGCTGTAACATCTCCAAACTGCCAGTGGCAGCTCACACTACAGAAATGAATGGGCAGAATTCGCCAGTGTTTAGTTGTTTGTCAGCAATAACATCTTTGAAGCAACTGATCTCTGTCAGCTTGAACAGCTACCTTGAGTTCATTTGTAAGAAACACACTGTCGTGTGATCCTTCTACCATACACACAACACAACTCTCTCCTCATTTGTCAGCATTGTCAGTTGTGGGGAGAAAATGCTCATTCCTTTGAGTTGCTTCCTCTTCGTGCAATGAACATTTTTCCTGTTTTGCAGCCTATTGATCAATTTGGTTGAGCCATCGAACATATCAAGGGAATAAAATACACAGCAAAAATATACAAGTTAAATATAAAAGAATGTGACAAGCCCACAACTTTAAATGAGATTACCTTTTCTCTTTAAAGAATACTACCTTTTATTTCATATTACAAGAATTTACACTGGTTACTGTGAAGACTAGTGGGACTATGAAGTTTAAAATGTTCATCTGGGATGTATTTGTTCTTTTTTAAGGCTTCGAATGGAGGTGAACAGCTGACCAATGTGCAGCTTAGGGTTCTGTAATCACAATGATGTTTTTAGCTTATTGATCAGTTTTACTAACTTGGTGAATTTGTTGTCTGATTGAAACATATTGCAGATCTCCTTTGTGGCTTTTCCCAACATGACCAGCGATGATTCTGATTTTTTCAGACAAACTTTAGAAAGTTATAGAAAGAGTCAACAATGTTGCTGCCAGCGGGAAGGATCTTCCTGTTTACTGCCTGTGTACTGAAGATTCTTGTTGGTGAGAAGCAGCAGGCAGGCTTAGTATCTCACACTCATGCAGCGGATGTTCCACCAGTTTGGCAGAGAGAAAGTATTAGTAAGTAGACCAGCAACCTGGTTGCTGCAACCACTACACAACATGTGTTGACACATCTCCAACACACACACACACAAAAAACATTGAAATTATCAGGTTTTTCTAACTTTTTGTCATCATTTAAATATAGTAGAAATTGTTGCATGTTGCTCATAACAATGATAAGGATTTTGTCAGATGATGCTGAATGAATGAACCATAGCTGAATGGGGTATTTTTCAGTTAAAATGCTTGTTTGACAATAAAAATATAATATATGTGAATGAGAGTAGTTTTAATGGGAAATTTAATTATAATAAAATACAGAATGTCCAGCATGCTGGTCAGGTCCAGAAAACTTTGTATTACAAACAAACAAATAAAAAAAGAATTCAGATTACCAAGTGGACAATTATATCTATGACGCTCCTGTTGGCAAAGCCAGTTCGCTTAGCAGAACACAGCACCCTGACCATCGGCGATGACCAAAACAAATGTTAAAAACTGCAGAACGCTGATCTGATGTAATAGTGACATCAATGTGCTGGAGTATGACTAAGTCTGTAACGTCCACAAAATAACACAGCTGAGTTTTTAATGTCACTAAAGTGGTACTGAAAATGAATAATGAATGAAGAATAAGTCTGATGATTTAGATGTTGTAAAGATGATTTTTATTAATACATTTTAGATGTATTGACCATTAAAGATAAAAAAAAAAAAAAAAAAAAAAAAAAAAATCTCACAAAATGAGACGCTAAAGGCAAAATCTGCATATATTCATTAATTATATAATCACAACAATATACGATGATGGATAATGTATATGTAATGATATATACTATATAATGATAAATGATATGACTATTTCCTTAATTACCTGTTTTGTTTCTGCTGTGAAATATGAGTCAAGAACTGTAAGGATGCAGGAATCTAAAGTATTTCCTCTTGACAAAATGGCATCAAGGACGTCCATTTGGAAATCAATCAAGTCGCCTTTAAAACTTACGGAGCCATTTTCATCCCCGGTTTGACCTGGATTCACTTCAAGCACTTCTGTTAAAAATATTAGAAGCCAAAGAGGTCTGTGAGTGGGCAAACCGATCAAGACCTCAATGTTGTTGATAGAAGAGATTCAAACAAAGAAAAAGCACCAATAGAGCTCTTTCAGTGAAAACACATGTAAGAGGGCAAAATGACAGTAAAACCTAACAAGTTATATACTGATCAGATGAGACAAAATTATTATTTACACGGTCACACACATACATGCCAAATAAACATCTTTACAGTACAGCAAGACTTGTCTCCAATACTAAAGCTACTTTGTAATAATATGCATTATTTCAGAAAATAATGAAGAGCCTGAGTACCCAAAAGCTGCTAAATCTATCTGTCACAATGCAAACGTCCATTTTCTATACTTCAAGCTTAGGGTCACTGAAACCTATATTGGTAGAGAGATGGGATATACACCATGGGTACATCCTATTATAGAAAAGAGAGGGAAACTTGGGGAGTTTCATTGTTTAATTCAGGAGCTGAAGCTGGACCATGGCTGCTTTGGGATGGACTTTAAGATGTCCTTTGGACAGTTCAAGGATCTGCTTTAGCAGCTAGTTGCTTGCTTTAGAAAGCAGAGAAGAAGTAATAAAGGTGCTCGGCCATGATGATAGGAAGTTTGAATGAAATAGCAGCGACAAAGTGACACCTGCATAGCTTGCAATCTGTGATTAATCAGTCAACGTGCCTTCTCCGATTGGTCGATTATATATTCATCAGATGCGAATATTAAAAATAATCAACCTCAATTAAAAAAAAAAAAAACTCGCCAAACAGCTGGACATAATTTTGCTACGTTCTCAGTGACTTTACACTGATCCATTAAAAATTATTCAGATGAAATATTGGGAGTAAGTGTGTCAAGGCCTTCATGCTAAACTAAGATTCTTTTTGTCGTAGTTGTTTTTTTTTCCAAGCTGTCATTTTTGTTCAAACGTTGCTTTCAGCATTTCCATATTATGGCATGTGACACTCATCCAGATAAAGATACTGTGCATAACTCAAAGAAGCAGAGTAGCATTATTTAAATGCCACTGGGGTTATACATTATACATGTAAAACTCCTAACAATTTAATATCTTATACATTAATGAACACAAATATCACCAGCTGAATAAAACCTAAACACACATATTGCCTTCAAACACACATGCACACATGCATATGCCCACCAAGCAGCAATAAACTATTCAGCATTGATCAGAGTCCCAGAGAGTGGACCTCTTAGCTCTTTTATTAATAAGTGGTACATGCTAGGAAAGCCTAGGGTGCTCATCCTTACTTAACATATTAAGGCAGGAACCTTTCCTTCAAGGCTTAGTGGCAGAAGCCACTTATGGGAGGTTTGTGGCAACTGCATTCGCATGCTGATGACATTTAGCTGAGCAGCGACTCGAGGGACCTTATTTACATGATTGAGACATTAAGACATAGCTGCAAGCTTGCAGACCAAAGTCAAAAGATCAAACTGAATAATGTAGAGAAGAAGAGTGAATCCTCAAGAGACAAGTCTTTTTCCTCTGTCATTCTGAATATTTGTCATCACTGTGTCTAACAGAGGTAGTGGAGAAAAAGAAAAGACAGAAGTGCAAAGAAATATAACAATAAAAGAGGGCTTAGCCCAAATAGCTTCTTTCTTAATTAACGCAGGATTCAGCATTTTCCACATTAGATAGGACGGCGCTGTTTCATTATGTGTTTTTTCAGTTAGATTTCCCTTCTCCCTAATGCAGCATAATTGCACGGATATGCTCCCATGGTGAAAATCACAATGATTCAGAGGATTAGATGCAGAGTGATTGTAAAGTCAATGATAAGAGAATTGAAACCTGCTGGTGTTTTTGCTTTTGCATGCGGTTCGGAGGGCCTGCAGGTCAGAGCTGCCAGATACAGTAAGCAGTCGGCAGAGGAAGGCTGTGCCAGTCACATACAGATTACACAGTCTGCCATGATGCCACTGAGCTGGCACTGTAATAATACACAGCCAGACATTGCTGTTATGTAACTGTGTGTGGACTGTGGAACAAGCAGGGATGCACAGCACCCATGGAGGACATGTCAGACATATTTGCAAACACCCCAGATGTTTTTGGTATCCCGTCATGAGTCACGTCATGTTAAAGAACTGCCCTAAACTTAATGCAGTATTACATCTGAAGTCCCAATGCCTTTTCTGTTCATGTTTGGACGCTTCGGTTGAAGATTCACATAAGTGTTTAGCTAAAACATTAAAATCTAGATAGAAAAACCTATTGTTTCATACATTCCACATAAATCTGGTCAATGTGAGTTTGGTGCTGAAGAAAGAAAATACTTGGAGAACAAAGAAACACTCTTTCTTTCTGTTGTGTTTCTGGGCTTCGAGTTAGGTTTTGCTTCACCATGCTTGGTCCAATGTAGTATAATGTACCATAATGTTTTAAATAAATAAATAAATAAATAATAATAATAATAATAATAATAATAATAATAATAATAATAATAATAATAATACATTTCCTTTAGTTTTTGAATTACAAAATTCTCTCAAATAAAAAACGTCAGGTATCTTCTGTTTCTTTCAGCATATCTTTTTTCCACATACTGTATGTGTGCATTTGGTCAGTCATTATGTCATCATGATTTGGACTATTCTCCCCAGCGTTCACCTATAGGAAAGACATTTGCTTTGTGATGGATGTAAACTTTAGCACAGCTATAGGAAAGGCATTGTGTTGTCAGTTCTACCACAGAGTATTACTGAATGTGTGCATTGAATTTCTCAGAAGAACTGCATTTGTGATACTTGAGAAAAAAAAAAAAAAGGTACGTTAGAAGCGATTTGTCTGCTTTGTACAAAACTTTGGTTCCAAAAACATCAGCAGCAACAACAAATAAAACACATGCACTCTGTGTTTAGGCTCCTATAATTTCCACACCAACTGGGAAGACTGTTAAATTTAAAGTTAGCACTTTCTTAGTTGGTTGCTAGTTTGTTTATACAACATCCTGGCAAACCAAATGGCATCTATTTATAATGTTTTGCAATGCCCATGAGGAAAATTATGATGGCATTCAAATAAAAAGATGAAGGATGAAGAGGCAAGAGGCAGAAATGGGGAAAGATGTCAGGCACCTGGTATTAAACAAAACAAGACATGTTTCAGGAGCAGTCATTTTCTTATGAGTTATTGCTGTATTCCATTGTCAGGTGGTCATATTTACTTTTTATTCAGTTCACAATATAAAAGAGCCTCACAAAAGATAAGCCTCTTTTAAGCGTCTTTAATAATCCATTATTTGAACTACTGCTCTGCTTGCTTCTCTTTTTTTCAAGCTATATTCTTAAAACTGAGACATCTTTCTGAATGAGATGCTGAGATGGATCTTTTGGACAAAGACAGAAGGATGTTTCACAGGAAAAACAAGATCATTGCAGGAATACATCAGGTGTCCATTCATGTATCATAATAATCCAAGCCCCATCATGAATAAGGAGCCCACTGTAATATTTGAGGCTCTTAAATCAGATATGGTTAGAGGAGTGGAAAGTTTACCCCAATAATGTAATACAGGAACTGCAACATGAGAAAATAAACCAATTATACAAGTCCTACCTGTAACAGTAGCCTGCTTGGAAGCTAAACCTCTGTAGTTAAAGTCAGGTCATGCCCATACTTGGGGGATTGTGCTATGTGCAGATTCATTTAGTATTTTGTGTCATTTTTGTTTATCTAGTGATTAGAAAACATCTCAATACAATGTTTAACTGGGTATCCAGACAGGAGGAGAAGGATTGATACATAACACTCTGACGGTGTCATGTCTGTGTGGAAAGCTACCTTTTTTTTCTCAGGTTAACTGAGTCTTCTTAAGCACAATTTCTCATGTTAACACAGTGTGTCCTCAGACAGCAGTCTCTTTCCACATAATAAAGTCATCAGAGGACAGCTCACCACAGTGCAGGTCTCACTGTGTTTGGCATAATGACAACACAGATCTTATCCTCTCATGACATGACGTTGTGTGTATGTTCCAATGTGTCCACTTTGTTTGTGTACAATCGCACAAAGGTTTATCTGCATCCCTTTGTGCACCATATACGGGGGAGGAAGAGGAGGTGTCAAGCACACAGTGGTATCCAGGAAAAGATTGTTCTGTTCTTGTAGATGTGTGTGGGAGGACATTGGAGTGGAGGGTCATCTTGCACTCTTGATACTCAGGGAATTAAGGATTTGCTTATTTTATTTTCCATTTAGATGCAAATTTTGGAAATGTGAGCTCATAAAAGAGAATAGTGAAGATGAAAGTGGGCTACGTGAGTGCCTACAAGGATATTTAGAAGCTTACCCATAATAGTCTGTTGTTGGTGAGATCTCCAAGTGCAAGACCCGATGAGATCATTACATTACTGTGACTGAACCAGCTAAAGAAGGTCAGCCTTTTGTTTGTAAAAAAGAAAAAAAAAAAATAAGAGATGCATTTTTGAAAGCTGCTTGTTACCGACTACTCATAATGTCTAGGTAACGCTGTTATCAAGTACAGTCTCTGTTATCAGTCTAGCTCTGGAGCCAGTGGAGGACAGCCTATGTATGGGCTCTGTAATTGTCTTCTTCTTATCTATAAATTCCCAGAAGCATCATTTACATGGTGCCTTAGAGCAGACTTAGTGAGAAGTGAGATTCTCTGAAATGTCAAAATCTTTAATTTCATCAAGTTCAGTGTCTGATTGAACCGTTTTCCAAGTGCGTCATCTATGAAACTTCACTTTGATTTGGACTTGGTCATCTGTTTGTTAAAGGAACATTAAAGATCTTAATAAGCTAGCTAGCTTTGCAGGGACAATGACTGACTCAGCGATGTCACTAAAGATATTTACTTGCAAAGATGTGAGTAACATTCAAGAAAAGATAAACATACATGCGGGGTGTGAAAACCGAACGGTCAGATTTAATCAGAAACACTAAAGTAAGAGGAGGAGGGTTGATTTTAGTAATGTCTAGGCAACAAATTTCTGCACAATGCAGTTGCTGTTTCTAATGTAGTGTTTCAGCTGCTGCTAATTACAGTTTGGCTTTTTTTCATTTTTTGTTCATTATTATTTTTGAGTGGAAGCATTTTTCTTTCACTGCCAATAAAAAAAAGGAGCTGAAACGTCTGCATTTACAAACCTCCTGAGTTTGCCCATGAAAACTACATTTAAACATGGTCTAACTAACACAGTATTCACTCTGGTTTGGGCCGTGTTCGTCAAAACTGTTGGGTTCTGAAAATTTCAAACATTCATGTCCCTAGCAGAGATGAATGGGCTTTGAGTTGTGCGCTGCATTCAGGGAGCATTTTGTCAATGTTTGTTTCTTTCGTTGTATCTGCTGACAACCACAGAGCATCCCCCTGCTTGACCTGTAAAGCAACAGTAAATCTGAACTGAACATGCTGGAGCTGCAATCCTATCACAGCTTGCAGCTAGAGCCCATCTTCTTAGAAGATTTATGTAAAAGGCCCCTCAGCTCTAATGTCTAGTCGAGCAGTCCCCCAAACTGCTCTGAGATATAGGCTATCAATGATTTAAAGGAGATATGGGTTATCTAATTTTGCTGTGCACTGAAAAGCATACTTCATCACATCTTGGTGAGACTTTTGTTCGTTAAGCGGGACATCTATGAGCGTGATTAAAGCTGAAGAGGACACATGTACTTGATAAGGCTGGAGTATTGTAATGGTTTTTGTGACATGGAGCATGTGTTTAGCAGCGGAGCAGTGTGCAGGAGGAGTTCCTGTGTTTGCTCCACCTCACAATGGAGGCAACAGAGTGGAAAATCTCTGGATTATTGAGAGCCTGACCCAGGCACATGTACACATACATGCACACCGAGCTACAAACAGGCTCCACCCACCCTATTTATGTAAAACTCTCCTGTGCACCTGCACTATACACAAAACATAGTGATCATGAGTGTTGCAGTGTTGCTATTATGGGAAAGTGCAGCTGCCCCAAAGGTGCTCTCGTCCCTTCTGCTCTCATCTAATCCTCTCATATATCAACTCCCCTAAGCAGTGGTGAGCTGGGCCCCTAGGCTAGCTCTTTTCTACCCTGTGATGCTCTTAGATGGCCCGTTTTGTCATCATAGCCCAATGGAATTGCAGCCATGATCTTTGTCAGATAAATATTGGATGTGACTAAGGATGCCTTTAAAGAACACAGCTCACTGCTCCTTCCTCTGCCATTCTTACCCATTATCTCCTTTTCTCTTGTAAGACCTTAATGCAATTATGTGATACATATGTTGTGATTCATTTAACACTATGGTGAAGGCTGATGATACAAGGTGGCAGGCATGACATTTAAGTGCACTTGAGACGTAATAAGCGAGTAGGTATTGTGACACAGCCATGTTTCCATACTACCTGTTTTGATGTGAGTTATGCCTAACATCAAATAATGTGTAATTTCTTCATCTCAACAGATAATATAATTGTAAGTTTAATTTTAATGACTCAACAATAATAATAAAAATAATAATAATGATGGAATGATTAAATATTTTGTATGTATGCTTCCATAGTATTGTTGTCGCTTTTGTGTGATAAGTTTATCATGGGCATGGATGCAAATGATGAATGCATTTTGGGGCATACCCTCGAACCTTGAATGATTAACTGCAACATAATAGTATTGTTCAAGCTACCATTATAATTCAGTGCAAAGTCAATGTGTTTCCATGCAGTAGGTCTAAAAGCGATGCAGCAACTGCTGCGCTCTGCTGTCTTCTGCCCACACAAACTCTCATTCATTCCGTGATACGAGGAAGGAGCTTATTCTGGCAGCAGCAATCAGATTAATAAGTAAACAAGCAAGTAATTGGACTCAATGAAATATTCAAACGATACGGATGTTTACTACAAGGATGCTCATCCTGAAACTTCAAGCATTAGCCACCTATGATGATGTGACATGCCATTACAACTTCTGTCTAACTTATTGACTTAATGGGCTTAGAAGTGCACGGCATGGCTGTGGGTGGGACATACTCGCATTTTGTCTGCCTATGCTGCAAACAGTGAGTAATATGTGACTTATTTTTAACTGAAAATAGTCAACATTCAGTTTTTTTTTTTTTTTTCAAATGGAGCCATCTCTGTATCCCTGGCATCAGTGTATTTATCATTGCCTGCATTATATTTCTTTATTATTTTTATGCTTGCAGCTATGCATCTAAGTGCTCATGTGAGCTTTTGCGCCTCTGATCTTGCTTTCTTTCTGCACGCAGCATTGCAGAGCACAAGCTGCATACTAACCCAATCATTAAGACATAAATGAGAACATCAGAATCTATCTGCAGCCTCGCGCACAGTAATCCTGAGAGAGGCAGAGGGAGGAAGAGAGGTGGCGGGAAGGGCTGGCCAATTTATCTTCAGCCTCTCCTTCCTCCTCTTCTAATGTTTGCAACTCCCCATTTCTCAGCTGCTCTCCCACTTCCTTTCTTTCTCTGACAGATAGAAGCACAGGGACGGGCTCTGGCCTGGTTGAATACACCAGACTCAGACTTTCCGCCTGTAGGTTTTTAGTCTAATTGGGAGCAGCCAGGCAGCTACATGTCAAGCTTGGCCCAGACGTTATGACCCCATCTGAATCTGCCATTCCTTTCTAATTTTGTCCTGAATTTCAAACACCGGCCACTGCTGGCCCACTTTCCTGCCCATATGTATCATGAAAAAAAAAATAAAAATAAAACACATAGGTAACATAAGTAGACAGATAAATTTATTTTTAAAAAAAAAGGTGTGAGTCCAAATGTGTATTCCGTGGATAAAGATCTTTGAAATAGAAGATCTTTTTGTGAATTTAGCTGATAAGTATTGATCTCTGTGTCCCATGGAGGCCAACAATGGGTCTTTCTTTACCATCTCAACAGCTGAATAAAAATTCCTCTTTCTTTACAAAACATAGCATAACATTGCCATTTCATTTTACCCTTCTCTGTGAACTAATAATTAAAATCAATCTTTTAAGGTGCCCTGCTCACAAAGCACACTTTGTTTGACCTGAGCTTGAAACAAAATCTGAATAATCACACACTTTCCGTCTGTTGAAATGTAATAGTTCAAAAGATCACTGAGATTATTACTCTTTAGGTTATTGCTTCAAAACCTAAATTCTTTAACCTCTATGTAGAAAACAAAACTATTTCAGACAGAGATGAACACAGAAGCAATTTTGCTGGACCTTTTAATTTTCCCCTTTTTTTAAAAAAATACATTTTCTCTCATTTCTCTTTGAGATCCATGATTTAGAAATTGCTAAGCCTGTTCTAATTTTATTTTTAGGGAAAACGCATTAAAAACACTGACTGACCTTGTCTAACTCAAACAAATGAAATGCACAAGGTCACTAAACAGACTTTCCTCTTTGTGCAGGTAAAAAGAAACTTGAATTGAATTATATCCCACTTTATCTTAAATAGAAGCAGGTTCATGCAGCTGGCTTGCGTAGGCTTATGTTTGCTTGCCTGCTGCTGTGCCTTTGCTAAATCTTTTTAGAATTGGGCACAGTAACCAGAATAATTGAACTTTGGGAATAATACCCACTGTAAGTTTTAAAAGTTTCTTAACTGTGTTTGTTGACTGTATAGTCATATTACATAAAGAAAAATGCCAATTTATGTTTCAGTTGGATGATGGCTCTTATGTTGCCTAGTCATTCAGTAAAATTTTATTTATTAGCACTTTACAAAGTTGATAAACGTGATGGACAATAAATGATCCTCATTTTAAACATGAGTGACAACACTATTATAAGTCAAAGGCTGATCTAAAAAGGTGGGTGTTTAGCCTATAAACAGGAGCAGGCTAGTGATGGAGCTCAACAACAGGGCAGAGAGTTCCAGAGGTTGGGCATAGCCACTACAAAGGCATAATCTGTTTCTACCTGGGTCATGGGACCACCAGCAGTTATTGTTGCGAAGAGAGGAAGGTTGTACTGGGCTGTTGAGGAGTCAACATATAGCAAAATAAATAGTGCAAGGCCATGAATGGAGGCAAAAACAAACACAAGGATTTTGAACTGAATTCTGAGCTGGATTGAGAGCCAGTGAGCACAGAACAGGAGTAATGTGGGCGTGTTTCTGGGTGTTGGTGAGGAGCCAGGCAGCTACACAAGTGTTTTCAGTCTATGAACCAAAAGAATTAGCTAAAATTGCATCAAATGGCATTCAATATTTTTACTTAAAGACATTGGGGATATCTTTGTATGCTCTTCACCATCGTGGACAATAATTTCATAATTTGATAACCTGTATTACATTTGAGCCCAACACTGAGGCAAGTCGCCACATCTTCCATTAATATTACAGTTACTGTCCCTCAAATGCTCTGCGATTCACAGAGTAGATAAATAAAAGTGAAGACGCCAGGCTCTAAAAATGTTTTAGGTTTTTCTTCCCATGTCTGCATGGTCATCAAATACAACACATTTTAAATGTCAAGTGACACAGTGATTATGGGAGCTTATGAAAACGTTAAATCGCTGGGTTTTAAGATGTCAGCTGGACATCATAGATGCTAAATGAAAATACTTTTGCAGTTTTTAATTAATCGCGCCGATGTGTTCGAAGAGTGAGTGGCAATTTCTCTGAAATTGTCTTTTGTAAATAAATGTCAGGGTAATCAAATAGAATTGTGATTTGTAGACGACTTGCTTTCACACCATGAAATTGCATCATTTACAGCAATGGGTTTTAATGCGTCACAATTTAATTAGACCTGCCATTTAATTTGATCACGGTTTTATTAGATTCCCCTCTCAATTTGCTCCTGTTAGTATTTGATCATTTTTCAACTTCAAAACAAATTTGAGGATGTTGTGGATGGTGAGGTGGTTAGTGCTGCTGTCTCACAGCTAAGCTAACAGTTCCTGCTGTCGTCTTCATCTGGGGCCTTTCTGTGTGGAGTTTGCATGTTGTCTTCACAGCATGTATAGGTCCTCTCTGACCACCCCAGCTTCATCCTTTAGTCCGAAAAGATGCTTTAGTGGAAGGTAGTATGTCCAAGGTTAAACAAAAAATGTTGAAAATATGCAGAATCAGCAGTCAAGGAATTTTGTTTAAGATCAACATTTCATTCTCCATCAGTTGTAGAATCCTTAAAATCCACCTGGAAACATGATAAAAATTTCACTTCTTTCATCCCTCTCGCGAGCTCCATAAACTTACTACTTATGTACAAAATGAGAAACACACTTGTTGAAATTTAGCCTACACCATTTCCCAAATCACTATCCCAGTATCTTTACTCTTTAGTAAACAAATCAAATTCCTTGACAAACAAACTACACAGCATGAATATCCGTTCTAATACCTTACTTCATATTAAGTCATACATTTAAATAAAGAAACTATTAAAAAAAAGAAATATTCCACTTGGGTTTACCTTATGAAGTAATCTGTGAAGTGACTCACACCTGAAATGAGGAAGGGCTGGTTTGGTCACTCCCAAACACCTTTCCTGCAAGCTGGATCCAAACAAAGAACAATGTAAATATTAATTCAATGACAAATGACAAGTGGTGAACAGTTACAGTCTCGCCCACTTTGTCACAAACTGGTGTTTCTAAATTTCCCCTAACTCTGAGTGTGTGTGTGTGTGTGTGTGTGTGAACTTGAGGGGCTGTTTTTCTGTTACCTTGACCCTGTGACAGACTCAGGAGAGACAATAGTTATGCATTGAGCAGGTGGTTTTGTTTTTCTATGACGTTTTGTACTAAAAAACTTCTTATAGTTGGAGCTGACTTCAGTGCAGTATCCATTCATTGGTTCACACGTGATTGTGACTGGACCAGCCCAGACGAGCTCTTAATTATCAATAACTTCTCAGTTCTGTCAACTGTTTTTCTGATAATTAAACTCTGCAAATTATGATAGTCTGCTGTGTATCAAGAGAGTGTGGTTAAACATGTATGTGCTTGTGTTTTTGTATGTTATTGTTCACTGTCATCAGAAAAATGTGTTTGTTTGCATCACAGATGAATTTGTAGTAGTAAAATCCATTTCTAATGTAGGTTTTATATTGAGAACCTTGCTTGTATAACTCAAATAACATGTTTTTGAGACAGACAATATCATGGACCTTATTTGTTGTCTTATTTGTTTTACATGGAGTAGCTGAATAATGAAAAGTGATGACATTGGAAAAGTTCTTCACATCCTCTGTGTGCTATTTTTCAGACCTGGGATTTTGAACTTTTTGTCTGTTAGAAGCAGTGAATTCATGAGCATCTGAAAACAGTCATGATCATGTCTGTTTTTGCTATACTGTAAGTTAGACATCATAGTGGACAAAATTCCAGCAGTGTGATAATTTTTCTGTTGAGCTGAGCCTGATCCTAAGCCTAACCAAACAATGGTTAGACTTGTTTTGTCAATGGTAAATCTAATCATAGTAAAAGCTGACTAAAACAGGCTGAATAAAGCAATAAAAAATAACATTATAAAGCAATCAATCCAATGTATCTTTGGATGAATTATCTATCTATCTATCTATCTATCTATCTATCTATCTATCTATCTATCTATATATATATATATATATATATATATATATATATATATATATATATTTAGTTGAACGAATGGGTCCGAATTATTTTTTTTTTTCTGTGACACCAATTCAAATTATTAAAGATGAAGTGTTGGGAAATACTAAATCTTTTCCTTGTGACAGTTTGCAAATTACAACAAAGCAAAACAACGCAGAATTTTCAAATACTTTCAAACAAAAGATCAAAAATATATCAATAAAAAATGATCAAAAGTTATCCACCCGAGACGTGCTACTCTGTATCTCATTATTCCTTTGTGTCCCTCTGATACAGTAATTGGTTGGCAGAAATTCATGCAAAGAAAGAGTTCCTCGAGCATAATGTCTACAAGTGTTGAGAAATAGCTTTCCTAATGTGTGTCCTATGTGCTAATTAGCCATGAAATATTCATCACTCACCAAACACCAGACGTGCACGGACGATGCTTTTATGGCTTAAGTGGGTCGGTCATCCGAGCTGTTACATAGCCAAATAAAAGATGTTGGCCTATGGGTCATGTTTAGACATCTAACACCAACCAAATTTAGCCCAAAAGAAGACGTTGAAATCCTGGTTGTGTTGAGCTGTCTGACACAGACTGAGTTATAAATTTGGGCCTTGTTAGGATGTCCGACGTGGACTAGATACCATCTGTTGCATACACCACAGTAACTCCTCATTAAGACCATGTTCGGGAAAAAATCTGTCAATAATGAGGTAGTGGTTCTGAAGTAAAAAATATTACAAGGTTAATTGAACAGAGTATAAGAATGACAGAGTATTATAAATTGAAATTCGGAGAGGTCATTCAGAGATCTTAGCAGAAGTCTGGAGGAATTCTAAATGGGTCCTAGACTAAACCTTCTTTTTAACACTATCATAAAGGACATCAATTGCATTTCAGAAATCTATGTTAGTCCAGATAAAGGACCATTTTGTTGCTTCTTACAAGAGGTCAACTCAACCGCTAAAGGGTAATCTTCTCTATTGGCCCTCAGCTGTCTGATCTCCTAACAATGGATACAGTTACATGATGTTTTTAATTCGGGATTAACGGATTCTCCTACGAGTTTACATGAAAACAATAATTCCGAATGAAGGTTTGAATAAAACACATCCTCACTTAATTCCTCTTTTGAGCGACAGGTTTGGAAGGATTCTGATTGGACAGAGAGTGCACGTGGCGTGTGATGTATACCAGAAATAAACAAGTTTGTTCCCTGCTTCTCGTCTTTTCAGTTGTAACTTTTAAAAATTACATAATAAGCATCAGTTTCGCCACTATTTTTATGATAAATTGAAGTACCAGTTCAACACCAGCTAACCCTAACTATGTGATAGGAAGAAGGTGGCGTCAACTAGATCTGAAAATTCTGCTTTATTATATGTGAGGGAAAGTAAACATTTAAAAAATGCCATTGCAAACCTATATTATTTATTTATCCAGTTTAAAATGGACTTTTAGATTTTCCTCTGTAAAAAGTTCAATCCCAGCCTCAGATGAGGCAACACGGTGCAGCATCTTCATAAAATAATCTGAAGTGATTGTTTGCATGTGTTACTGCATTTTACCTTTCACCAGAAGATTCACAAAAATGAGCTATGTAAGTCACAATGAGCTGTGGTGTAATACTTTGATATATTGTACATTTACTATATTGTACATTTACTATATTTTGTTATTAGTGCTTGTTTGTTGTGGTCACAGATTGTGAATAGAAATACTCGCTGCATCCATCAGCCCATCCACAAACACAACTAAAGTGAAGAAAATGTGCAATTTTTGAGAGAAAAGGAAAAAAAAACATGCCAGACTCTTCAAACAGTGAAACAACGGAAGGATGAGGTGAACCATGGTAAGCAAGTCTACCACCGCCTTCCAGGTCTGCAAGTCCAAACTGACCAACCGTGAAACAGTGGAACGAGAGTCAGAATTCAGACAGAAACGCAAGAAGAATTGAAGGGAAAACTGACAGAAATATTCAAATAAAGGCTGAAAAATGAATATTTACAATGAACACCAAGACAGCAGCAGTGGATAAAGCCTCTCACAGTAACAGACCAATATGGGAGCTTGGTATAGTAAAAGATGGCTGCTCAGTCTCCTACTCATAAGCTTAGTGGCTCAGCTGATGGCAGGGCTGCTCAGAGGCCGGTCAAACAGCCATGAAATGTTCCAGAGATTGCACTTGAGACTAAAGGCTGCAGGCTACAAGCACTGTTTGGTGGAGGCCTGCAATGAGCAATTGATAAAAGCCAGTCACAGCCATGCTCCAAGACCAAGATGAGGGGAGACAAAAGACCACAAGCTACTTTAGGCGTGTTTCCTTTCATTTTCCATTCATCTTTACATGAGTTCAGGGAAAGAAATATTTGCTTAGCTGTTTTTCACCAAAATGCTTTTGATTATTTAGGAAATTAAAAAAAAAAAAAAAAAAAACAGCTCTTCTTTGAATCTAAAAGTCTTCCCTGTGATGGGGCTTGTTGACAAATAAAGAAAGACAAGATGTAAAATGTGCTTTGCTTCTTTTTGTGTGTCTCTATTAGAGAAAAAGTTTGTCATTTTCCATAATATGATCATTTTAAACACATTGCTTGTTTCTATTACATGATGCATTAAGTAAATAAATTAGAATTTGTCATACCTTTCTATGAAATGTGTGGTTTTACTTTTTACAGTGCTCTTTTGGACCACTCTGAAAACAAAAACGAGCTTTCTTTGTAAACTCACAGGGGTGCAAATCTGTTTGTCTGCTTTTTAGTCTCTTCCTTTGTGCACAACTTTTTGTAGGTCTTATGGGAATTGTGTGCTATAATAGGAATATTTAACAGGCGGAGAAAGATGTTTTTATTTTTGGATAAGGCAATAATTTTGTTCCTCCTACTTCTGTTTCAGCTTGATATGTAATAACCAAGTAAATTCTTTGATTTTTTTTACCTTATTCTTCTGTACCATCAATGAACCTCACCTCTATATCAGCTTTAAATTAACAGATTATTTTTTTCTGCAGTGGTGCTTTGAAGAAAGCCCTGATCCCCATCACCCAGTCCAACGGCGAGATAAACTTCAGTGACACCCTTTGAAGATTTATCCTTCTTTCTCTTTATTTCTCATGTCTGTACCAGATGAATATAGCTGGAATCAGATCTTATTTGTGCTCAATCACCGAATTAAACATCTAGAATTACATGTGCATGCACCAAGTATGCCTGTTTGACCACTATTTGTATCAGTCCTTAGAACTAAATTCTTACAGCATAGATTTCTCTTTAGTTGTTTCATAAGGAAATTTTTAAGCAGCAAAAACTAATCTTTGTTTATTTGTTATCACTTCATGACTTCAAATGGTTTGTATGCATTTACCTCATTGAATATCTTAGCATTATATGAAAGGCAGCCTCACTCTTTCACAGCAAGATTCAACTGGAAGTGTGTATTTTTTGTAGAAAGGGATGAAAACGGGCTCTAAAATTTCAAAATCAGGATCAAGTAACCTGGCAAAGCTTGAGGTTTTTTTTTTTTTCCAGAATATGAGTTGCTTGGAAGCTTTATTGCAAGAGTAAAGAAGATCCTTCCCTCCTCTGTCGTCCGCACTATTGTTTCATTAGTGATGCTGCCAAACCTAAAACAGCCCCCCAGCCTTCCAAGAAATTAGTTCTTTTGCTTTGAGCTTGTTTGAGTCTGTGGTTTTACTGTAAGATTGCAGAATTCTTTGAATATTTATGTGTTGTAGTAAAAATCAATTGGACATATCAGCTATGTGTAAATATCAGACTATAGATCTGAAATGGACTCTGTTTCTAGCAATCCGCTCAGAGGAAACTACATGTGGTCTAACATCACATGCATGGCTTATTCATTAGCAGCTATGGGAAGAAAAAACATCCTATAAGACACTGTTAAAGTTTTTTACAACCGTTTAAACAGATTTTGTGAAAGCTGATTCCCTTCTTTTAAAACTAAAGCCCAACTTTTATGCAACATTAAAAATAAACTCTCACTCATCAAATTCTTTTAATACCTCTCTTATTCACTTTGCCTTCCCTTTTTTACATTACTTCTATTCATTCTAGGTTTCAAGCATCAGTAGTCAGTAGACTTTGAATGGAATTGGTTTTATTGGCACATTTATAACAAGTCTGAATCATTTTAATTTACCGTGTGTGACCTGGCACTCACGGTCTATCTGTGCTTTATTTTTTCAACTTGTGGTCGCTATCACGCATCAACAAAATGCATTGTAGTGACTCAGAATGTGTTGTGACTTATTAAAAAGGGGGCAGATTAAATATGCAAACTGTGTGTAACCCTCTTTAAAAACCGTGAATGGCTTTGTGTAAAGAGTGCCTGATTCAGATGATCCGTAGCAATATCACAGAAAAACTGAAAGAGAGCCACCACAGTGTGTGTCTGAAGGTGAATGTGTATATCTGTTAAGCTTCTGTTGGCAACCTTGCACCCCCCCCCTACCCGACCTCCCCCCAGGCCATTTTTCATCCAGCTGCTGCAGTACACACTGCAGAGGTAGACAAGGGGGGGCAGAGGAGGGGTGATGAGGGGTAGAGGATGACATGGATCTCATGGTGAGAAATTGCTGCACTGAAAAAAAAAAAATCAGTGGGGGTTGGGGGGGGTGTTGATGTGATACAGAACAGTTATGGGGAAGGGTTGTCACTGGGATTTGTTATGTTATTTAGCAGGTTTGCATGGCTGAGAATGTAGTGGTGAAGTTTATAAGTTAGCTGCAGGAACACACACACAGTTCATTGAGGCATGTATGGCATGGTGGCGCTAACAACAGGCTGGATCACTGCAGTGGGTGCCGATTCATCACTCACAGTTACACAAGGCCCATCTTGCTGATAATTATCTTTGTCAAATTAATTATCAGTGTAGGTGTCAATCTGACAACGCCGATGAATTACATCCAGATGACCTTGATTAATCAACAAAATTAGCTTTTAGCCAAATGTTGTATGCATATGGATGTTCTTCCTGCAGAAAATGTCCTCTCCCATATTCATCCATCTTCATCTTTTCACATCCACATTTCTCCATGCCTTTTGTTCACAACTTTATCTGATCGCTTTATTTTTGTAAAGTGTTAAAACAAAACTGTTTATCTACAGTTAGTGCCATCGTCACACAGAACAGCTGAGCTGTGAATAGAAACAGGTCCAGACTGCAAACAGCTATTGCAAAGACTGTCATGAAGTGGAATGATAAATCCTTGTGACTCTGATGATCCATGTTGCTTTTCCGCTGAACCAATATCTGTTTTAAGTTTGAAAACACGCATATTTCAACAAAGCCTCGTTTATAACTTGCCAATATGCTGATGCCTTGTCAGCAGTTCTGCGTTTCAATTTCCAATACCAGGGATAGCTTTTAAGTGTAACATTTCAAAACAGATACAACTTCATTCCGACAGTTCTACTTCTGCAGTGGTAACTGAGGCACTGGCAGAACAAATATTAAATCCTGTCAGGAAACATTCAGCAGTGCTCGCACATCAGCAGGTAGAAGATGATCACTGGGAAGGCATAGCATAGTCCTTTGATTTAACATAAGATGTTAAATCCACATGCAGTTGTTTTTTTTTCTTTTCATTAGTAGTTAAAGTCCTTTACTCCTTATTTTGACTTAGATACACTTATTAAAGTTATTGCTTTTTACATAAGTGAAATCCCCATAAAGTCTTCACAAGAGGCATGGTGTTATGTCCATTGCAGGAGCAGGGCTCGTCACCTTGGTAACCCTGTTAATTATGACACTTGTTGCTTTGCACAATGCAAACAAATAATTTAAACATTTGTGTGTTACTGTAACGCCAGCTATAAAAGATGAAGATAATCACCTGCTTTACATTAGCAGAATGCCATATTACTGCTAGCATACAAACATATTCCCGTTCTTGTGAATTAGAACTGCATGCTATGACTACAAGTGGATCGGAAAACTTGGAATAACCAGTTCGGGTTTTTGGAGCATTTGGGGGAACTTTTTGAAATAAAATCATTCCATCCAGAATAAGCATGTTGGCATCTACGGCAAAGATTAGGTCAGTTATTTATAGGCTGTGTAGAAATGAGTTTCACAGTAAAGCAAGTGAAGCACTTTGTCTTTCTCAGCCACATCCACGAGGCCACAACAAACATATCTCACACTAAGAGATCTTTGGGAAACTTAATGTTAACACCTTGGTTAGAAGTTACACCGCTAGTTATTACACACTTCATGTTTACAGTATGTGATGGGATATCAAGTTGACCAAATGGTCCAGGTACAGTGACATGCTGACAGAAGGACATGAAGGAGACCTTTTTGGAGTCTCAGAGGGCAACACAGACCACCACCTGACATGCTCTTGGAGACTGAGAACACCACTGCATGGAGGGAATTCATTCTTTCATTAATAATTCACACACTGTCATGGCCGTATCTTCCATTCATTAATTTTTCATGTAACCTCTGTCCTGCTGATTTTTTGTGATTCAGTGCTCATAATGCTTGTTGTAGTCTCTTTTTTTTCCTCCTCATTGACAGTAAAGCAAGTGAAGCACTGAAGCACTGTCTGCAGTTTATACTACACTAAAACATGGCCTGTCAAATCAACATATCAGTCTGGTGAACTTGCTGCTGAATGAAGTCTGAGGTGATTCTGTTTTTACCTGTGTTTGTCTGCAGTTTAGATGTAAACTGTATCTTCTCCTCTTGGTAACCTCATTCAGAATGCCTCTGTACATCCATGGTGTGGGATAATTATGTCAGCACAGCTTTTTTGTTTGCCAACATTAAGACATAGGAGGTGAAGTTAAACTGCCGCTGCATGTGTGCTGTACAGCATTTGCAAATGTTTATGTCAGCCACAAACAGCAGGTGGACCATTCAAATGTAACACGATCATAATTGAATAGGCGCCTCTCGATGGGTTGTATGAGTGCTTTCGACTTCACTTCAATCAATGTATTGTGATGTGGCTTTAGCCTTTAGCCAGCATTTCTTGTGCTTATTTTTTTTTCCACTCTTAGATTTTTTTGTTGGCTCTTCCAACCATCTTGGCTCAACCTGCCTGTTTATTTCATGTCTGTCTTGTTGTTTAGATCATTAGTTACGTTACATTTGCTCTAAATAACTGCTGTTGACATGACTTGTATGGTTGCCAGCTACTGGTGCCTAGGGCAAGTCACTGAATACACAGGAACTGATTTACTGTACACACAGGGGAATCCGCATACATGTAACAGCCTATTAAACGTTATCTGCTTTGGTTAGCATGACAGTTAAGAGACCAGATTGATTACAGATGCACTTCCTTTACAGGGATCAGTGCTTTGTTTTTCTTTTGTGTTTAACTTCACGGTTGATCAGATTAATTGATTTGGTGGTGTGTTTACCCATGCACACATGTTTTTTTGTGGATGTGGATGACGCTTTTCTGATCATATTCGTTGTAACCTTTGCTATTTTACCCTTCAACTGCATATTGTTATGGAGCTCCCATGAGACACTGTCACTGCGGCTACAGGAGCTAAGGCGACAGTTTACATGCTGACTCCTCTTGAAGAACACCCTCTATTTGACCCCTCATATCTGACTGCTTTAATGCCACTGCTTGAATGGATTACTCATTTCATCCAACACTGTGATAAGAATACAAAATGATCTTCTGAACTTCTATGGACACGACAGTTTTCCTTTTAGTGGGCTTGACGTAGTACATCTACTATTTACACATTTTTAAAAATTAAAATATTAGTTTGACTATTTTAAAATATTATTATTATTATTATTATTATTATTATTATTATTATTATTAATAATAATAATAATAATAATAATAATAATAATAATAATAATAATAATAATAATAATGATAAAGAAATTCACTCTGTGAGTGCTGTTCCTGTTTTTTCTTTGCTGGTTCCTTGTCGTTGTTTCATGTAATGTTAAAGTGTATCCAGAATAGTGAAACAGTTTTATTACGTTTTGTCATATTTAAATAATCTTAAAAGCAGATTTTGTCTCTTAAGCCAGTACAGACCAGCTGCCTTTCTGTTCTGCCATGTTGTGTTTTACAACAGCAACCTTTAGGAGACAAACTAAATGCGGACTTTTGATTTGAACTTTTGGGTTTTTACAACAAAATTAGTTTTTTTCTTCATGCTTGGACGGGAAGGCTGACGGGGGAGGGATTCATTTGGATGTATTTTGTTGTCTAACTTCCTGAATGACCCTGCATCCTACACACTGGACAAGTCAGTAAATCCATTTAGGAAACAAAATTCTTTGAAAAGACATTTTGAAGGAAAATTATGAAGCCAATGAGAGTCAGATCCTAACCTGTTCTGAAAAGGATGATAATATCTAATTCAGTAACACTTAAGTAGATTGACTATCATGTTTCCTCTTCTTCTTGAACTTTAAACCTTTTCAGTTCTGGTCTGCCAGCCAAGTCTGAAGGTTTTTATATTAACTATACAAAATGATGGGCACTGGGTCTTTTTTTATTTCTGAAACCAGTTATGTTTCACAATCTAATAACATGAAAAAAAACAAACAAATTTTCTCCCAGGTTTAAATGGCATCAGTGTAGATTATGTCTTTGGCAGTCTGAATGTCTTCTGTCCATCTCTACTACGACTCTCTCTCTTTTTATACCCAAGGACAGATAGTGCAGAAAACATGTGGCTTTATTCACACAGTGCTTAACAAAGTAGCTCATCTGCATCCAAACTTGCTGCATGTGATCCTGACAGAAACTTTGTAGTCTAAAAGTGGAACAACAGCTTTCTATCATGGTGGATGATAAATATCTGTCAGGAGAAATTTATTGTAAACTCTGGGTGCATAAATGGACTTGTTGTCTTATTTAAATAGCTATATATGTAGGAAGTAAACATTTGGGGCAGCTGCACAGTTAGCACTGTGGCCTCACAGCAACAATGTCACTGGTTCAATCCTTGGCTGGGACAAGGTTAGGGCAGTGGTCTTTCTGTGTGGAGTTTGCATGCTCTCCCCATGTATGCGTGGGTTCTCTCCAGGTACTCCGGCTTCCTCCCAACATCCAAAGACATGCATGTTAGGTTGATTGGTTACTCTAAATTGCACCTAGGTGAGAGTGGCAGTTTGTCTCTGTGTGGCCCTGCGATGGACTGGCGAGCTGTCCAGGGTGTACCCTGCCTTTTGCCCAAAGACTGCTGGGATAGGCTCCAGCTTCCCCGCAACCCTGAATTGGATTAAGCAGTTAGGAAAAGGAATGAATGAACATCTGGGGCTTTTTTTCCATAATTAAGCCATACAGCAAACTCAGAGCTGCTGCTAAACATGGTTTTAAATATATATAGACAGATTTCTTGCCATTTTTTTTACATTGGCAGTCAATTTTTGCTATCTATGTTTTTCACTGTGGGAAGTGTTGTGGGAATGTTAGTTTCACTGTGATCACTAAACAAAAATGCCCATGCCGACTTAAGAAATTATACATTCTTCAACTAACCTGGAAAAGACCAAAAGAGTCAGTAGATTAGTTGGAGCTGATTATATTGTTAAAATTGAATAATTTACTTTAAAAGAAATTTATTGCCAAAGATGTTTTCAGATTTAGAAACGTCACTTGACAATAAATTGTAAAAAATCTCCATGCTTTAACTGTTTGGCCTGCTGGAAACCCACTGTTCATATACAAAGCTATTGTATGATTCCAAATCCTTGCATGCATATCATATTAGTCTCTCTGCCATAACAAGGAATAAAGTTAGATAACACTGGATTTTCATTTTTGAAACACAAAGTGGGTACTGCAGACGTTCCAGCATGAAGGTTAGCTCTTTTACTGGTCTGTATCTGCTTTATTCTTATGGTAAAAGGATGTAATCTCCTGGAATACAGAACATATTCCATCCATCTTTTCTTGGTGGCTGGTGCAGTTAACTGCCATGTCCTTGCTACTTAGGAGCTTGTCTCTGCCAAATGAACCAGAATGAACACTGCTCTCTGCCTTGTGCATTCACCTTTACAATGATGTTTTCTCCCATATAAACGTTGCCAAGTAGAATATATATTTTAGGAATAATTGTGATCAGTCAAAGAATTTTGTCCTTAACTCTACACATCAAATGCATTCATTCACTCATCCATTCATTCTTTTTTTTTTTTGTATTTTAGCTGCCATTAGATCAGAAAGGGTGGAACCTACGTATGCATGATGATATGCAAATTACACAATGAAAAGCTCTGCCGTGGATCTGAACCATAAACCTTTGTGCCATTGATTTTTTTTTTTGTTGTTGTTGTTGTTATTTTTGGGCAAACCAAACTTGATTGCTTGTGCCAGGAACTTTCTGCCTGTAGTTTTTGATGCAAATAATGGCTCCTAGCTTTCAGACCAACTGAATGCAGAATGTCTGTGTGGGTTCTCCTTAAATCTTAGTAGATGCTAAAAAAAAAAACGGTTTATGCAATAATTTCATATCAACATTATGGGCTATATTTATGCACTATTGGCTTTTATGATTGATATGTCTCGAGAAAGGTCTTTGTGACTGAAAAGGTTAAGCTTTTTAAATAAATCAGTGGAGAGTTTAAGTGTGCGTGGGTTCAGTGCTTTTTCTTTAAATAGGATATTTAGACCTCCACAGCTGAAAAGATTCTGCAAATGCTGTGCATGTTCCATCTTAGTCATAAAGTCAGGTTGTGAAAAAGGTAATGCTATAAAAAAAAACGTAATGTATTGTTGTAAAAAAAAAAAAAAAAAAAAAAAAAAAGCTTTAGTTTCAATTTATCTGCAGTTTTCATCACTGTTTTGCTGTACTTCCATGCTCCAGTCTAGCAGAACTAGAGAGGAATTTAATATCAGCCCACTGTGTTGCACACTTGTCCTGGTGCATTATTCATGACCAGGACTACTTAAATAAACAATGCAGAACAGAGGATGAAAGAACAGAAGACAGGCTAAATGCAGTGAAGCAGAGAATTGCTCTGTTAGTTGTAAAGGACAAGGCAATGGAGCTCCTGAGACCCTGCGTGTGTTTATACTGCTGCTGTATGGTACTAGAGGTTGGAGACGGGTGAGTTTCAGTTCAGTTGTGCCAGCTGTGCCTTTTGCCTCTGTCAGCAGTTTAGTAACAAAGTCCAGATAAAACATTAAAGACGAAGCTCTGACAAGGCAGAGCCATTTGGGGCCACTTAAAATCAATACCACAGAGCAGGGTTTAAATCCTTCCATCAATTGTAACCATAGAAGCCTAATTGTTATGAAATAACCCAATCCAATAGACGGCCGGGTCTGAACTCTACCAATTGCCGACAGGGAAGTGAAATATTGAGCAGGGTGTATAGAAATGGGTTGTAACGACATTTTGTTGAATGAAACATTTCAACAAATGTTGAAATTTATATATATATATATATATATATATATATATATATATATATATATATATATATATATATATATATATATATATATACATACACACACACTGCTCAAAAAATAAAGGGAACACTAAAGTAACATGTTGTAGATCTGAAAGAATGAAATATTTGAATTGAATATTTTGTTCTTTCCATAGTTAAATGTGCTGACAACAAAATCACACAAAAATTATCAATAAAAATCAAATGTATCAACCCATGGAGGTCTGGATTTGGAGTTATATTCTAAATGAAAGTGGAAAAACACTACAGGCTGATCCAACTTTGATGTAATGTCCTTTAAACAAGTCAAAATGAGGCTCAGTAGTGTGTGCAGCCTCTGCGTGCCTGTATGACCTCCCTACAATGCCTTGGCATGCTCCTGATGTGGCGGCTGATATTCTCCTGAGGGATCTCCTTCCAGACCTGGACTAAAGCATCCGCCAACTCCTGGACAGTCTGTGGTGCAACCTGGCGTTGGTGGATGGAGTGAGACCTGATGTCTCAATTGGATTCAGGTCTGGGGAACGGGCGGGCCAGTCCATAACATCAATGCCTTTGTGTTGCAGGAACTGCTGACACACTCCAGCCCCATGAGGTCTAGCATTGTCTTGCATTAGGAGGAACCCAGGGCCAACCATACCAGCATATGGTCCCACAAAGGGTCTGAGGATCTCATCTCGGTACCTAATGGCAGTCAGGCTACCTCTGGCGAGCACATGGAGGGCTGTGCGGCCCTCCACCATGCCACCTCACGCCATTATTGACCCACTGCCAAACCGGTCATGCTGGAGGATGCTGCAGGCAGCAGAACGTTCTCCACGGCATCTTCAGACTCTGTCACGTCTGTCACATGTGCTCGGTGTGAACCTGCTTTCATCTGTGAAGAACACAGGGCGCCAACGGCAAATTTGCCAATCTTGGTGCTCGCTGGCAAATGCCAAACGTCCTGCACGGTGTTGGGCTGTAAGCACAACCCCCACCTGTAGACGTTGGGCCCTCATACCACCCTCATGGAGTCTGTTTCTGACTGTTGGAGCAGACACATGCATATTTGTGGCCTGCTGGAGCTCATTTTGCAGGGCTCTGGCAGTGCTCCTCCTGTTCCTCCTCTCACAAAGAAGGAGGTAGCGGTCCTGCTGCTGGGTTGTTGCCCTCCCACGGCCTCCTCCATGTCTCCTGATGTACTGGCCTGTCTCCTGTTAGCGCCTCCATGCTCTGGACACTACGCTGACAGACACAGCAAACCTTCTTGCCACAGCTCATATTGATGTGCCATCCTGGATGAGCTGCACTACCTGAGCCACTTGTGTGGGTTGTAGACTCCGTCTCATGCTACCACTAGAGTGAAAACACCGCCAGCATTCAAAAGTGACCAAAACATCAGCCAGAAAGCATCGGAACTGAGAAGTGGTCTGTGGTCACCACCTGCAGAACCACTCCTTTATTGGGTGTGTCTTGCCAATTGCCTATAATTTCCACCTGTTGTCTATTTCATTTGCACAGCAGCATGTGGAATTGACTATCAATCAGTGTTGCTTCCTAAGTGGACAGTTCGATTTCACAGAAGTGTGGTTGACTTGGAGTTACATTATATTGTTTAGGTGTTCCCTTTATTTTTTTGAGCAGTGTACGTATATACATTTAAAATGAAGGGAACTAATAAATGAAGTCTTCTCTATACTGTTCATGACACATACTCAATGTGTTTTATATTTATTAAGTAATGCATATCAATGTCAACATTGATATAGCTACTCTTACCTGATACATAATGAGGCTGTGCCATATACAGTCTATGGGCTGTACACGCATGCACACACAGCAGCAGGAATTATAATCTTAATGGGTATCCAATTAGCTTGCTATTATTAGCACATTATCTTTTATAAACACATGCAATTGACACAGCAACTAGCTTCTCTGATTCGTTCAAACAGGACAGTAGTACTTAACACCTGTAAATTTGGCTAGAAAAACGTCGGCTAACTCCTACCTCAACACACATAAAGAGTAACCTAAGTTTAAGCGCAGGAGCAATCAAGAGGACTGGTAAGTCCTCTTGATTGCTACTGGTAAGTAGAAGTTAAGCATTTTGCAACAAATGCTGGTTAAAACCAAACACTTAAACTACTATCACGGTTCAACAACTCAAGCAGCACATCAATCAGCAGAGAGCGCTCTCCCTGCACATATGGGATGTATATGTGTAAAACCAGGTAGTGTATAGTTTTTACACTTTTATAGTTTTTTTATTCTACAAATGTATACACTAAAAGAAAAAAACAAATCAGATTTTAGGGGCGCTTTCCTTCAGTCTATGGGTGCTTCAGCACCCCCAAAAATGGGCCAAAAATGTCTATACATATATATATATATATATATATGTATATATATACGTATATATATATGTATATATATATATATATATATATATATATATATATATATATATATATATATATATATATAGATATAGATATAGATATAGATATATTTTGCTAAAGGGAACAGAGATATAATGAGCATCATAAAAGTAAAAAAAAGAAAAGAAAAGAAAAAGGCCGGAAAGTTTTCACTGCATAACCTTTCGAAGCCAGAATGAGGCCTTTACATCAAACACCATCATATCAGATACTGACCTTCATCACCAATTGTCCTGGTTTTATACTAATTAAACTTTAATCTCAGCTCTCATATGCTTTAGTTATATTTTCATTTTGATGCTGCTTGTCTTCAGTAGAAACTTACACATCATTCAAGTGTACCTGCTTTCCTGACAGTCAAACATATGGATTTATTGATCAACTCCAGAATGAGCCACATTCATTTTCCATGTTTTCATTTCTTCCCATTAAGTCTTCTCCTGAGTTTAAAAAAGAAACAGTTGTTTCTTTCAGTAAGTTCATGTCAACACATTGTGCTTAAAAGTAACAGAATTTCTCTTCATTGTTAGATTTTGTTTAAAGAATTATGTGATAATCAGCAGATTTCTTCATTGGAGAAGAAATTCTTTTTCTTTTTTTTATCTCTATTCAAGAAAGCTTGATAACACTTTCTTTTCATAATGAAAGAGAACATCCTTTATATTCCTTAACTGTCTTGATAGAACATGCTTCTCTCCTCACCTCCTCATTTGTTGTCTCAAAGATTTCATCCAGGGACAATGAATTACTGTTCATCATTTCACAATCTCATGGTTTAAGGAATAAAAATTCAGTCGGCTACAGTAACAAACTAACTGAGTGCAAAAAGACAAGCATGTTGAAAAATAGCAGTGAAGATGGTTTTTACTCAGCACATGTCACCTTTTTGGTAAGTTTTTAGAGCACATTTTGGTGTTTGAGTCCTGCAGTATCAGCAATTTATTCATTTTGCATTGCAACACAAGATGAATAGTCAATTTTAAAGTCGCTCTGTCTTAATGACAACCTTTTTTCCAGGTTTAATGCTAAAAAGTTGCTTTGAATGACATTTAAAAAAAAAAAAAAGAACTCACCAGCTGTGATGTTATTGATTATTCATCCCCTCTTCATGTTTAGTTTCAGCACAAATGACCAGACATACTTTGTGTTCAGCATGAATTCCTGAGAATCAGCAGAGATGTGAAAATGCCCGATGAATACCAAAACAAATACATCTTTACACTCTTTGCCCAAAACACGAAAAGTCAGCATTTTACTCAGTTAATTTAAATATTCCAATGCTGTCAAGAAAATCCTGAAGGAAATCAGTTGTACAACCACAAAGTATAAATGTATTTTCATGTACACAGCATTTCATTTACAAAAAGACTAAAGTCTGCTGATGAGCTTAAAGCTTAGTTAAATAATACTATGAAGGATTTTATCAGTTGACTTGTACTTGAATGCCATTTTTTAAAGACCCTACTTGAAAGAAATAAGGTAACAGAGATTTCAATTGTTGAAGAAAACACATTTTCTCACCATTTTAAACTAAGTGACTATCCTTGGCTTCAAATTGAAAATGTCAAATCTTTGGAGCTCTCCAAAGATTCACCCTGACATTAATGGTGGGTTTTTTGTGATGACCACACTCAAAACTTCAACATGGTTTTGTGGAAGAAGTCAGTTGTGGATTAGAAGTGTGTATGGGATCATTCTAGCGTGCTTTAGGAGCCATCACTTTGTCATTCATGACTACTTTGGAAATATACTTCTACACTTTGTAGCTCTTTCATTGGTTCATTTCACCTGTAGAATGTTAATCAGTAACTAGAACAGAAATCCAAAACATGGTTAAGGCATCCTTGTGCTGAATAGTTGAAGAGATATGATGTTCTTTATAATCTGCAACAGTTTTTCTCCTAATGTTCCTTTAAACATTGTGTATTCTACTTTCACCTCATCAGTGCGTGACTTCTTCGGGCTTATTTAGACATTCATTGATGTGCAGAAAAACACAGTTTTCCTTTTTTTGTTGTTTCAGTGTGCTCAAGCAGTGTGAAAATGTTTTGTCCTAAAGTGCTTTTTTTATTTGCTTTGCTAGAAAATCAGAAGAAAGTTTTGTGGAAAAGTTGGCATAGACTTCTGTTTGACCAAAACTGTTTGGGTTGAACACATGATGATTTATATTTTATTATATTTTATGAGTTTTATGGTTTTCTTAATCGTTCAGTGGCTCTCCTGTATAAGTCATTCACAGGGGCCATTTCTAGAAAATGTAAAGGGAGGAATATATTATCAACATACACATCTTTTTTGTCTTCACATCCACCCACTCTGACAAACAGCAACACATAAACATAGGATAGTGATTGTATCTGTGGTCTGGTTCACTGTTTTTAGGTGTGATGATTAACTCGGAGCAGGCGCTAGCTTGCCTGACAGTCCTCTGAGACCTCCACAGGAAATACCAGCTAATTAATGCAGGTGATAATACCACACAATGAGGAGATCACCTTATCATTTGACAAAGAACGGCATGATGCTAAGTAAATCATCTGACCCATTTTACTTGTAGTGTTGAGAAAACAAGAAAGAAAAATTGGCTAAATCCTTCGATTTCCTGAAGATTTGAGCTGATTTGGCAAAATCACAACATGTCATGTTATTGACATAAACAAGCAGCTTATTCTAAACACACTGAGATGTGAAACTGGTTTTAGACGTTTCCAGCTACTTTGATTATGTGTTTGCATGTGTGTGGAATGAAGGGAAAAAAAAAACTATTAGTGGAGCGCCAACATTGCAATTCACCATGGCAACGGGTAAATATGGAGAGCCTCCATTTTATTCAAGTGTTAATATTAATGTGTAGCAATGCACATTTATCTTATACACAGCAGCAGTGAGAGCTGCTGCTGGAGAAAAGAATCAATATATTACCACCATTTCATTTTAGTCACTGTAGTCTACTTCATTCATCATTTAGCAAGCCTGAATTTCCTTCTTGAGTGATAAATAGTCTGAATTTTACTGTCGATTATTAGGAAAAAATTAAATATTTTTGATCAGCATTCTTACAAATAAAAAAAAAAGGTGCAGTAACTCAAACAGAAAAGACATATATGATGGACGTAATCTGACCCACTACAACTTTCGTCTATTTAAAAATATAGTCTGAATTTAATTTCACAATTTTTTCTTGTGCAAAATCCTGATCTTTTCGGTTGATAGTCACATTTCACAATATACTGCCTGTAAACACACTGAATAGGATGAATGATATTACTGAGCACATTGCAAATGAACAAATACTAATTCTCACCTGGAGTTTTTATAAAAACAGATATATCAATGGTCTTTTAAGATATGTTTTATGCAGACACAGTGTCCTTTACAGGTCTAAGACATTGACTTGATTGTATTTAGAATAGACAAACAAAAGTAAATATGCAAATCTTTCAGAAAACACATAAAATGAGGGTTTTTTTGGTCTGTAAGGGGACCTGTTGCATTCATTTAGGTGATAACTGCTTCCAGTGTTTTACCATTTTATTATAATGAACAAATTCACACTATTAACTCTTGTGTTTAATAAAATTGGGCCTTATGGGTTTTCTCTTTTGCCTTTGTATTAGCTCAAATATGTCATTTGTGTTGTTCAGTAAGAAAAAAGGAAACATTAGGTATTTTAGGTTTTGGTTTTTTTATCTTATAGTTCCAGCCCCTAAAAACAGAAGTTAAGTAGTGAAATCAGTGCAGTGGAGCTACGGGACAAAGCTGAAATGGAGGTCAGGTAAAGGTGAGTTGAGTAATACTTGGTATTGACTGACAAAGTGATGACTGCCCAGCAACAACCACATTCATTAAACAGTGGATAGTAGGATCACCAGGATATCTGCTCAGTCCTGTGGGAATCAATAGCTGTAGAGGTCATGATGGTGCACGTGCATGGTGTGAAAATCTGTATGTGTGTGTGTGTGCATATCACCCAAAGCAACCCTCACTTACTCATCAATATCCTCTCACCTCTCTGTCTTCCACCCAGATGGTTTATAAGCCCTGGCTGTGTTCTCAGTACTTCCAGACCACCCAGATGCACTGCAGCAAGCGAATCCCCTGTGGCCAGTACTGCCTGGAGGTGCAGCAACGGTGCCCGTTTGTCCTGCCTGACAATGATGATCTCATTCACGGAGGCAGCCCCAGTTTTATATGCACAGGTAAAAATGAATCCTCATAATATGCAAAATTCGGTTTGCACTTTGAGTCTTTGCTTTGACACTTTGCTGCAGCAGTTGTGCATCAGCAGTTAGACTGGAATTTTTTTGTCGACCAAGGTTTAAAGAGGTTTAAAGAGCACAACTTTCTCAAATCCTGGGATTTAAAAGTAAACCACATTTTTTTTTTCTTTTATATACTAAGGCTGCAATCTCCAAGTAGGACATAACCTTTACAATCTGGAAACTCTTGCAAGCTTACTGTTACAGATTGTTTGGTCCAATTAGGTTAACAAGGTGAAACATCAGAAATGATATTGACCATCAATCACTGCACCAGGGGGCGATTGCATAACAGAGCATTGTGACCAGATGTTCACATGACATCCCTGCATTACACAACCCGTAGCTATTTAATATCTTTTCAGTGTTCCATGTAAAGAAATCCTGGACCCACTGGCAAATATTTAGCACCAAAGCAGTTTGCTTTTCCAAAAATTTTCTAAATAAGTCGTGATTTATTTTTGAATAACATATTAGTTCTTTTATATTTTGTATCAGTGGGAACAGCCGACCTCCATCGTATCTTAATGCTGCCCTCTTGTGGTTGGATGGAGCATTGTCCTATGATGATTGAATAAACATTTTATTTTGAACGTATAGATAAGATACAGATAATAAATCATTCAATGAATAATCAAAATCAGCAAAGTTAAACAAACAAAATTATATTAAATCAAAAGAAAATTATACTAAATCAAAAAATTATTTGTTATTTTTCATGACTTGATTCACTATTATATCATAATCACAATCAGTTAAAAATTTATGTTTATATAAACACAATGAACCAACCGAACTCTATTCATTTTACAAATACTTATGCACACATATACATTCCATGTGCGCACATACATAGCTACCCACATATATACATTAAGAATGAATAAGTGAGATATTTAATAATACAAACAAATAAATAAATGATTGATTATTTGCTTTGTTACTCATGCACGATATGTATAGTTTGGCTGTGAAAAATAAATTATTAAAGTGCTGCAGTTTAAACAAAACCATTTAACAACTAAAGTCCTGTTTCCTTCAATGGTCAGACAGGAAGTGATGACTATTTTGACCAGTCAATAGATGGCACGTCAAGCTCCACCTTTTTTGGTATGATTGGTAAGATTGCATCACCAATGTAAGGGTTCCAAAAAAATTATAAAACCCTAGTTCTGTTTTTTTTTTCCTGTACAAAGCTTATCAACCATACTGAACCAGACCCAGACCCACTGGTGGAAACTAATAGGGTACCATGTTTTTCTTGAAGAAAACAAACAAACAAACAAAAAAAAAAACAAGTAATGGTTCACTTCCTTTGTCTGTCTCCCTTTTTATCTCCATGCCCCCTCCTTCCCAAAAAGGGTTGCTGGAGGACTATCCATCAGGTGTAGACCCGAATGCCGAGTGCTGCGACGTTCGATGGGACTTGAAAGTGGACAACCGTTCCAGGGGGACCCTGAAAAGAACTCACCCGCCATGCCAGCATCGTACCTCCCTCAGCTCCTCGGCAGCCTGCAGACTGTGTAACAGCCGGCTCAAACTCTGCCTGCTGGTCCTCGTCCTCCTACACACTGTTGCCAGCCTCACTGCATCCCATAATGCAACAGGACTGGGCCTCCCCACAATCACGCCTCTGGAGGAGAACCCCGCTAACGAGGAGTGATTGAGCTGCCAGGAGGAAACAAGGTTGTTAGGGTGGGGGAGAGGATTCCCTCACCATGGCAACAGAGGTGGAAAAATACAGCAACAGTTGTGCAAATGGCTGGAGCTGTGTGCCTGTGGACAATTCTGCGACATTTTTTTTTTTTTTTTGGCAAAAAGAAAATGTGGGACGTTCTGAGATGAAAGACTCTTAAATCAATCAAAACAAATAAGTAACTAAACAAAAAGACATACTAAGGGGTTTAAGAAGTCCCTTGGGTAGAAAAAGGGGACAATGCCACAGCCTTTGTTGAGAGGGATGGTCAGCTTCCTTGTGGCTGAATGTCTCTCACTACGCTTTTTTACACTGTGTTCCAATTCTTGGTTTCTGTTGCACTGGCTGACTCTGAAAAAACACAATCATATTCTGAACATCGGCTCATCTTTTGTCTTTGTTTCCGGCTCCTTTTACAGGAAATGTGTTCTCTATTTAAGAAAGATAATGTGTAAAAAGATAATAATTAGCTGCAAATTTGTGTGTGCGTGTTGTTTTCGATACTTAACAGTATATGAGCAAGCATGTGTCGGCATGTCTTACACATGTGTATGTGTGTGTGCGAGAGAGAGAGTGAGCGAGAATGAGCACATGTTGCTATCCTAAAAGTCTACCTAACAGGCTGGTGCAACTGATGATTTTATGGAGACGCCCCTGAGATGTCACTCAGCTCCACCACGCTGGTTTGTTAGCCACAATAAACTTAGAATTTAACTGGGGTTAAAATGTGTTTCTAATTTCCATAATCTGTGTTTAACACAGGATTTAACATTTTCCCTTCACTTTGTTTTGTGAGATACTGTTCACCTATAAATTATGTTTTTAAAGATGGAACCATTCCGTACTTAGCATAGTTAAGAAGCTAACAGCTTGCTCAGGAAGTGTTTCTCCTTTTTTTTACCAAAGTCATGCAGTAAATGGTCATAACTTCCCTGCTGGATCACCTTATAAACATGTAAAATATTGAAACAAATTAGTTTAATTGGTTAAAATTCAGTTAAAGTGGTGCCAAGTTTATCCAGATTCATTTAGGATTATATTTCTCAACCTCTTTTTTGTTTTTCTTATTTTGTTTATTATTTATTACACATAAAAGTGTGAAGCTCTTTGATAAAGAAATCTTGAATGATTTATTTACAGGGATCCATTGATTCAAATTAGAGCAACATTTTTCTAATGAAGAGAGATACGTAGCTGGTCTGAAAGGCGCAGACATTTTATTGAAGTTAATAATTTTCTTTGTACCCTGACTAAATCTATCAATTGCAGTGTGCTTCTAAGACTAATATTTCAAATGCAAATGGAAGAAAACAGCATGTAAAGATCAACTTCACATGTAAAGTGTTAAATTCAACTTATCTAAAAAGCTAACAAAAGTAAAATATCAGTAGTAAGATAAATTTCCAAGAAGATCGCAGCCGGATATGTCGAAATTATATACTATAAAGACTAACAAATTTACATTTTTATTAAACTACCCAAACTTTTTCCATGAGAAATTGCATTTTTTCTACCTAGAATAAACTTTTCTTTAAGACTGGATTCTCCAGAAAAAAAACACTGAATTTGTTCTTTTTCATTTGAAACTGAACCAGTTCAAAGCTACAAAAACTGTGTTGGAATTTGGGATAAAATGCTTTAAAGGGTACTAAACCCCAAGAAAAATGGGTAAAAATGTTAACCTCTGAAACCATTCTAAAAAGAAAATCTTTTGATTTTGAAATTATGATTTGTTGAGTTAAAAAAACAAGCAAAAAACTAAAACTGGCAGTCAAAACTTCCATTGTCACCCTCATGTAAAATTAATTTATTTTATTAGGATATCTTAAAGCTATAGCTATGATAGGGATAAGCCGTATGAACAACATAAAAAAATAAGGAGAATTTTACCTGTCTTCTATATTCTCTATGTGTGAGGAATGATCACAGTTTAGAAATACTGAACTGAAATTATTAGAGTCATTATACAAACTGAAGACAAAAAACAAAGCCAAAGTACCCATAAGTATAAAGTCTTTTCCCAAACATACTGCGAAGAGCAACTGCAGAAATTTCACTAAAAATATTCAAATTAAGCCTATTTTAACAGCCTCCAGGTTAGCTTAACAATCAGTGGCAAAACCTAAAAAAAAACTAAAAGAAGCACACATAGGATGAGCTGATCTCACCAAACAGAAAAAGGGTAACACCCCCATGCTTGTTTTAACTAATCAGGAACTTAACCAAAACCCCAATTGGACCCTGTCACATTTTAGCCTCAATATTTAACAAAGCTTGTTAGATAACACTGGAAATGTGCATCTAATTCTGCTGCTTCCCTTAAAGAAAAAAACCCAACATTTTTGTTAATGTTGTGAAGGTAATATCCAGTCAAATCTGCAGCAAATCATCCATTTATCCTCCTGTCCTCTTTCTTTACTCGCTTGCTCTGATGCACGGTGCAGGTATGCTATCAGGTTTAAGGTGGACACCCTGGATAGTACACCATCTGTAGCAAACCAACAATAGGTAATGTAAATGTTACTGTGTCCCAATCACACAAAACTTTGGCTCTTCTCTTTCGCCTTGATGCAGATTGTCAGTAGAAAACGACTGTTGTTTGAGCCATGAATTTCTTTAATTCATATTCACTTAATGAAAAATTCACAATTTGCCCCTGAATCAGGACTACCAGAAGTAGATTTTCAGGCCTTTTTATTCAGAGACAGCATGATGACTGGATGCTACCTTTCATGACTTTGCAGAAATGGAAAAGTATAATTCCACACTTCCATGTTACTTTATCCCCCCTATAAATGCATGGGAATTATACTTTTCCATTTCTGCAAAGTATAATTCCCATGCATTTATAGGGGGGATAAAGTAACATGCTACCTGCAGGTATCCAAGTTTGTTATGCTTTAATCCCGCTCCATGACCCATTGCACTAAGCAGGTTTCATACAGTACATGCTGAGTGGCATACACATCCCACTTACAACAGGCCCATTTAAAGCCTCTTTTTGTCAAATCAGATTCTGAGAAAAAGTACATGAAGTGCGCGTGGAGGCTCTACAAGGTTATGGCAGCCTCTTTTACTGACTATCCTCAGCTCCCCTCGTGATGTAAGAATCATATCTAACCCCAAATCAGCTCCTGTAGCATGTCCACTGTCTTGTGTTTTTCTCCTCTAAACATCAAATAATCTTTCATTACGTAAAGGGCTTATTATGATATACAGTACAAACATGATCATCCGCACATTCAAACACATTTAAAAAAACATTTGGAACTCAGTTGCAAACAGACAAAGATGATAAAATGGCTCATATCTCGTTTTTGTGAAGTCACAACAGTGCAAAAGACATTCTGCTAGCTGTTATCGGAGATCAGGAACAGAAGCAAGCGCGAGGAAAAAAGCATGTCATTGTGTCTGTGAACAATTAGTCAGCTTTGTTTCTTTCATAAATGTTGACCAGTGTGTGATCAGAAAGGAATGGTGTGACCTTAAGGGCTGACTTCTTTTTCAGTTTCTGTTTTGTTTTGTTTTTTTCTACGTCTCTTTGTTAAATATGGCTGTGAGATCAGGTGTCTGCTAAAGACGAGCAGATACCCCCCACAATCCCCCACACACGCACACTCGTGTACATTTAGTGATGATATGAGATGTCCAACCTAGTATCTGATGTCAACAGTTTTATTATAAGACTTACTTATAGATTTAAAAAATATCATTATTTCAACTATTTCTAAAAAGTAACGTTTGCATTGGCTTATTTTGACTGTTTTAGACCCAACCCCTGCTCTACACATCACTTTTCCTGTTTGCATGAAATGTAACTCTCCCCATTCACCCCATGCCCATTTCTACTGACTGCATTCAGTTTTCAAATAAATTAAATTAAAATGCTGCTATACCAATGCCCACTAGATGGCGATGTGTTGCTTCTCTGACATTTACACAGCTGGTGAAGTTTTACATGGACTGAAAAAAAAATGCAGGTATCAAGACATCTGGAAGAAAAACAAATCTCCATTCTTTTAGTTTGTGGGTGAAAAGGTACATCTGTGTGTGTGTACCTCCTCATAGATTTGTTCCAAGTCTGTTGCTGGTTGTCATTTGTCCTGAGGAGCTCACAGGTGTTGTCATGACCTTGGGGATGTGCGACAGATGTGACCAATCACACTGTCTTTTGACAGACAGGAACTTCCTGTGTTAGCACCGGAGCCCTGAAGCTGCATGGAATGTAGCTGGACACTCAAGTACCATGTGCTTAGTAGCTGATTCTAACCAGATTCATCTTAACAAAATGTTTAACTAATATCTGAAATTGAAAAACTATAGGGTATGAAATGTCTCAAAAAGGCCAGAGAAAGTAATGTGGACAATGACCACAAACTGGTATAAAAGTATACTTACTGTTGAGTGGAATGTAGTTAAGTCAATTATAATAGTTTGTCATTATAAAACTAATAATGATAAATACATGAACAGTGTTATAGAAAATATGGTATGTTAGCAATACATAAATTGTTCCATTTCAAAGTACAAATAAGAGATTTCACAAGACAAGAAATTAACACATGATTTCATTCAGCAGATCATGTCAAAAGTTGCGCTGTGATGCAATGGCCATCACAAGCAGTCTGTTTGACATGCATTACACACAATATACCTGCATCTGGAAGTTATGCAGAGAGCATGTTTTGCTTTAAGCATCCTCACTGTAGTTGCATGGGTGTGAACGCTATGTGTTGTCTGTCATACTCCTCAACACATATTTGCACCAAGGATGGACATTTTTACGAGCAAGCTTTCTTCCAATCATTACTAGAATTAGAAATGTTTGTAACTCTGTATGTTGACTTTTGTTGGTAATGCAGGCATGCACGCAACAGTAATTCTATTATTATCTGGGGTTTTTGTTTTTTTTTTTGTTTTTTGTTGTTTTTTTTTTAATTTTTGGCTTCTAAAAATTATGCTGAATTATAATGAAAAGAAATTATTTGACGTCTAATAGATTCAGTCTGACTCCCTCACAATGGTCTGTAGCAGTCATAGGGAATGATCTGTCACATTCCATAACACACTTACTTACAAATCCTATTTTTGTGTTTTTTCCCTACGCTACAGACGATAAATGCCTCTTGGCGCTGTGCACCTACTTTCACAATATTGCCCCCTTTCCTTCTCTCAGCCTCTCTCTGTCTTCACAATAGTTCCGTTCTCTATCCTGTGGATCTATGCAGAAACCCATTCCTTTTTGGTTGTAAATATGTTCCCTAGTATGCTGAACAATGTTTGTCTCTTCTGGTGTAATTTGAGTTGATTCATGATGTTACTTTCGTCCTTCAACTCCTTTTATTTGAGCGTCTGAAATCATTGATTTAAAGAGTGTGGTGAGGTTGAACGAACAGATCTGTCCTCAGTTTCGCAGCCTTGTTGTGAAAGGCCTGCGGTTCTGTGTGTGAAGACAAACAATTTCTGATATTAGAAATGAAAAAGGTTTAAAGGCATATAGAAATATCATTGCGATTATGATCATTATGATTACTATTATACTACCAGTATATTGTAATATTATAGATGCTTTAGTTCAAGTGACTTCTTTAATTTTTTTACAAACAACTTTGATGAAATGATTTATAAAACAGTCTCACAAGTCATGATCTTTTCAAAAAGTATGAAAACTACTGCTACAATGATTAAAGTTGTGTTCTGATGAAAATAAACACAGACATATAATCTGTTCCTCTGTTGTGCCTTTGCATGATGTGCCTTTCTTCCAGTCAAAATACACACGCTGTGTTGAAGACTATTAACACTCTATGACTCAGCAAATCCAACAATCATCGCTATGTGAAAGAGATTTCATCAGTGATATAAACCACATTATTCGTTTATTTGTTTTGTTTTTTTTCCTTCATATATTACTCTTATTGACTCACTTCATGTAACAGATTTGGTTGAAATAGGAACTAAATTAAAGTAAAAGTGACAGATAAACTTAAATAATTTAATTGAATTCATGTCCTCATCTAATATTTTGTAAAGCAACAATTATTCTGACCGCAGGGCCTTCTTGGCCAATTGCTGAAACAACCTGCTGATGTGGTTTGTAACCAGACATTTATCCAGCATAACATCTTTGCAGCACTGTTTACTTTTCTAGAAACAAAATTCTGCATTAAAAATGCCATGATGTCTCCGATATTTGTGATAATACACACAGTGCTCGGTAAAATGAAGAAAAAGACTCAAGATAAAAGGAGCACAATTCTATTTCATCGATATTTGGCTTTGATTGTGTCACACAGCTTATACATCACTACAACCCATTTCTTTCACTGATGATAAAAGAAGGACTTTCAGTAGCAGTTGAAAGGCTGCTTGTTCCATGTAGCAACACTGCAACCAACCATGACCTCAGTTAGTGTTAATCTCATCAATGAGGTCATTTTGATTGACACTGTCACAGAAAAGATTTTGCAAGTTTTAACAGATGTAACTAAAATGAGATCAAAAATGTATAATAAAAGCTATTAACCAGGCCAACGACATCTTTCCCAGACTTCCCTACTGCCTACATTTGTTTGAACAGTATTGGAAAGGCCTTTTCACATGGGGAACTATGCAATTCCAATTAAAACCATGAGATGGCAGTGAAAGCATTCTTAATTGAGCATATGTCGGCATAAATCTGATGATAAAAATAGACCTGTAAAAATGTTGGCAGCAAAACCCCTGGGATTATGAATGAACCCCCCAAAGACATTAACTGACTGGATTTTCATCTAAATTCAACACATTTTCATGTCAGCAGCAAGGTTACTGTATTCATATTTATCATATTGCAAATCATATTTTTGCTTAGTGTGTTGACTCTAAACTGCAGCTGCATGAGGATTTAATATATATCCTGAAATCATAAATTATTGAACCACTGAACAAGGCCCACGGAGGGCAGGTGGGTCAATTGCATGTAATCGTTTTTTAATATTTAATGTCACAGCACTGACGTTTATACAGATGGATATCTAGTCTCAGTGGTTGTCCTGAGTTTGGATAATAAGTTGCAAAATATCTCATAGGGAAACCACAGATGTCTCCATTCCTAGTTTCTGCAGTCCATCATCCATGTCACCATATGTGGATTAGATTATTATAGGTCAGTGGGGTGAGATGGGCTTCCTGAGCTTTATTTTGCAAGAGCAGAGTATAATGCTACCAGACATCCAGAAATAAACAAATAAATAAAATAATACCCTAAGCACTATTATAATGTTGGATTATAAGATGGAAGCGCAATAACACATTGCATTTTCTTCTGTGCCTTCCGCCGTGGGCCAGTGGCCCTTCCACCTCAGATTAAAGCCTTCATTTCTATTTCAGCTTGTTGTGGGGATGAAGTGCTCAGCTGACTAATCCTCAACTAGCCCGCCAATAGTCAGCATCCAATATTCCATTTGCCATTCAAGCCTCAGACTCTATGTGAATGTGCAGTATTAAAAGGTCCTGTGTTTTTTAGAGATGAAGCTGACTTCTGGGTTTATAACTGATGGATGTGAAGATTAATGGTGCACTGATACTGGTCTTTAGGTTCTCAGTAAACAATAATTCCATCCCTATAGTGCAAAACATAATGTTTTGGTTTATGCATTATTTATGATCCATATTTTGAAAATAGTGGGTCAAGTCTGCGCTTTCATACAACAACCAGCAGATGTCAGACTGTGTGGGTGGTAAAAGGAAGATTTAACAAACACTTTTCCCCTTGAGGCACTAAAACCAATCTGACCTGTGCAGGACATTTTGAAAATGTCTTACAGTGGTGGTCCTTTTAGCTCTACAAAGTGACCCTTAGAGGCCAGCGCCATAGAGGTGGGTCTCCGCCATGAAACAGTGAGGCTGATCTGCAGCAGTATTGTGGTGGGTCAAAATATGAATGTCAGAACCAAAACAGTTCACTTTAGATCATAACTGTCCTTGCAGAGCAAAGCATCATGTCAAATAATCAAAGCTGCACTATTCAAGATCAGCTTCTCTTAATAAAAGTTGGAGGAGTTCACTTATTTCACCTATCTTGCCTTATTTCAACTTCACACTCAAACTCCACGAATGGTTGGCAAAAGGTATTAACACTGAGACTTAAATTTAAAGAGGATTAAAAGCTTCTTGTCTAAATTAAATCAGAAAGGAAGATCAGGTACAGACGATACTTTTAGACTCACTCATCAAGTAAAGATGAACAATGAAGATTTTATAAAGAATACATTTTGTTGGTCTAAAAAACGCATATATGTGGAAGGAAAGGCTGTCTATTCAATGAACAGACTCAGTAAGGGGTATGGATTTAAGTGACCATCTGATATTACTAACTGAACCCAATCCTCCCACAACACGAATTCAGCTTAGAATATTTAATAATATAATCAATGATATCTTTATGAATCAGACATAAAGGTGCAGTACTTCATGCTCATCATGTATGCAGATGACTGCAGGGATCAGAAAAGAAATGAAAAGGAAGGGGAATGATGATGCAAGTAAGCTAAGAAAGATTAGGAAGGCTTTTCTAAAGGTTAAACAGTAGTCATAAATTAGAGATTAAACTTCCAAGCAGTGAGTCAAGCTACATACACTTTACTTGAAGGTAGATGAGCAGAAGCTACATTATAATTGCATGTTATGACAAAGAAAATAAGGAATTTAGGCATATGAGCTAGGTTTGATGAGCTTGAGATGGTCATGTGTAAGACTTAATAAGATTGTGTTTTGCTTTTGTGGCTGCTGCATAATCCAGTTAAATTAAATGGGAAAAAAAAAAAAAAACATCACCCTTACCTATTGCTTTGTAGCAGAGGTCAAATTCAAATGATAGCCTGTTGTGTAGAAGGAAAAACATATAGGAAAATGGACAATGAGATGCCATTTTTGTTCAATCATCTTTCATCTGTAGCTTTCCAGTGCATTTTCTTTCTCAAACATGAATATTTGGCTCCAGAAGATCAAGATGGTTGCAACTAAATGCTGTCATTACAATGACTTTGCCTTTCATTTCACTATATGTGTGTTAGTGTGCCATTAAGCTTCTGACTGAGTTTGTCTTTCTATCTTTCAGCTGATTGGCCAAACAGCTTGGTCTATGTAAGGCCTGTGACAAGTGTTCTGGAGGGCACCATCCTTGCCCAAAATATTGTAGCATTATTTTGTGTCTTTAGTTTTTTTTAGTTAAAAAGTCTCTGTTTTTCCTATTTTTGGTTTTGGTTCTTTTGGAGAGCAGCCCAACTCCTACGGCCAACTCCTCAGCTGGTTGGCGGTCTGTCCCCTTCTTCTTGGCAGGAGCTCCCTCCTCTTTTATTATATTTGGTTATATTAAACTTAATTTTTAAATGTTGCTGCTTTGGTAGTGGTTTTTTATGTTGTAGTCTCTTTGTGTTGATTGGTGTCTTTTTTTTGGGGGGGGGGGGGTTACAATGTATATCAATGCAAGTATTTTTTTCTCTTTATGTACAGATAATAACTGAAATCTAAATGATCATTTGACCACATAAGTATACTTCCCATAATTTCACATTGGTCTTAGCACCCCATTAGGTGGGCATCTGTGTTGAAATAGGTAGTTTACAGTTAAAGTCAACCAATAAAAAGTAATTATACAAGCTTTTTGGCTATACAGTTTCAAGAGTAAAGGTGAGAATAAATGTTGATGTTATGTTTTGTAGATTCAAATTCTTTTCTTTTTTAAAAAAAATGTGGATTTGATGACATTAGTAGGAATTCTGGATAAAAATAAAAAGAAATGTGAAACACTTATTTGAAAAGATTTGTTTGAGCTTTAACAGACAGTAACTGTGGATGTAAAATAGCCATTTGACTAGCTCTGGCACATTTACAAGAATGTTTATTAATCCACAATATCCCTGTTAAACAAAAGAAATTTTTTTTAAAAAATCAAGCAACAAAGGAGTAATGGATAAATTATGGAGATGACACAAATATGTGCATTGTTGCTGCAGCTTGCAAAGCAAGTTTCTGCTCTCCAGTTGCTGCATTGACTTTGGTGTTTTAAAGAGTTCTCAAACTGTAGCCCAAAGTCACAAAAATAACACAAATAAACAACAAATTTAAGCAGCAGGAAACTTCTTCAGGTCCTTTATTGTTGGAGAATCAAAAGTATTTGTGTGTTCTATCTGACAGCTTTCAGCAGAGTTTAGATGGAAGTAACAACTCTATTATGAGTCAGAGATGAAGCGGTGAGCGTACTCTAAATATAGTCTGCAATTAGAATAATAATGATATTTTTAGATGGGTGTAAGTCACAATAGCTGGAGAGGATGTGTTTTGCTACTGACCCCATTTAAAGCAATAAACTGTTTGGCTCCTTTCCCAGAGTGGTGACTCTTGCAGAGAGACCATTTTATCCCTTTAAATCTGTGGACTTGTTGGTTGCATGTTGGAATAAATTAAAGTGGATTTGAGAAACTGTGCAAAAATAAAGTCCAAACTTATGTTGATCTTGTTGTCTAATCATTTTCATAGTAAGTAGAAAACTGCAAATAATCCAAGCTTATTAGAAAATATTAAGAAGCTGATTAAGATCACTTCAATAAGCAGGCGAATACGTTCCCAAGTCAGGAGAAGACCTTTCATCATGAGGTGCAAACTGTTCATAAACATTCTCTAAGAAGATCTTGAAAACAGGATTTAGATAAATATAAAATCAGTCTTCACTGATGGAAGAAAAATCGTAAGGGGAGTTTGGAATGAGTCATAATCACAAGCATACGGCATCATCCATAAAACACATGACGGCGTCTTGGCTGTGAGTCACAACGGATTATTTGTTATGTGAAAAACATAATTTGTAGCCAGAGGAATTCTGTGGAATTTAGTGTGCACTCAGATACAATAAAATGCTGCAGAAAGGTGGACAGAGATTTACCTTTAGCCTGCAATACAGCAGATCGTATTGTTGATTTATTAGTCAAATACTAAGCGAGGACCAAATCAGTTACTTATTGCTCAAGTTATTGCGGTGAATTTCACTCTCTGCAAACAAAGGCAAAGGCAGGAAAACCCCTCAAACAATCTGCAGTTTAAGCAAATCCAAGGAGAAATCTGATTATTTGGACATAGATACAGCTAGATACAGCTACTCCTGAGATGCTACTCACCTTCTTTTAAATAATGTAACTTCGTATGTTTCAGTGGCCATTCAAACTTGAATTTCTCTGTTCAAATACTTCAGAATCTAAAAGTATATTTGTGTGTAAGAACCTGAAATGTTCATTTTCCAAATGAATGTTTAAAAACCTCAAAGCACATGGAGTTTTGTTGTGAATTTCCACTGACCCCGAGGTGCTCATACATCTAATACCAAGCCAGTGTGGAAGTCAACCAGCATCTTTATGTGTCCTTTGAGCACAAGCCATTCTGCCTTATGAGGATGATGAATTAGCATCACACAGCCAAGTTATTTAATGATTTATGCCCAATGTTGTCATGACATTTCATAAGTTTCTGAGCTAAACTGCTGAATCAGATGTTGATATCGTCTTTCTCAGTAGTTTTAAAATATTTAAACAGGAAATTGTGTCATATGTCAACCTTGCTTTATTCCCAAGAGTTCCGACATGTCAAATGGAGATGCTGTGCGTCACTCAGTACAGTTACATGAACAGCTGAACTTAATTATTGACCAAAGCATGACTGGAGGCACTGGTGGACTGCAAAAACATTTATGACATTATGAAAAAATTACATGCAAGCTTCACTAAACTAACTGGACATGTACTGTTCTGAACTTACCAGAATGGTGGAGTGTTTCAGGTGATTTTCCAGCTGAAAAGTTGGGATTTTATCAAAGGCATTCACTCTCCAGGAACTTTGAAGTGTGTTTGTAAAGGACCAAATAGATCTAGAAAACGTACTTTTTAAGATCTCAAAAGATTTAAATGGATGGATTAAAGTGATGGGATCTGCATTAATGATTGTCCCATCTGCAGCTTGACTTATGGGCTGACTGAAGAAACTTTATGTTCATCATTACTCCCTCAGAAAGGCTTTCTGTAGCTGCATCTGATAACTTCTGACTCATCATTCAGCAGTAAAACATAATTGCCATCATTAAACATGACATTAAATCTAATATAATCAATTACAATAATTTGCCTGTACAAATCATATTTAACCAGCTCTGGTTTTAATTTAGCTGTAACATATTTTATCTTTTATGGATGCATTGCTGCTTAACCTCCTCTTGAGAGAAGTTGAGCAATGTCAGCTTGGTTTAACATTTAACCAAGTTAAAGCTTCTAAAGCCCTTATGTAAAGACCCCCATAACAGTTTTAAAGCCAAGCCCTGGCACGTCTTCAAGTTTTTTTCTCTCACTTGTTGTATCTGCCAAGTGTGTGCACTGCATACATTCATGTTTTATAACAAGTGGGAGGGAAGAAAAACAACATTAGATTGATGGGGATTGAAGGGAGATGATCTGCGAGGAAATTCCAAAACATCAGTCACTGCAATGACATTCACGTCATTCCTGATTAATGCTAAACATATTGGACTGTGATCATGGGCATACTGGAAAATGTAAAATAAAGATTAATAAAGTTTGTATTTGCCATAACTTATAAAAAGGTTGGGATCCCAATTTCTTTAAACTGATTATACACATATTCAGATTTGTTTTATTTCAGGTCAGTAAGTAAAAGGGTTTGCATGCGTGTATAGCACGTCACCACACCGCATAATCACAGTTTTAATATATCATACTTACATATTTTTAAAATTTTCAGATTGATAGTTTTTTTTTTTAAGGCCAGTGAAAAAGCAAATATCAGCTCTGCACATGTTCCAACATTTGGAACATTTGGAAACACAGTTTATTAACCCATTTGTACAGCAGGGATGCCAAAGTCCAATCCTCGAGATCATCCTGCAACTTTCAGATTCAACCCTTCTCCAACAAACCTGAATCAAATAGCAGAATTCCTCTTCTGCATGTAATCCAGCTCTGCAGAGGCCTGGTAATGAGACATTAAATTAGGACAAGGGTTGTATTTAAAATTTGCAGGGTAGCAGATCTCAAAGTCTGAACTTGGCCACCCCTGTTGTACAATCTTTTGCCTGCAAGTCTGTAGCACAAAGATTATATGTCTGAATGTGTTACCAGATAATCACACTCAACCAGGCTAAGTGGTGTCATTAACAAAGAAACATTTCCTTTTAGGAGTAATAAGGAAGATTGGGATCACTGCTGTATTCTTCACTTCCTATTCAAACAGCAGCTAGAAAAGATCATGGTTAGACCTCCAACATATTTAATTTCTAAAGCATTTGTAACTTTTACAACAGCTAGAAGCGCCATGTCCTTTGGACACAATAGTGGTTCATATCTGCATGTATTCAGTGGGAACAAGGGCAGTGCAGTAAACATGTAAAACTTTGTGCAAATGCTATCAAGTAAACCAAGCAGCAATCAGTCAGGCAAAAGTAAGTGATGAAAGTAAAAATGAGTTTTTGGATTCAGAGCATCCCAAATGAAGTAGTGATATCAGAAAATGTTTCTAGCCTACTTTACACACCAGGTATAAATACATATGCAGGATGATGTGGAAACCATTCCTTGCCCTCATCATCCCATCACATTATCAGAATGGTAGCACTTCAAAGAGCTGCTGAAATGTGCCATAAGAGCTCCTTAAGAGACTCACCTTACGGATGAGTCATGTAAATACTTCTGCATTGTGAGCACAGATTCAATTTTACATGCGTTAGTGTCATTTATTGTATGTGTGCGTACTTTCTGCAAAAATGTTGCAAAACAGGACAATGCTTTTGTCTAACCATGAGACATGCAGTGTTTGAAGGACATGTCTAAGAGCTGGATGTAAGAAAAGGTGGAAAGAAAGAGGTAGGGCTCATTAACATTAAAGATTTTTATAGTCACCTTTCACACTGTTGTGTATGAAAAAAGAGCAATAAATTGTGTTACCCTGACACATAATATGAATTAATAATACTAGTGCATTAACCTCGTCTCGTCTTCGTGCCGCTTATCCGGGGTCGGGTTGTGGGGGCAGCAGCCTAACCAGGGAAGCCCAGACTTCCCCACGACCCACAGCTCATGACCATAGGTGAGGGTAGAAACGTAGATCGACTGGTAAATCGAGAGCTTCGCCTTCTGGCTCAGCTCCTTCTTCACCACGACAGACCGACGCAGAGTCCGCATTACTGCAGACGCCGCACCGATCTGTCTGTCGATCTCTCGCTCCATCCTTCCCTCACTCGTGAACAAGACCCCGAGATATTTAAACTCCTCCACTTGAGGCAGGACCTGACTCCCAACCCGGAGAGGGCAAACCACCCTATTGCAGCTGAGGACCATGGTCTCAGATTTGGAGGCGCTGATTCCCATCCCGGCCGCTTCACACTCGGCAGCGAATCGCTCAAGTGAGAGCTGGAGATCACGACCAGATGAAGCCAACAGGACCACGTCATCTGCAAAAAGCAGGGACCCAATCCTGAGGCCACCGAGCCGGATCCCATCAACACCTCGGCTGTGCCTAGAAATTCTGTCCATATAAGTTATGAACAGAATCGGTGATAAAGGGCAGCCTTGGCGGAGTCCGACCCTCACCGGAAACGAATCCGACTTACTACCAGCAATGCAAACCAAGCTCTGACACCTGTCGTACAGGGACCGCACAGCTCATACAAGGGGGTCCCCATACTCCTGGAGTACCTCCCACAGGAGCCCCCGGGGGACACGGTCGAATGCCTTCTCCAGGTCCACAAAGCACATGTAGACTGGTTGGGCAAACTCCCATGCCCCCTCCAGGACCCCAAAGAGGGTATAGAGCTGGTCCACTGTTCCGCGGCCAGGACGAAAACCGCACTGCTCCTCCTCAATACGAGATTCGACTATCTGGCGGACCCTCCTCTCCAGGACCCCTGAATAGACCTTACCAGGGAGGCTGAGGAGTGTGATTTCCCTGTAATTGGAACACACCCTCCGGTCCCCCTTCTTAAAAAGGGGGACCACCACCCCAGTCTGCCAGTCCAGCGGCACTGGCCCCGATGTCCACGTGATGCTGCAGAGGCGTGTCAGCCAGGACAGCCCCACAGCATCCAGAGCCTTAAGGAACTCCGGGCGGATCTCATCCACCCCTGGGGCCTTGCCGCCAAGGAGCTTTTTGACCACCTCAGCGACTTCAGCCCCAGAGATAGGAGAGTCCACCCCTGAGTCCCACAGCTCTGCTTCCTCATCGGAAGACGTGTTGGTAGGATTGAGGAGGTCTTCGAAGTACTCCCTCCACCGACCCACAACGTCCCGAGTTGAGGTCAGCAGCTCCCCATCTTCACTGTACACAGTGTCGATGGAGCACTGCTTCCCCCTCCTGAGCCGCTGGATGGTGGACCAGAATTGCCTCGAAGCCGTCCGGAAGTCTTTCTCCATGGCCTCGCCGAACTCCTCCCATGCCCGAGGTTTTGCCTTGGTGACAGCCGAAGCCGCATGCTGCTTAGCCTGTCGGTACCCATCAGCTGCCTCCGGAGTCCCACAGGCCAAGAAGGCTCGATAGGACTCCTTCTTCAGCTTGACAGCATCCCTCACTGCTGATGTCCATCAACGTGTCCTGGGATTGCCGCCACGACAGGCACCAACGACCTTACGGCCACAGCTCCGGCTGGCCACCTCAGCAATAGAGGCACGGAACACAGTCCATTCGGACTCAATGTCCCCCGCCTCACTCGGGACATGGCTGAAGCTCTGTTGAAGGTGGGAGTTGAAGCTTGCTCTGACAGGGGACTCAGCCAGACGTTCCCAACAGACCCTCACAACACGTTTGGGTCTGCCAGATCTGACCGGCTTCCTCCCCCACCATCTGAGCCAACTCACCACCAGGTGGTGATCAGTTGACAGCTCCGCCCCCCTCTTCACCCGAGTGTCCAAGGCATGTGGCCGCAGGTCCGACAATACGACTACAAAATCGATCATCGAACTGCGGCCCAGGGAATCCTGACGCCAGGTGTACATATGGACACTCTTATGTTGGAACATGGTGTTCGTTATGGACAATCCATGACGAGCACAGAAGTCCTATAACAAAACATCATTTGGGTTCAGAGGGGGGGGACCATGCCTCCCAGTCACTCCTCTCTAGGTCTCACTGTCATTGCCCACATGAGCATTGAAGTCCCCCAGCAGAACTATGGAGTCCCCAGAAGGAGCACCCTCCAGCACTCCCTCCAAGGACTCCAGAAAGGGTGGGTACTCTGAACTGCGGTTCGGCGCATAAGCACAGACAACAGTCAGGACACGTCCCCCCACCCGAAGGAGGAGGGAAACTACCCTTTCATCCACTGGGGTGAACCCCAACGTGCAGGCACCAAGCTGGGGGCCGATGAGAATGCCCACACCTGCTCGGCGCCTCTCACCATGAGCAACTCCAGAGTGGAAGAAAGTCCAGCCCCTCTCGAGGGTACTGGTTCCAGAGCCCAAGCCATGCATTGAGGTGAGTCCAACTATATCTAGCCGGAACCGCTCAACCTTGCGCACAAGCTCAGGCTCCTTCCCCACCAGAGAGGTGACATTCTACGTCCCCAGAACCAGCCTCTGCAGTCGAGGATCGGACCGCCAGGGTCCCCGCCCCTTGCTCCCGCCCAGCTCACACTGCACCCGACCCCTATGGCTCCTCCTGCAGATGGTGAGCCCACGGGAGGTGGGGCCCATGTAACCCTTTCGGGCTGAGCACGACCAGGCCCCATGGGCGAAGGCCCGGCCACCAGACGCTCGCTCTCGTACCCCACCTCCAGGCCTGGCTCCAGAGGGGGGTCCTGGTAACCCGCGTCCGGGCAAGGGAACATTTATGCCCAGGTTTGTCATCATCATAGGGGTTGATGAGCCGTACTTGGTCTGGTCCCTCCCCTAGACACCTGTTTGCCATGGGTGACCCGACCAGGGGCATAAAGCCCCTAACAACATAGCTGCTAGGATCTTCGGGACGCACAAACCCCTACACCACGATAAGGTGACGGCTCAGGGAGGGGGTGCATTAACCTAATAAATTATTAGGTGCATTAACCTAATAAAGTATATTAGACTAAACATTATGATGAATGCATTTCTCTTATGAGATATTTGTGCTTTCTTATAAGTTATATTCTTTCTCCATGGCCTCGCCGAACTCCTCCCATGCCCGAGTTTTTGCCTTGGCGACAGCCGAAGCCGCATGCTGCTTAGCCTGTCGGTACCCATCAGCTGCCTCCGGAGTCCCACAGGCCAAGAAGGCCTGATAGGACTTATTCTTCAGCTTGATGGCATCCCTCACTGCTGGTGTCCACCAACGTGTCCTGGGATTGCCGCCACAACAGGCACCAATGACCTTACAGCCACAGCTCCGGCTGGCCACCTAACAACATAGCTGCTAGGATCTTCGGGACGCACAAACCCCTCCACCACAATAAGGTGACGGCTCAGGGAGGGGGTGCATTAACCTAATAAATTATTAGGTGCATTAATCTAATAAAGTATATTAGACTAAACATTATGATGAATGCATTTCTCTTATGAGATATTTGTACATTCTTATCAGTTATATGCTGTGTGTAACAAATGATTACCCTTTCTGTCAGACTCAGATTTAAGGAAAGTAGAGGTGAGTGATGATGATGATGATGATGTTATAATAAAGGTTTGCTTGACAGGTTTGCATAATGGTGAAAAAGAATGATACACACTTAAGTTCTTAGAATTAAAATCCTCTTACTGACCTTGCCGAGAAGCTGCTGACTCCCTATGCTAATCTGTTATTCTCTTAATTTCTGCCGCTGTGGGGCCATAAGGGAAAGTATACTTGTGGATAAAAAGGGCTCTTAGTACTTAACTCAGAGGAGTCCGGAGGAAATTAAAATAAATAAACAGAATGTACAAAGGAAAAAGAACTTTAAAATCAAACAGAATCTAAACATATCTATAAGGTGTGTAAGGAGATCTAAATTTGAAGTAAGACAGAAATAAAGTTGAATGGGCACCAGAACACAGAAGTCAAAAAGACAGAGTGGACGTGAGAAAAAAAGAAACTATAAGGAAAGCTATGAATAAATTGGAAGGGCGCTGAAGACGCTGAGGATGTCACACAGATGTCACTGACGTAATGCATTTTTAATTCCATTTTTAATCCTAAAACACTTTTTTAGTTTAAGCCCCACTTGGTGTGGTCTCAAGAAGCTGTCTAGTAAGGTAGCCCTCCCGTCCTCTGCCCAAACAGCTGTTTAGTAGACTGCTCCGACAAACACAATGGTCTCACATGTATTTAGCACACGCACACAGATACACAGGTTACACAGAGTGTCAGAGATTAGACCCAAATGGAGCTGAACCCTGACTGGCTGAACATCTCTTTCTCTTGCCATCTGCTGCAGACATCAGTCACTGTCAGATGATGGACTGGCTATGTACGGTCTGTCTACGCCATCCACAAATGCAGACTAAATCCAAACAGCATCCAAAAATACTGTCCTCCTTTCTGCACCAAAGCTTGTTTAAAATGGACCCAGGTAAAGTACAAAACTGTTCTGAGGTCATTCAAATTGACATTTGAAATTCATTTTGGAAACCATGGATGGTGCATCGGCCTGTGTAATGGTGAGAGGGACCACTCAGCTTGTTATTAGCACTTAGTTAAAAAGCCTACATCTGTGACTGTATGGGGGTGCATTAGTGTCTTTGGAATTCTACAAAGAGTGGCACAACGTTCCTCTCCCCAAAATCAAGCAACTTATTTCCTCAGTTCCAATGCATTTATTAAAGGAGGAGGAGATGCAGACACGGAATGCTTTCTATGATTTCTTGTGAATAAAACCACTGGTTAAGAAGATTTGCAAAGCATTCCATAATTTTTCATTTATTCTTTTTTATTTATTCTTTGCACAGTCTTTCAACTTCTTAGAAATTAAGATTCTATTTGAAATCATGAATTGCAAGGATCAGATTTGCTCCATTAGTTATAGTTTAAATATAAAATCCAGGTTAATCCAGTAAATTTGTCACATAGTTTTTGAACCAGCTTACTCATTTTTCAAATACTTCAGCGCTGGCTTAGTCCCAATGTGAAGATGATCAGATGGCCCTGTGGTCATTGATTGCTTTGAACTGCAGCGACCCTGGTTGACATGTTGAAGCGTCCTTGGTTTAGTTTCTGAATCCCATACTTGCATTGTACAAGTGCGTGTTCAGATGAAAAGAAGACAACACTTTGGAAGAAAAAAAACTTAATTGTTGTGCATGTATGCTCACTGTTACACTGCCTTGAACTACTAGTCATTGAAACAGGAGCATGGTGGGATAGTGGTTGGCAGTGTGGCCTCACAGCAAGGAGGTCACTGGTTCAAGCCTCAGCTGGTGGAGAGGTTTAGTGGCCTTTCTGTGTGGCGTTTGCACACTGTCCCGGTGTATGCGTGGGTTCTCTCTGGATGCTCCACTGTCAAAAAACATGAGGTTAATGCTCTGGTTAATTAATCACTTCTCATATGTATGATGCTTTGGGTAAAAGCATCAGCCAAATGACTGATTGTTAATGCTTATACACTGCAACAACTGCTATGAAAAGGTCTTAGAATTAGACAGAAATAGGTACCCTCTTCAATTAAATGCCAGATAGTAGCATAAGAGGACTTGATGATAGCAAGCTGTTCAAATAACCTATTGAAATACAAGGTGCTAAACACCCAGAGCCATGATGATAATAAAGCTGTTAACAATTTGCTCTGAAAACGCTAGAAGAAGAAAAAAACAAGTAATTGCACAACCCCACTCTGTATGTTTGTTTAATGAATGATATGAAAGTCCAGTGTTGACAATTCTTATAGCTGTGGGCTTGGAAATCTTACCTGCTAAATATTTCACCACATTCACAATATTTGCTCGTCCAAATTAAATTATCTGAGAAAGCTGCCACCTGGTTTCGATGAGGGCAGCAAGTCTGAAACAACACATTTTCATTCTGTGCTATAATAATATAATTACAATGATCATTAAATTTATTTTCCTTCTGGGTATCAAGAAGTATAATTTGCATCAATTCAACTCGAAGCAATTAAATTCAGTAAAAGCAAGACATGAAGCTGAAAGACACATAACTATGTCATGGATGTAACACACAGACATTTGCATAATTACTTCAGCATTCCTGAATCGAAAAATACTGAGAACAACTTGATGGACATTAAAGCTGATTTTGTAAACACCACAACCCGTTTTAAAAATAACTTGTCCCTTTCCTTGTTTTAGTGTTTGTGCTGAATGTTGTATTGTAACAGCAAAGTCTAACCACTGCTAACTACTGCTGTAATTAACTATAAATCTGGGAGGGTAAAAAAAAAAAAAATCTGAATAAATCTTTTGAGCGGATTAATCAGCTTAATACGATGTGGATCTGCACTGATTTGCACTGCAGCTAACAGCTAAATCTCAATTCTGAGACACACGGCAGCTGTTTGCAGCTTGTTCTTTTCTGTTTGGTACTTTTTATTTGGTTACTTTCTACAGCGATAATAATTACCTAAAGAAATGAAAATTTGATTTGTCACAATGCACTTCTGTTAGTCCTGGCTTGGCTTTGCAAGGCTAATGGAGAAAGAGGTCAGGAGCTTCAGTTTATATTCGATGTGGTGATGGTTGTTAAAAATAGGTGTTTGCAGAAAAATATGCCTCTACATGCAGTTAGATAAAAGTTTTACCAATCAGACTAAACAAAGCATGTCATGATAACGTGCCATAACCATCACATTACCTTTATTATTTTTTTTTTTTACAGTAAATCTGCTCCAAATTGTACAAGACACACATCCTGCCAGAGCAAATGAAGGCTGTTCACTTCATTAGTTTTCTCCTTCCGTGTGATTTGCTAACATGCAGCTTTGTCACAAGCTCATTAAACAAACCACAGTTTTTCATTTCATGTTGGCTGCATCTGCCAGGGAAGACACCTGAGAGGTGGATGCATCAGAGCTAATCACCATCTGAACTTCTTTTAACACGAATCACAGGCTACATATTCTGTCACACCAACTGTGTGATAAGCAGTAACAGAAATCTAAAATAAGCTGTGAAAATGTATGACGTTTGGCTCTCTTTCAGGTTAAAACTTCCTTTTAGTACAAACTTTCCCACACCAAACTCTTACTCACTAGACTCATGCTATTAATAACTGGATATTATCCTAATCACAGTGATGGGATGCCTGATCATGATTAACTAATTAGCCTGTATGAACCTTCACCTTAAATTGAACCTGTTTGCGTCTGTAATTTGAAGGCTGCCTTTAGCTCATTGCAGTTCCTCTGTGAGAGCACTGAGCCATGGCCTGAATACTTACTTTTATTTAAAAAATGTCTTAATTAAAAAAACACCACCACATGAACATTTTCAAAAAGCTGAAACAAAATGGATTTTGAGCACATCTTCAAAACAAAACCAAAGCATTTATGTTTCTTTGTGCCGGACAAAGAAACAGTTTATAATTGTTCTACAGTGGTTTGGTTTACAGACTTCCCAGCTAAATTCGCCCCCCTGAGAACACTCAGGGAATGCTGACTTCAGCACACTGTGTATAACCCAAAGTACACATGTTTTCATTATAATATAAAACATGTCTTGGATTAAGGAGGGGGCTGAGGGGATTTCAGTTCCCCTGAAAAGCAACTGAACTTCCCAAAAGCCCTCAGCGCAGACATTAAAGTGTTTTTTTTTTTTTTAAATAGTCCACCTTTAGATTATATTCAACTTAATTTTCAATAAGGTTGTTGGTCCTTCTTGAAGAATAGCAATGATTTGTAAGCAGTTCCTTTATCGATTGTGTTGCAGATACTTGAAAGACACTGAGTGCTTCATACAAAGGGAAAACAGATAAACACATGTGTGCTATTTTGATTTACTAGATGAAATTAAATTGTTTCTTCTTGGGCGACTAGTGGCGCATAACAAATTAACAATGCTGCTGTCCACATGATTAAATAAATGGAACAGACTGTCATTCACAAACTTTCATGTGTTGAATAAATAAACATGCTGAAAAATTCCAAATAATTTAAGAAACATCAGGAGCTACTGGCAGCTCAGGTGACTATTTCCAGGGGAATTCATCTAATTTCCAGTGATTAGCTTCTTTTTAATGTGTAATTTAATTAAAATTGTAATTTCATGATTCTGATGTTTCTGAACCAGGATGTAGGCATTTGTTCAGGAGCAGCAGAAATGTTTTCTTTCTGCCGGCTGCACAAGTTATGACTTTACAAAACTGTTTTTCATTTTTATTATAACCAAAAAGTGAAAAATGAAAAATTAGAAGACGTCAAAGCAACTTGAGAATAAGAGAAATAAACAAAGACTTCAGACTGCAGCAGTAAGCCTGTTTTTGCCTTTGCTACTATGCTCTAATATATATGCTTATGCAGGTGACTTGGCCCAAAAAATATTTTGTGGCTGGAAGCTGCTTTGTCTTTCTGCTTTCTGTTAGGTTTTACTTTTCTTTATGTTTAACAATTGGACCGTCAGGGATTGCTTCCTTTGGACCGTCTTAATCAAATCCATTTATTTATGCCCAGGTTTTGTTTACTCTCTATAGAGACCCCAGTGAACAAGGGCTATCTAATTTAATTGTTCTTCACAATACTTTTGCATTCCCTTAATATATGTTCTCTCGCAACAAGTTTTCTGTTACCACACAATAAGGGATCATCTGACAGGTAACACAGCTACAAGGTGCTCGCAGCATGTTACAGCCATGTTTCTGGTCTGCATTACTTCCTCTCAGCATCAATAAACTTCAATTTCTATTCATTTTCATGTAACTGCTGAGCAGGAAGCTGTTCATTACTGAGAGTTAATCCTTCATTACTGAGAATTAAGACATTCATTGCATCAAAAACAGCCCTGCATCATAAAACGTAGGCTAATGCATAATACATTTTAATGGACTATTTTCTTGCAATGGAATTTTTTAAAGTAACATCAATAAATCCTTTCAATTTAACTGTCTAAACACAAACAGCCACAACAGTAAAGCATGCTTGGTACAATTCTTGATCACAGCAATATTGATCTTCTGCACTGCTAATCTGCGTGCCATATTTTTGCCAGACAGATTCGCTCTGTCAAGGGAGACACCTCATGTATATAGCTGCCCTTGATAATCTGAATATTTTTATTATTATGATAATTATTTTATTTTATTAATTTATTTATTTATTTATTTTCCTTTTATCATTTTGCAATCATCGTCAGTCTTGATATGGCCGAGCTGGACCTGGCAGGGAAAGAGGAAAAAAAAAAAAAAGAGGAAATGAAAGGAGGAAAAAGAGAGACAGAAAAGAAAGGCGTGTCTGAGCTGCTAAGGTTACAGTATTTGCAAAGCAATATAAATTACTGAAAAAAATACAACAAGACATAAGTAGGATAGTGACAATATTCAAAAACAGACAAAAAAAATGAAAAATAAAAGTAAAAAAAGTAAATGAATTAATAAAATAACAATTACAATACCAACCGTTATTAAACATACCTACAGAGAGTCATCAGCAACATTTAATAGGAAGCAGATGGGAAGATGAGTGCTTTGTGGGCGTGCACGTGTGAGTGTTCAACCTGTGATCATGCAATCAAAGATCAGCTGAGTGCTTGTAGGGGAGCACGACCACGACCCGAGGAGTAGGGGAGGAAGCCAAGGCCCCCAGGGCCCGGCAAGCCCACCGCGCACAGAGCCCGGGCAGGCAAAGCAGAGAGAGCCTCCGTCCCCCGAGCCCAGAGCAGTGGAAGCCCCCAAGCAGGCGCCACCCGGCGCAACGAGGCAGGGGCACCGGGTAGCACAGGGCGACGGCAAGCCGGCCCGGCGGGCGCCGGGCGCTGAAGCGCGGGCCGCACAGAGAGCTGGCAGCCCACAGGCCCCAGGACCACCCGTTCCCCCCGCCAGAGCCCCGGCCAAGACCCAGCGGGCCCCGCCCACCCAGAGCAAAACCATCGCGGGCCGGCGCCGCCACGATACCAGGGGCGGGGTCCCCAAGGACAAGGACACGTCCGTAGACCATCCCCCCAACAACCCCTCCCCACAACCCTCCCGCTGCTTCCTATCCCCGCTCCAGCACCCTCCCCATCCCTCTCCCTCCCAAGCCCTACCGTCCCCAACACTCCCCCCCCCCCCGCCCCACTACAACATACTTCCACTGCTAACATGGTCATATCAGCTGTATGTTATTTTGAGTTGATGCTGACAGGAAGACATGCAGACCAGAAACATCTAAAGACACAGTTCCGTACTCCATGTCAAAGGACTTCTGCACCCTCTCGTAGCCGTGTAATTAATGTCTTTCAGATTATCCCTTAGAGCAAGGGTGTCCAGTTCCGGTCCTCGACGGCTACGGTCTGACAGATTTTCCATGTATCCCTGCTCAAACACATCTGACTGAGATTAATCAGTCATTGTGCAGAACGTCATTCACTGTTGGATAAATTTAATGGAAGTCAGGTGTGTTGGAAGGGGGGTACATGGAAAACCTGAAGAACAGTGGTCCTCGAGGACTGACTTTGGACACCCCTGCCTTGTAGCGTTGTAACACAAAAGTATAGTGAGGCAACACAAAAGAAAACACTTCCCCATGTCCCTCAGGGGGTTCCGTAGATTTCTGTAGGTCCTGTCAGTGTTACATCTTCCCAGTTGGACAATTGTCCTTCACCTGCCTTTCCTTTAAGACTGACCTGTGAGTCTTGGTCTGGGTGCAACCCTCACTACGACGTGTGACAACATAAAAGAAAAAACATAAATAAATAAAACTGTACTTGAAGCTTAATATTGGCAGGATAATATGGGAAATGATTGTTCACTATGAAAGGTTATTCCAAATTCTGCACATGTGCAATACTCACAATGTGGAAGAATCAATGCAGGCTTTCAGGAAGAGAAGATACCAGTACTAAAGAACTCAACCATCACCACTTAAGGCTTTCAGCTTCTAAAAGGGAGAGTAAAAACTACTGTTAGTGCTGTCACACATCAAACAAACTGAGGCACCATGCCTCCGCTGACCAAATGCGGAAAGTTATTGGCGCTGTTCCTGCAATCCCTGCATGTTGTGCAACAGACAGAATATATGAAAACACTACCAAAAGCAACATCAGCTGCTTGTAGAAGTAATAATGAGACTGACAAAAATCTACTTGACACTTGCATCAGACAAATGCACATAATGAGCTCAGAGTGAAGAGACCATTACAACAGTCTCCCCAACTTTGCACATAACTTATGAACATTTGAGAAGATCTAAAATGTCAAAGAAAACTGCAAATAAGACAAAAACAACTGATTTAAACATCAGATAAGAAGTGGTAACATTAGCAGTGAAGCTTGACAAGAACCCTGCCCCTTAGTCTCTGTGATACATCCAATCCCAAGATAAAAGCAGACATTATAACTCCAGGACTAAACTTATGCATTAATGGCTCCACGTTGCACACCAATTAGACATCCATTTTTGGATGTAAGAGAGAGGAAAACCTTGTCCATATCTGAGCATCAGGCTTGAACAGGAAACAGGCATGCACTCAGCGTCAGGGAAGACCTCCAAACAGCCATCAGCTAAGTGGTTTGTTCATTGCAAAATAAAGTTTAGAAAACAAAGACTAGATTAGAACATAACTACAAAACATATGTCTTATTTCTCAGTCTCAGACAACATGTAATAATTGCAGCACATCATTAAAATGTGTTTCACCAGTAACAGATTTAACAGCACAGCTCTGCAGTTGTTAAACCAAGTAATGCAGTTTTAAGCGCTATGGAGATGTATACGTCTCTGCTGGTGTTGTTGTGGTTGTGTGAGAGAGATAAAATGTATTTAAACTAGAAAAGCACTTGGAGAGTGTGAACCTCCGCCAAGGGCCACAGTTCTCCCCATATTGTGACATGCACAATAAATATTGGGCCTACATTTATTGGATTCAAATTAGTCATTTTCACTATCTTTTTTTTTTTTTTTACCCTTTTTGTTTTATCCTGTTTCCTTTTTTCTTACTATACGCTCTCCATCATAGATAAAATATTACAATACATTTTTTTTGCTAAGTGCTCCAACCATTTTTGTTGGAGCTATGTGCACAAATGTTGAAAATGGCCCTATCTCACAATGTTAAAGAGTCCTTTAAAAAGTTCCTGGATCCAAACAGTGATCTGGATCACCACCAAAATTTAATATGTTCCTTTATTTCACATTTCCAACAACTCCTGAAATTTTCATAATAATCTGTCCATAACTTTTTGAGTTATCTTAAACACAAACAAACAGACAACCAGATAAACACCAGTAAAAATGTGACCTCCTTGGCGGATGTAATTAAATTGACAGAGCATTTTAGCAAGGGCAAATAAAAAAAATGACATCACACAGAAAGCTGAATCCATAAACCATGTTACTCTGTCACTTCTGTCAAGATGAATGGTAGCAAAGCTTTCACATTTTTGAAATGCAAACTAAATCTAATAGAAGGTCAGTTGGAGGTCTCCTGAATCCAGTTTGGTTCAATCACCTTGAGTATTTTTTTTTTCTTTTTGTTTTTTCTTCCCATACATTAAAGCCAGAAAACAATAGATGGTACTTTACAAACCACTTTTGCTGTTGTAATGTTCCTGGCATTACTTGATGACAATTATAGTGGCAATCAGTGAGGTGATTGTATGCAGTTCCGTCAAGTTTGAGATCTAAAGCTTGGTCTGCCAATATGTTTATTTAGAAATTGTGTTTGTTATAGAGTTTAAAGCAAGCTTGCCTTGGATGTGCTTTTTAAGTGCTTTCAAGCTGTGTCACATAATGTGTTTATGTGTAACTCAAACAAAATAAGATTTTTTATATTGATTATGTGTGGCCTTTTTACTCCATCTATAAAACCAACACTGAACACAAGTACAGAATGAAAAGGAAATGTCAGGCTCCAGTTAGCCAGCAAGGCAGCATCTCTCATAAGAAGAAATTTTTAAAGTAAAAGTGCAGCCCTGAAGCTGCATGCTGGTGTCAGTAACAGAATTATCTTTCTTGTTTGGAAAAACATAAAACTTACAACGAATTGAAAAAGTCACAGAACATCTCAAGCTAATGGAGAAACTTCTTGTTAAGTGTTAAGATCAGTTGCAAATATGTCTTTTGTGGTTTGTTGAAATTAAACCTATAGAAATGAGTTAGTTTAGATAAGGATCAAAGTTATTCATCATGGCAAATTAGTTTAATGCAGCAACTAAATAAAGATAAATAAATAGGAAAAAACTGAAGTGGTCAGTTCTACAGGTGAGCTTTACAGAACAAAAAAATGATATTGCCAACTATAATCTGCAGCATGAATCATATTAGTATAATGTTGGCGACATAAAAATATATACGAACTGAAAGCAGTTTAAAGTGTGTACGTATTTTCACATTAATGAGAAAAACCTTTAATTGGTTACAAAAGTAGTGGCGAAGAGCTCATTAAACAGTTTTGAAAAAAAAAAAAAACATTTAATCCCTCCGTGTGAAGACTGAGTAATCAAATTCTTTTTTCATTTGCTTTATGGTTTAAAATTTTCAAGCAACTTGGGAAAAATAATACATATTACTGTGTGGATTGTTTAAAAACCCCTGCTATGATCTAAGTATATTTTTTACCTTTTCCTACCTTTAATATCACTTTGACCTCTGCTCATTTGAAAACTAAGGAAATCTCCATCAAGCTGGAATCTGGATGACACATTGTAACCACATAACTGTGTTGATGATGTAATGATTTTTCCAGTCGGTTAAATGCAATGAATGTGCATCAAGAACATAAATACTGTGGTCAAGACCACCTGGTATCATTCATACAGATAAATGTTTGTTTCTCATTCTGAGAATCTCTTTTTGCAGTTTTTTGACACTGTATAATTATAATTATTTTAGCACAAGACGACCTAAACCATTAACATAGATTCAGATTGTCTGTAAGGCACATACACTTACATACACAGCAAATGTGTGTGACAGTGATGACCATGGCACCATATATGTATGAAGCTGGACGTGTTCTTGTTTCTTTTACTTGCTGTATTGAGCCTGTTTTTAAGCCCAATCAGATCTGTGTGTCAACAAGGGATTCCAGTTAGTAAGCTGCTGTGGGTGGACGCCTACTTGTCTAGGCCAAGCTTTGTCTCTGACACACACTTTTCTCTCCAGAAATGGAAACTCTATCGCAGATCAAGACCTTATCAAAGTTTGCAGCGTGACAATCAGTGTTTTCCATCAAAAAGGCCAATGAGAGATCCCAAGGCCATATTGTTGTTATGTGGGGGGAGCACACTGAAGGCCGAGTCTGTGCTGTACTAAATCTCTATGAAAGTTTTCCCAAATCACCTGAGACCAGAGACGTATTGACCATCTGGCATGCTAGGCCAACGTGCTTTTTGGGCCTACGCACCTTTTTGGTCTGACTGGTCCATGAAACCTGGAAAACTAGCAGTCCTACAAACACTGGTCTGGCTCTGTCAAAGTTTCATGCACAACCTCCTTTCACTGTGATCCCTGTACCCATAAAACACAATCTGTGGTCCACTGGTTCTGTTTAATTGTTTTGATAATATATTTATATAAATATTTATGTTTGAAATTAAAATTTCAAACAAATATTTCGATTTTACTGATTGTACCAGAGCTACATCTAATATGTCCCCTGGTAGGGCATAATAAAAGCCGTTCAAATAACACATAAGGTTACCAGCCACCCAACCAGAAACACACATTTTTTTCAGCAGTGTATAAAATATAAAAGACTAAAATTTAGAGTGATATAAGTTATTTGTTACAGATTTGAGAGGTTTTTAGTTAAGAAACTGAATGGAAATGCAGATGTCATCTGTTACTGCAGTGCAGTGGCAGAAAGGTACATCACACTTATACATGAAAACTAATCTGGTGGCTCTTGCAGTACTAGCAGGGTAACAACATACGATAAACATGCAGTGGCCCGCCCATTTAGGATTTCATATACCTGACTTAAATTTGAAAGTGGTCTACAGTTTTTAGAACTCAACAGGGAATGTTTCTGAAGAATCTTCCAACCATGGTATTGAAGTGATTCCTATCAAACATTTTTATAACTTGTTTATATAGTGAGGTCTGATAGTTGATTCATTGGCCAGTTCCCAAATAGTGATACAGTATGAGATGTGTGAAAAAAAATATGAGAAAATGTCTGTAGTGAATCTCCTTCTAGTTTTACAAAATGACACCTTTCATCTTACTGATATAGAGTCAGAGAAGATAGATCAAGCCACCCTTCAACAACTTGTGAAACATGAGTAAAATTCTCAGCTGCTCACTAAGTGGTTTTTGTATATTTGTAAAAAGCATTGTCAGCAGTCTCATCAAATAGTACTATGTCTATTCCATGACAGTGTTGTGGAAGATCTTTAGACCTAACAGCACACTCATTGTGTTCTTAGTGTGATTGCAATATACATCTGAAGCTCATATTGAAGCTAATTTGAAAAATTACCTGACGTGAGCAAAGCTTGTGTTATGCTAAAGAATTCAAATCAATCAAAACTTTTACAAATTAAATTTTCTGTTTCTTCTGAATTTAAAAACTTTTTAAAGTCTATCTCTAAATTTATCAATTGCCACAAGTTGTGACCAAACCAAGGTAGATTATCTCTTTTTATGGTTTGTCTATTCCTTAACAATAAACTTCTCTAATAGATTTAATCTTTATTGTAAATAAGCCAGAGATGAAAGCTAACATTAAGTTGCATTCTTAAATATGGTTTTAGTTCATTTCCTTTTATGCTAATGTAGCAGCTTACTTTGTGACTTTTTGTGATCCTTGCTGGTTAATTGGAGAAGACGAGATCCAACAGCGTTCTGGAGTTCTTTGAAATCCTGGTTGGGACTTTAATCTGGTGTTATGAGTTATAATTATCTGAAGTTGTTTTAAATGTGTTTCTCTTCACCTCATTTTCCCAATTTAGATTAAAGTCACCCATAAAAATACACACTTCATAACTGACACTGGGCTAAAAATATGTAAATTAAAAAAATAAAAAATGATTGACAGTTTGACTGCAGCTCGACCTTCACGATGGATGAAGATGATGGTAGAAGCTGTAGTAAGCATTGCTTTCATGTCACCAAGGTTCTCTGTAAAGTGAGGAAAATAGTCCAATTTTCATCTTTTCCATCCTGGAGCTTCTTCTGTTTAACATTTACATGTTACCACTGGCACAGATCAAAATGAGGATGTCTACTGGTGGGGTTTGGTCATTGTGATGCATTTGGGTGGGTTTGGGTTGGTAAAAATGGGCCCAGGGCAGGTCCATGTGGTGTGTAGAACATACGTTTACTGAAAAGAAATGCTGTTGGTTTTGTTTTTCCTTCAACCCAAACAATATTCTGCATTACTCATTCTTCTTCTTGATTCTTCACTGTGCTTGGAAGACATATTTCTCCTTCTGATGATGGATAGTAAGTTTGCAAACAAAATGAGAGCTTTGAAAACGGACTAGAATTGGCTACTTCGGTGTGCATCAGAGGGTTGATGTTCACACTGCACCAAACGAATCGCACCACCCCTGGAAGCAGACCATGGTACATTTAAAGCAGAGCAAACAGCTAGACTGAACGTGCTTGGGTACCTGCTGCTCGTTCAGAACTGAGCTCCTCGAGTCCACATCAGTCCAACTCTGAGATCTTTACCCTCATCCATTTCCAGAATCAGAACCAGACATGGAGCAGCAGCTTACAGCTTCCATGCTCTGCATGTTTGGAACAAACTCTGAGAAAGCTTCAGATCAGCTAAAACATTTAATATAATCTCCTATTTCTTTATATTTTAACAAAAAGAAAAAAAACATTTTGATGTCATGCCGACATAGTTAACTGGAACATCACTGACTCGTATGTTCTTCTTCTTTTGAAAACATTTCAAAAGTTACTTTATAATCACTTTATAATCACACTAAGCTGAACTGCTTATGTGATTTTTTTTCTTTTCCAAAGAAAATGGCTTTTTGTGACTCATTTTCTTTTAGTATTGTCTTCTGAAATAAACCGCATTTTCATTTCTCCATTTAAAGCCAGTGTCTTTGCAGGTCTTCTAAAATCCTGCACAAGCTGCTTGTTCTATTGTAACACTTGTCTGTGTACACATCTGCACTGATAATTAACTATTCTGTTGTCACAAAATTCAGGCCGTGACCTATTTTTTGCACAGGAATGGCAATTGCATTTATCCTTCATCATAAAAATGTTAGCAGTTTTATGAACTCAGAACATGTATTTAAATAAGTTTTTGTTTTTATTTGCAAAACTGCAGACTGTGAGTGTCCTCAGAGATGATGGAAATCTTATATAAAAATACTCTAGACACACAGGGAAGTTTTTGTCCTGTTTGTACCAGAGCAATTTCTCTTTGTACCAAAATGGGGAGCTGTTGATCCTGTCAAGTAGGAGGAAAAAATGTGCGTGTTATATTTCATGCTTCTGATTTGAGTCATTCTGAGTTTATCTTATGTCATCAGGACCTTTAAAATATAAGCTATGATATATGTCAGTAATCCATTTCACATATATCCTTCATAAAAACAAAAATGTCAAAGTAGAATACAGAAAGACGCTATCTTGGTGTTATGTACCTGATCAAAACCAAATGAATGATTTTCCACCCCATAGTTATAAATTTCTGTGTGATATTCATAGTACAGCAAATGTGGTTGTGGTTAAGGGATCACAAAAACAGAATTAAGAATGAAAATGATTTATACAGAAAAATAAATGATGAAATTCAGTGCTTGAGATCACAGTTTGAAAGTTCTAAAATCTAGTGATATAAAAGGAAAAAGAGATGAAAAAGCTCCCGCCAAGTTGTGATATCATTCTTGCTGCTTTTCCCCCTATTCATTCCTAACCCTGGAGGCTCTGAAGGGGAAGCCAGCAATTTGTGCTGATAGATTTGATTACCTGAGTTGTCAACAAGCTGTGTGACTGTAAAAGCAGCCTCCGGTTATCAAACCTCTAAGGACAAGAGTAACAGGGCAGAGGAGATGAAGAGCCACAAGGTTAATTTAAGAATGATGAGTTCTTTCATGCCTGACGCAGAAGAACATTAATGTTTAATAAAACAAGGCACCCTGGCTCCATCATCATGTCTCTGATTATCTCATCTTAATTACCTGTTGCAATGGCATAGCTGGTACTGTGTATGTTTTCCGTCCCCATGAGAAAATTTCGGTCCTGCAGACAACTTCCACAGCCATGAGACCTCAAAGGTAGCTGTAAGTGTTACCATAAATAGAGAGACACATTGTCTGTTTTTATTATTTTAAAATAAAATGTACATATATATTTTTGCCAACATAAAACAAGCAGAACAGTTGTGGTCTTTATTTCTTTAAATTAAGACGGCAAAAAACGCTTACAGAACAACTGCAGAGTGGATGAAGGAATGGACAAAATGCTGGTCCTTGCTTCAGCCATGGAGTCGTTTCCCTTGTAAAATATAAATCATTTATATTAGTTAAGTAGACGTTTTGAAAAAATACTCCATCTATGTCAGAGCTACTCTACTCAGGCAACTCTGTCCCATAAGGAGCACAACCTTGTAAGCAGTGGTGTAGTCCAGAGTATACGCAGGTATATGGAGTATACCAACTTATTTTTCAGTCAGCATTCAGCATACCCACCTCTAAACCCCTTGCTATGCTGCTTTTACAATTACAAATGTCCCTACTTATCTACCTATGTCAACCAGCAGCTCGGCTGAGGTTAACTATGCTACACTGGGGCAGTTAGCCTTCAGCTGCATTAACTTTACTTTGCTGAACACAGACATAATTAAGATGTGTATATATACAGTTTTTATGAGCCTGATGCCCTGAAGTCCTTTTGTTAAGAGGGCATTTCTCTCCAGTGTGGACAGGATAGGGCTACAGCAGCGGTGGACGGGGTAACAAACTTTCACTGGGAAGTTGGCCCCGATACAACACTTGTGCAGTTTTGGATGAAGACGCAAAAAGCAAGTATGCCTTTTTGTGTTGCTGGGGTCCACAGAAAATGGAAATGATTCCATACCGGGAAGGAAAAAGGAATAGTTTATTAAGAATGCACAGTTGTCACTGGTCTGTATTGGTTTAGTCATTTCATCACTGTTTCTCCCTGAGACTAAAGAGCAGAAATAACAATGAGCAAATACACTGATGGATTTTTGGGGTAAAAGTAGTCTTACATTTGTATTTATGGGCTACTTTTCAGTTTTTGGGTTTTTTTTTTTTTTAAAAAAAAGAGCAAAAACCTGAGACTTAATGGATCAATACTACTTGTAGGTTTTCAATGCATCTCTGATTCGCTACTCCTGACCCAGAACAAAATGGCTGCAACAGCTTATAAAATTCTGCACAATGACTCATTAATTTGAGTCAGGCATGTTGGTGCAGGGGTAAACTGAAATCCTGCACCGCTGCAGCCCCCAAGCTGAATAGTCCTGATTAATGACATTGAAATGTAATAACATGATCAATAAACTTGTGCCATCTGTTACATTTCCGTCTTCAGTCGAGCTTTGTCAGGGACATTCTGTGTAGTTGATCTCACTTCTTTCCTTGATCTAAGATGGAAGAAGTCCAGAAGCTCCTGTGTCTTTGGACCACTGTAGTCATCTTCCACATTGGAAAGGCTCTTTCAGGAAATGCATAACTGGTTTCAGGTATGACACACTAGCTTCACCACAGAGTGGCATCTGTAAACTGCTGAAAAGGACGCAGGGCATTGTCGATTGATTCAAGCAGCTCTGTATCCTGCCAAGGGGACCAAGATTATGTTTACTTTTGCCATGAGACAGAGCCTGAGACAAAGCCTTGCTCTGTTCCAGCACCCACCCAGTCGTTTTCTGTCTTGAGCTGCATCTTGTTAAACACTCTATAATCAGCGAATGCTCAGGTTAATTGCTGCTGTGCCTCACTAAGTGCAGCTGTTTTTTGTTTTTTTTACAGCTATGTAAGAAATGTTCAACCAGTTGTTTGTAAGTTCCTGCAGCCCAGCTAAATCTTCTGTTATCTTTCACAGCATTTCCCCCCCAAAAAATATAAATGAATAAAATAAAAACAAACGTTAAAACATGATCAACCTCTAACTATAAGTGTAGTCCGCAATGCAAATCAGCCATTTGCAGTAATGGGAGAAACGCTGCTAAATGGTACTACTAATGGAGTTACTGTTTTTCAGCAATGGATAATCTAAATACTCTTTCCGTTGTTAAAACACTGTTACCACTGACAATAAACTGGTACTGAAATGTTACCATTGCAAGATGAAATTCTTCTGTTTTGGGTAAATGTTTGTTTTACATTTGTTGGGACTATATAGTAGTGGAGAAGAGTCTGAATGATACGGCTGAATGTTTGAATAGAGGAAGAGTTGTTTCGTTCTGCTGTGGCAGCAAATGTTAAATCCATGAGGTTTCCCCGAATGATAGCATCAACGTGTAATTCTGCACAGTAAAGCCATCTTCATGTAACTGGAGGTTTTGGGGAGAGACAGTCATATAGACATATGATATCATCATATGGCTTTGTGGTTATTTTTATTTGGCAAGTGAAGTTGCGCCTTGACCTCCTCTTTAATGATAAAACTTGCCAACATTTAGACTCAGCTAGAGGTTTTATTTCATCAGATGCATGCTTGCACTTACTGTCTGATGACTTCATAAAATGAAAGTAGCCCAGCTCATACTGGCCATGTTTACATGGGAGTTTTAATCCTGATGATGCTCTAATTCCACATGTTTTCCCACCTGTGTTTGGTGTTCTATTTTCCTTCTCCTTCTCAGCTACTGAAAAAAAGTGAAGCTTGTATTGAGCTGGTAAATTATCATCAAATTAATGGCAAAGCTGGTACTTATGTACTTTTCCATGTTACGACAGAAAGAACAACGAGCAGAAAGAAAACTTTGTGTTTTTTCTGGATGTAAATATGTCACTCCGGCCGCTGTCCAATCAAAACCTTTCTCAGTAAGGATGTGTTTCCTAAACCTCAAATCAGAATCATGGTTTCCATGTAAACATGTAGGAGAATACTGTTACACCATGTAACCATACCCCTATCAAGAAACCATTATCAACAAGCTATTAAACTACAGATGACAACGCAGCAACCCCCACAGAACTTTTTGAGAGATTTAGGGAAAATGTTTCTTATAAACAATCTCACAGACATTCATCTTTCATTTCATTAACAAAAACAGGTTATTTGACTTTGACTGGATGAAAAGTGCTTAAAACAATACACAGTTTATATTCATTAGGCAAATAAGAAAATATCTTTTAAAAAAAAAAAAAAAAAGGAAGGTAAAGGGTCCCATGCTTGTTTGCTTTGGGTACCAAAATAGACAAAAAAAAAAAAAAAAGCTTCTCTTTAACTACAACTATGAGGTCTTCAACAGCTTACATAACTTTGGTTTCTCTATGATCAAATAAGACTGTTAATAATGAACAATGTTACTGTTTTGATTTTTTTGCTGTTTATTTATTTATTTATTTTTTCGTCTTGTCCAGCGTTTAAGCCAGCAGGATGATTATCAGGATGCTGTATTCTGCTGAGCAAATTTAAGGGGAGATAATGATATAAAGATATCATAGCTCCACTTGATATTCTGGATTCTCATTTTATTTTTTTATTTAATTTGCATAATTGTTTGTATTACAAAGTTTGTATTGCTGGACCGGGCCATAGAGGATAAAGAGGGACTCAAAAAGACTCAAAAAGAAGAGAAAACAGAAAAACACCTCGTAGAGAGAGAAAGAGAGAGAGAGTGAAAGAAAAAATAAGAGAGAGAGAACAGCCTACATAGATATGCATATACAAAAGCACACAGCCTATATATACACATATTCATACACCTGTACACATTAGAATCATGTTCCCCCTGCAGTACGACAAAACCATCAACTGTCAGGAGAACCAGGAATTGATTCATTCATTATCCTAACCGCTTAGTCTGACGAAGGGTTTGCAGGGAAGCTGGAGCCTATCCCAGCAGTCATTTGGGCGAAAGGCAGGGCACACCCTGGACAGATCGCCAGTCCATCAAAGGGCCACACAGAGACAAACAACCACTTACACTCACTTCTATGGGCATGGGCAATTTAGAGTAACTAATTAACCTAACATGCATGTCTTTGGACGGTGGGAGGAAGCCGGAGTACCCGGAGAGAACCCACGCATACACAGGGAGAACATGCAAACTCCACACAGAAAGGCCACTGACCAAGCCTTGCCCCAGCTGAGGATTGAACCAGCAACCTTGCTGTGAGGCCACAGTGCCAACCACTATGCCACTATGCAGCCTGAACCAGAAGTTAACAAGCGAAATCAGAAACATACAAAGAAAACTACCTGTTGTTAGTCAGTAAACCTGCAGGATGACTCATGACTGTCACATGCAGAACATATAGAGTGGAACGTGTACAGAGAAGAGTGATGCCAATGTGACCCCGCCCCCACAAAGCAAGAGGCAGCCACCCCCAAGCACAGACCCCATCCACCCAGCTTCGGAGCCAGCTAGTCACCCACCAGGAAGTGGCAGAGGGTCCCCAGCCAGAGTCCCCCACAGTCAGGGGGAACAGGCCCCAGCAGGCCCGGACCGGCAAAGCCCGGCCCTGCCGGGCAGCAGCCGCCCACACCAGACAGAGCACGGGCCCCAGGGCCCAAAAAGTCCAAAGGGAATGTCACTTTGTTTTAGATTTTACTTTTCCACATTATTCACTGATGATTTAAGATGGTTATGTAAATTGCATGTTAGATTAAAGTGAAAACAAAAGTGGTTAATAAAACTGCTTGTTCTGAAAGATTTTTTTTTTTCAACAAAGCTAAATTTGCAGTTGTATCTTATCTAGTTCCTGCTATGTAATAATTTAACATAAAAATAGCCCAGATCACGCTGATCTATGCCCTCCTTTGTCATACTGGATTTTACAGCCCTTTTTTTAAAACAATCGCCAGGGGTCTCTGACATCTCAAATCATGAAAGTCCTTGAGAGACTGCTATTGGCTCACCTCAATAAGCAAGTGAACACCTTTAAGGGACCTATTACAGTTTGCTCTTCGTAATGAGCTTCTTCAGAGAGTCCACTTTCATCTGGATGAATCGTGCAGCACTTGTAGGATCTGAAGATTTCTCAAGTGCTTTAAATCAAATTCTCTCATCTGCAGAAATACTCCAATTACTTTGCATTTGTGCATTGTAATCAATCACAAGGGAGTACTTCTGCATTGCTGTGTTCACATAGGATGCATGTCAGATCCGAGGAAGTGCCTCTGTGGATCTACGCAGAGCTTACAGTGGTTGTACTTCTCCTGTATTGACCCAAACCTACCCAAATACATGCTTTCCAAGTGTTCCAACATGTAATTCCATGTAATTCTGTATCATTTCAACTGTGTTCACTTTATAACCAGTCACAGCAAAAAGCTGCAGTATTACCAGTATGATTCCTGAATGTGGAAACATATTAAGCTCAGTAGCTCAATGTGTTACTGAGCTTATTAAGCTCCCCTAAACAACATGCTATTCGGAACTTTTTAATGAGTAAATATTGGTTTCATTGTGCATGTATGGAATTACTCACCTTAATTTTCGGAATGTTTTACGCTGCGCCTGCTTGTGTCAGGGAAGTTTATCTTGTCTGAGCATGTTTTGCTTAGTCCTAAATTAACTACCAATTTCCCTTTGGTATAAACAGTGTCATTCTTTAATTAGCATGTTGAAATTTAGCTCTGTCAATGCAATTTATCAACATCCCAAAGGCAGACAGAAAAGATATTGAACGCATGAAGCAATGTTGCTCTTGCTTCTGCTTCACTTCCTCCATTTTTCGACTGGTTCCTTCTTCATATAACTAATGTACTTTAGCAGTCAATATACTACTTTCAGTACCAAGTACAATCTCTTATCTTCACGATAACAACGTGGGTTTTATAGATAATTGGAGCGCTTTTTGGGGAAAGCCTGGTCTTATTAGGAGAGATGGCATCCATCCCACGTTGGATGGAGCCGCTCTCTTATCTAGCAATATGGACTCTTTTATTAGTCAGCTAAATTGACAACTCAGGGTTGGGACCAGGAGGCAGAATTGTAGTCCTACACACTTTTCTGCAGCTTCCCACCTGCCGCCGCCCACCCAAAACCCCATTCCGACCTTATACAACTTCCCAGCAGTAAGAATTAAACAACACAAAAACACTTCTGGGGTTAATCGTGAAAACCTCATAAAAATAAAAACAATGGATCTAATAAAATCTGAAAATAAGACAATAAAGTGTGGCCTACTGAATATTAGATCCCTCCCAAATAAGTCTTTATTAGTCAATGACTTGATAGGTGATCACCACATTGATTTATTCTGTCTTACGGAAACCTGGTTACAGCAAGAGGATTATGTTAGTATTAATGAAGCTACGCCAGCTAACTATTTAAACTTTCACATTCCTAGAACTACAGGCAGAGGAGGAGGTGTTGCAGCTATTTTTAAGTCAGAATTTTTAATTAATCCTAAGCACAAAACTAACTATAAATCCTTTGAATTCCTGACATTAAATTTATCTCATCCAAAATGGAATTCAGAGAAACCGCTCCTTTTAGCATTAGTGTATCGCCCACCTGGACCTTACTCCGAGTTTCTGACCGAATTCTCTGATCTCTTGTCTGAGTTAGTGCTGACTACTGATAAGGTCATTGTACTAGGTGATTTTAATATTCATGTTGACGTTGAAAATGATAGTTTAAACATTTCCTTTAGCTCTATTCTAAACTCAATTGGGTTTTCACAAAATGTCAATGGAGCCACTCACTCTCATGGCCATACTCTTGATCTTGTTCTAACATATGGTATTGAGACTGATAAGCTCAAAGTATTTCCTCAAAACCCTGTCTTGTCCGATCACTTCTTGTTAACCTTTGAATTCACTTTGATTACTCACTGACCAAAAATAAATTCTACTATAGTAGATGTTTATCAGACAATAATATTACAAAATTTAAACAATCAATTGAATCAATTTTTTCACATCTACCATGTGTTAGCATGACTGAGAGTCCCCCTTTAAGCCTTACTCCTGCTCAGATTGATCAACATGCTGTTACTATAACAGCTTCAATGCGTACAACCTTGGATAATGTTGCTCCCCTAAAGAAGAAGAAATTAGGTAAGATTATAAAGGCTCCCTGGTTTAATTCCCAGCTTCAAGCTCTAAAACAGGCATCAAGGCGTTTGGAAAACAGATGGCGTTCATCAGGACTAGAGGAGTCTCACTTAACCTGGAAAGAAAGTTTAATCGTATACAAAAAAGCCTTACGTACGGCAAGAACAGCTTATTATTCATCATTGATAGAGGAAAACAAAAACAACCCTCGGTTTCTTTTCAGCACTGTAGCTAGGCTTACTAGGAGCCGGAGTGCTGTGGAGCCATGTATTCCTTTCTCACTTAGCTGTGATGATTTCATGTATTTTTTCAGGAATAAAATTGACACTATTAGAGATCAAATTCACAATACTCTTCCTTCTACCTATAATGTTGAGCCTGTTGTGGTCTCCGAAGCATCCTTAGAACCAGGATCTGACTTGTGTCTAAATAATTTCTGTCCTGTCCAACCCTCTGAATTAACTAAAATAATAGCTTCATCTAAACCATCCACCTGTATCTTAGACCCTCTCCCAACGAGCCTCTTTAAGGACATTTTCCCTTTAATTAATACATCACTACTAAGTCTTATCAATATGTCTTTAGTGACAGGATATGTACCACAATCATTTAAAACTGCTGTAATCAAGCCTTTACTTAAAAAGCAATCTCTGGATCCAGAGGTGATAGCAAATTATAGACCTATATCTAACCTCCCGTTTATGTCCAAAATTGTGGAGAAAATAGTTTCAGCTCAGCTACATGCCCACCTGAGCAGAAATAATTTATGCGAGGAGTTTCAGTCAGGATTTAGAGCTCATCATAGTACTGAGACAGCATTGGTGAAAGTTACTAATGACCTTTTTATGGCCTCAAAGGACTTGTGTCCGTACTTATCCTGCTTGATCTTAGTGCTGCATTTGATACAGTCGATCATAACATTCTGTTACAAAGACTAGAACAGGTGATTGGAATTACAGGTACAGCGTTAAGCTGGTTTAAATCATATTTATCTGATAGACTTCAGTTTGTTCATGTAAATGACAAGTCCTCCTCCCAAACTACAGTAAGTCATGGAGTTCCTCAAGGTTCTGTACTTGGACCAATACTCTTCACGCTATATATGCTCCCTTTAGGCAAAATTATTAGACAGCATGGAATAAACTTTCATTGTTATGCAGATGATACTCAACTATACTTATCCTTTAAACCAGATGAAACAAATCAGCCCAATAGGCTACAAAATTGTCTCATAGACATAAAGACTTGGATGTCTAGACATTTTCTCCTCTTAAACTCAGATAAGACTGAAGTAATTCTCGTTGGATCTGAAAAACTCAGAGCTAAATTTTCCGGTTTTGTAATGAACCTGGATGGCATTACTTTAGCTTCCAGTGCTACAGTGAGAAACCTTGGAGTAATATTTGACCCTGACCTGTCCTTTGGCCCACATATTAAGCAGGTTACTAAAACAGCCTTCTTTCATTTACGTAATACAGCCAAAATTAGGGACATTCTGTCTCGGAGTGATGCAGAAAAACTGGTTCACGCTTTTGTTACTTCGAGACTAGATTACTGTAACTCTCTATTACTGGGCTGTCCTAAATATGCCCTGAAAAGCCTTCAGCTGATCCAGAATTCTGCAGCCAGAGTCCTGACCAGAACCAGCATGAGAGATCATATTTCTCCAGTTTTAGCCTCTCTTCATTGGCTGCTTGTTGAATCTAGAATAGAATTTAAAATCCTTCTCCTTACATATAAAGCTCTCCACAACCAGGCACCACTATATATCAAAGACCTCATTGTTCCTTATATACCAAGTAGAGTACTTCGTTCGCAGACTGCAGGCTTACTTGTGGTTCCTAGAGTCTCAAAGAGCCGAGCAGGAGGCAGAGCCTTTGGTTATCAGGCCCCTCTCTTATGGAATAAGCTCCCAGTTAGTGTTAGGGAAGCAGACACCCTCCCCACCTTTAAGACTAGGCTGAAGACTTATCTTTTTGATAAGTCCTATAGCTAGGGATGGTTAGCATCCCTTAGTTATGCTGCTATAGGTTTAGACTGCTGAGGGACATTTCCCGATACACTGAGCTTCTTTCTTTTTCTCTTTATTTCTTTCTTTTACCTCCCCCCCCAATAACAGTGTTGCATCATTAACATGTATGTCTCCTGTCTCAGCAGGTCTCCCTGGCCGGGAGTAGCAGTTCCTGTTGTCTGTTGTCTTTCTGTCCTCTTCCCCCCACACAGCAGAGGCAGATGGCTGCCTGTCCTGAGCCGGGTTCTGCCGGAGGTTTCCTTCCTGTTAAAAGGGAGTTTTTTCCTTCCCACTGTTGCCAGTGTGCTTGCTCAGGATGGGAGATTGAGTTGGACTCAACTCAATCTGTTGGTTTCCTTATATAGGCTGTTATGAATTGGCCTTCATTATGTTTTCCCCTCTGTCTGTAAAGCGTCTTGAGATGGCATTGCCGTGATTTGACGCTATAAAAATAAAGTTGAATTGAATTTAATTTAATTTAATTATCTTCTAACATAATCTTTAAAGCTTTATTGCTGTCATTTGAGGGGTTGAAAGACTGAAGAAATAAAATGGCTAATTTAATTCACTTGATTTCACAAAAATGCTCAGATTTTACAGCCAGTGCAATCAGAAAGATTCATCAGTAGCAATTGTTTAATGTGACTGTGTGCAACTGTGTAAGTTGCTCATACTGTTGCTGCACTTTGGTCACAAAGCAGCCTAGAATCCAGACCCCAGCCAGTGCTGCTATACCAGAAGATGTTAAACAAGTGCATTTGGAAGAGTTTGCCTTGAAAGAATGGTAACCTAGTGGTTACAGAGGTGGGCTTGGGTCTGGAGAACCTGGGATCAAACATTACTAGCCTGTAAAGGTGAGCAGTATCACCATCCTTGGGTGACAGAAGAACTAAATCAGGAGCTGGAACAGTACTGGAGTGGATATTTACAAACCTTTATGGATCAAAAGGAGCTGGAGAGTAATTGGACCAGCTTTTAGCATACATATCTGAAAAAGATTTTGGGAAGGGATTCAGACTCCCAGATCATATGTAAGTATTTAAGGCAGAGTTTATGGCAATGTTGCCAGTTGATAGAGGCTGGCTCTGAAAGGAAAGTATCCAGACGGAAAATGTGTGGAAGTGCAGAAACAGTAGAACATGATATGCTTATAGAGTAATAGAATTCTATGCTTCACAAAAGGAAAATTATTAGAGACTTGCTATCAACCAGGACATGTTTTTTTAGTGTGTAAACCAAGATGAACCAAAATAAATGGGCTAAAATCAAGAATGTGGTTCACTCTTTGCATCAGATCAACATATATAAGCTGAAATAAGAGTGGGGTAGTGTATGGCATGCTGCTGAAGTTTGACTGAGACAACATTAAATGGTAAATGGCAGCGATGGCAGCAATGGCACCTTAGTCACGTCTGGCCTGCTCAACCAAGAGAAAAACCATCCTGGGGCTTAAAAAGACTTCTGTGGCTGAAGATTCTTTTCCCAAATTATCTTTACATCATGTCATAGATGAAGCAACTGTTACTATTCTCCTTGAAACTTTCCTCTTAATATGACAAAATGAAAACAGGTAAAACATCTCTCGTTTCCACAAAGCTGGAACCCCACACATCAATCCAGTCAATCAGAGTTTATACCATATGATTAAGAGAGAGTCACTCTGACTCATGTGTTTTAGTTTCGGGCAGCACTACAACCCAAATGACAAAAATCGATCATGCAGAAATGGAAATTACATCATAAACTGAATTTGTGCTTTGTTCTATTTTCAGAAAGTCGCAATTGATGTTTCAATCTGTGACAAAATGTCCAGTATGACCTCAAGTCAAAGCAGAAGACTCATTTCTCTACCAGTAATTTGACTGTTCAGTGTTGTGCAGTCCCCACAGTTTTCTCATCATGGCTAAAGGCTGTTCTTCTCTCTTTCAATGAAAGGTTTTCCAGCAGTTCTGCAGATTCATTCACTCCAATATATTTACAAATACACAGGTGGAATTATGAATTAGAACTTGATATATGTTTAGCAGTCACATTCAAAACCTGCATGATGTTTTTTATGTTTTAGTTGGACTCAACACCTACAGCTCCCTCAAGGATTAGGTGTAAGATGGCATCACCTGATAAAAGTAAACTCAAACATAATCCACGTTTCACTATCCAGAGAGCTTTTTGTGCACCTTAGAATCTAATATAATCATTGTAGGGTGCCATTGGTGCAACTTCACAAATTTCCTTAATGCACATGCTCAAGCAGATAAAGTTCCTAATGTGAACTTTGCCAAATGTGGTGAATTCTACCTTATCTTTTGAGTCGTCCTTCTCTTCTTCAATCACTGTTACTGTAGCCAAAGCCAGCCTCTTGAAATATATGAAAGAGTTATAAACTTGTTTGAGTTTTAAAAACTCTGCAACTGGTGAGTCAAATAATAAACTTTTAACAGTTCATCCTTATTCCAGATTTTCTTTGGATTCTTCAGATGATTTATTTTGCTTAAAATGTGTTGCATTTGTCTTCAATAATTTTGTCTGAATGTACAGTACTGCTGTGTTTAGCATAGTTTCTTTACATTAGGGGGTCCTGGATCTAAACCACAACTGCAGCCTTCTTGTGTGGTGTTTGCACAACCATGTGTAAATTCCCTCTACATGCTCAAGCTTCCTCTTGCAATCAACGAACATGCAGGTGAAGCAAGAGTGCAAGAGATATGTTCAACCAGTAAGAAAAGCAGGAAGTGATCAGTTCAACTACACCTAATCAAAGCAGGTAGCAAATCCACCTAACAATTACATAGTTTAGAGAACTGTTTCATAAATAAACGCCATATTTTATTTTTTTTAAAATGATCCAGCACCCACCCCATCCATCTGTTTTCTTAGCTGTTTAGTCCAATTCAGGGTCACCGGGAGGGTAAAGCCAATCCCAGCAATCATTGGGCGAGAGGCAGGGTACAACCTAGTCCATCACACGGACAACACAAAGAGACAAACAACCACTCACACACACAACCAATTAACCTAACATGCATGTCTTTGGATATTGAGAGGAAGCTGGAGTTAGAACAGTTCTTTGTGTTTTGTTTGTGTTCCTTACACAGTTCCAATATGCCACTTTCGCACCTTGACTCCTGTACAGATTATGTTTAAGTTTAACCTTTAGCAACAACCCCCTTGGGTGACTTTTCATCCTGTCAAATGTAAAAAAAATACATCGTGAATATAAAAGTTAAAACATAGTCTGAGAAAGCATCCATATTAAAAGGTCAAAGGCAGCTGCTGAACATATTTCTTTTGAAAGAGATTGCTGCACCCCGGCATTTGGTCATCATTATAATGTTGACCAAATGTCTGGATGTCAAACTATATGCCAACACTTCATTCATTTCATACAGAGTAGTGGTAGTGATTTTTTTACTTTGTAAAATTTGTCCTTTCTGGAGATTTATCACTAAAGCTGCATATACATGACTTCCAACTCGACACTCACTTTCACTGTAAAGACTTTACATTTAACTCAGACTCACAATTTGGGAGCAATCCTTATTTTATACATTTTCATCCTGATCTTTTTTCTATCTGATGGAACGTGCTGTCTGCAAGGCATGCAGACCTGTTGCCCCCCATACTTACCTTGTCACTTTCAGGTATAAAAACTTCACACAAGAGACAAATAAAAGGGCAGTTAACTGCAACATCTCAGGCGAAAACAGGATGTTGGATCCACAACATCCAACTTCAATTCATCTTAACACACAACAACACGGTTAAGACAACACGGTTACTGTGTCAGTGTGTTAGTGAATGTAAGGAATAAATAGTGCACATATACAGTAAATACTATCAAGTTATGATTCTGAACATATGTGACTGCTCCCTGCAACGATCAGAGGCGGACCAGGGAGGCCTCAAGACCTGGGAGATCAGCCCAGAGCATGAATCCAAGCCCGTCCACTACAGGGACCGTCCAGATATGGCAGACAAGTCAAAAACCCACTCAGTACATGGTCAGACATGTAACACACACAGAAAGAAACACCTGGTGAAGTTTACAGAAACACTACATACAGGTAGAACTGAAAACACTGCATATTCACACTGAATCCCAAACACTTTTCAAAGGTAGAGGGTGAAGTAAAACTGGGTGGTAGACTCACTCAGTGGGTCTAATAAATGCAAACTCAGCCTGAAAGAAACCATTAACACAGTAAAACAAGCAAAACTGTTTATGCAAAAAAATCTTTCTAAAATATAATCACTTCTCAGTGAGGGATAAATAAAAATCAATTATGCAGTGTTCGAGTCTCGTACCTGAGGCTATTTCTGGCATTACACATGAATCTGTATTCTGTAAATGCTACTCATTAAATCTTGTTTCAACTCAATGATTTTTGGACTAATTTTTCACTTATTCAGTGAGTCAAGGTGAAAATGCTAAGCACACCAAACATCACACAGCCTTGACACTTCCAGCAAACAAAATGTTTAGAATTTAACCAACAGTTTTGTTTGTGGCAACATTTATTGTTGTATGGTTTTTTCATGAGTCACTGAAAAGGACTGGATCAATATGGTTTATCAAATTATCAAATTATCAAAACACCTCATTATACCTCATAAGTTGAGATATGATTATTATTATTATTATTATGGTACATTTCACCTGGGGGCCTGTGATGGACTGGCAACCAGTCAGGGTGTACACTGCCTCTTGTCTGTTAATTCTGGGATGGGCTCCATACTTCACAACTAACATGAATTGGACCCTCACTCCGAGATCAACACGCACCAAACCGCAGTCTCTGCTCTGCTCCTCTCATGCTAATCTTCTTTCCATTCCCCTCATGACAAAGCACCGAGCCTGGGGTTGCCAAACCATCTGAACTGCTGCTCCCACCATCTGGAGCTCATTCCTGAAACTTCTAAGTGACCGTTCCTCCTTCAACTGATGTAATTAAAAGCAACTAAAGTAGCCTTTAGAAATGTAATATAATTTAACATAATGATTTTATTGTGATTTTGTGTTGTCTTTTATGTATTTTTATGCCATCAAGCTTTTAAAGTTTCATGTGAAGCACTTTTGTCTTGTACATGAATGGGGCCATGCAAATAAACTTGCCTTGCTTTCATCATTTATTTTTCATTATTCTTGAGGCAGTTATCTTTTAGATTTCTCTTTTCTGGTAAGGACTTTTCTTCAAACTTAACAGTTCATAAATGAAATATAGAAAATGTGTCAAAACATTGCAATAAATAAAAAAAGAGCTCAAAACACTTTTCTTTTTTTTTATTTAACCCCATTACTAAATCACTTGCATTTGTTCCAACAATGTTTTTGTTGGAGAAGATTATAAATTCCTCAGAAACGTTCTACAATTTAACATCACAGAGATACACTTATATTTTACACAGGAAATGCATTGGCCCCATAATGGATTTTAAAGTGAAGCTTTGGAGGTCTGCCTTCTGTGGCACGCTTTTAGCATGCAGTAATGGTATCTACTGAGCTCCATCAGGTATGAGGAATTATTGCACTCTGCATTAAAACACACTTTTGTCTCCAACTTCATGGCTCTCAGGGCTGTTTTTCTATCCTGTCTTTTAATGTTGCAGTGAGGTAAGACAGGATGGGAAATCCACTGACTACTCTCTTGTATTTTCCTTTTGCTCATATATTATTTTTTTCAGTCTTTCTACATTGCTTGTATTTTTTTAACTGATATGAGACAAAAATAATGTCTACAAATGAATTGTAATAAGATAAAGCAAAAGATTGGATATTTCAGCAGCGCTGATTTCAGCTACCCTCAAAATTTCAGTATTCCGTTTTTTATTGAGCTAATAAAAACAAAAAATAAATAAATAAATGAAATGAAATAAGTAAAACATGGATTCTGCTTCAGAGATGGTGGCAGGGGCTCCAGCTGATCTGCTCTCTCAAAAGAAAGTCTCTTCAAGCACCTTTTATTTCCTTTAATGCTGATGCTGACCCCACAGGTGTTGCTGTTGATGTCTTTTATTTAAAATAGCGACACTTGACTCTCTCCACAAAAAAGGGAGAAAATTGTTGTCGAGGGAATAATCATGATATCAGAAGAATGCTCTCCTCATCCTCTGGACCTTGGTAAATGTTGGTTGATTAATTATGCTCAAATTCAGAATGTCATTTTTTAATAATGTCATTTTCTGCATCAGGTCTGCAGTTTCTTGTTGTCGCTCATAATTGTCAATTCTGTAGACTCACCAGGCGATGAGTCACTAAAGCTGTAGAGCTGTGGATAAGGTTTCATTTAAACAGCAGCTCATGTGCTTCTGCACCCAGTAGATTTTTGTTTAAGATAACTTTCAAATGGCTCAAATAAGGTACACAAGCTGGAGGATTAACTGAACCAAAGGTAGCAGCATTATAAACGCATTAGGCTAGTAAAGTGTTTTCCTACAAACTTGCAGTGAGCTGAAAATTTTTTGCCAATGCTTTGACTACTTTTGGTTAAATGTGTTTTCTTACATTCGCTTCTGTGTATTTTTACATTTTGAGACACCAGTTCAAAAGAAACTTTCAGTGCTTACAAGTTAAAACCTTCCATTCTGACAGCCAGTTTCATTCATCACGTCAATAAAATACTTTCCAATTTAACTCTTAGGTATATCAATGATGAAAATACTTGAATAGATTGCACGTAGATCAATGTGTGTGTATGTATATTAAGTTCTCAAGGGAATCCAGGAAGTGCTGTCTTATAACAACATTGACATCCTGTCAGGGTTTGTGCAAGGAAGAGGACCCAAACACAGCCTAAATGAGGCAGATCAGTGCAGGAGGAGGTGAGGTTTTAATAACAAGAACCAACAGAGATGATAACATATCCAGATATGACATGATCTGACTCATGAACTGTCCAAGAGAAACTGAATCTGAGGCGTACAAATACACTGAGGAACACTAATAAGCAACAGGTGAAGTGGATTATCTCAATGAAACCAGGTGAACCAACCAGAACACACTAGACGATACCTACAAAACAGAACTAAGATGAACCAGAATTTTAAAAAAACCCGGTTTGTGACAAACAACTTGAGATAATGTCTGAAATGTAATTTTCTGCTTAGTCACTTTTGTACATAAATAATAACTAAAAACCTAGTATAATTAGTGAACATTAGGTTAATTCTTTATATACAATGAAATATATATTGTACGGCAGGGGTGCCCAAGTCCAGTCCTCAAGATCAACCATCCTGCAACCTTTAGATGCAACCCCTGTCCAGCACAGCTGAGTCAAATAGCTGAATCCCTCTTCTGCATGTCATTCAGCTCTGCAGAGGCCTGCTAACGAGCCACTTATTTGATTGAGGTGTGTTGGAGAAGGGTTGCACCTCAAAACAGCAGGATGGTAGATCTTGAGGACCGGACTTGGGCACCCCCTTTGTACGGTGTGTATTCACTTTGAATGAATGGCCTACATTGTATGGGCCATTCAGTTATGTTGCAGATTGCAAAACATTTTCATCATCTCGGAAAAATGCCTCCCTCAATCCCACACAAAAGAAAAATTAACAAAAAATATTAATGGTATTATTTTTCAACACTGTTTTTTGCAAAGTTACTAAGGCTGAAAGTGTAACCTGCTGTTCAAAAACAAGTCGGCTGATGAAAGACTTGGCTAATGCTCGGCTTCTCTTTCTTTATTTTTTTCTTTGCTGTAAGGTTTAACCAACTAGTTTAATTTTTTCTAGCTAAAAATTTTAAGATTTAGTGCATGGTGGGATGAAATCTAACTATTCGAATTGCATATTTCAACACTGAACTTCCAATATATGATAGCTAGAATAAGATGCAAAAAGCCTGTTTCTGAGTCAGTAATAGCGTCTCTTCTAGGCCACTGTTGTAACATGGAAATGCAACATGGTGGATAAATTTGGGCCTGAAACACTGTGTTGACTTAAAGAGCTTAATTTAAAGACATTGTACAGAAAGTTTGAAATTTTCTTAGTGATATGCTTTCTTAGTTTTAACCCAGCTAATCCAGCATCCATCATGCATCCTTTTTTACTTTTACGTTCTCTCCAGCCAGTTAAGTCAGACTTATTTTGATTCTTGTTTATCTCTTGCTGTGTGTCTTTCTTTTCCTCTCTTCCTCTGATAATGTCTTCTTGTGTTTCTTTACTGAATCAGCCATCCGTTTAGCATGTGACACAGTGCGTAGAGCAAAACTCGACTGTCACATCACAAGGCATCCCTGAAGAAAAGTTGCATGGTGTGGTTTGTCAGCCTTGGGATGTTGCTAAGCAGTTATAGCTGATCCATGAAAAATATGTCACTGTGACATCAGACAAGCCTGAAACAGAGAGATTTAAGATCAGAAAGTTACATAGCACATCTTTAATGGGTCAGAGATAGTGGCTTAATTAACAAATTAAACACATTACCCCAGAAAATAATCAGGTATAATGGCTAAACTGAAACCAATAGGCAAACTCAGCTAAAGCCCCAAGAAAAACTTTGAAAGACCTTCAAAAAGTCTGAAAAACTTCTGTTCTAGACCACAAAACACCAACTTTGGACCTGCTGCACCAAGGTCCTGCAGGTTGTAGGATATTCAGATTAAATCAACAAGCCTTTTAATGACCCATTTACTTTATTATGTTGCCACAGAGAAACACTAAAACATGAAGGAGACTGCCAAGAGGTCCAGAGTCGGTGATCCCTGCTCTGGATATATCTTTGGAAGCAAACACCAACAAACTGTTCTGGCTCTCCCTCACAGAGAGAGGAAATTCTTATTCAAACATATTTCTGTTTTTTTTTATTAACGCAAGAGATTCTGGGACTAACCTGTTTTAGTTCACATTTACAGTGTCCTTTCTTGTCTTCTTAGAAAAACATAACAAATTTCTCTTGCAGAGGTGGCTAGCAGCTACGTATGTTCGGTACCACATTGTCATCCAGTCCCACTCGACTGGGTTAGCATGGCATAAACCTCATATACCTCCTTTCCTACTCTGCTCTGTGAAGGTGGACACTTTTTCCTCCACTCCGTTTGTTCCCTCCTTCCCTCCCACTCTGGCCTGCTACTGTGTCCTCTCTGACTCAGAGCCTCACTTTACATCTCTTATTCCTCAAATTTTTTTACATCATGGATCTGATTGGCTGGTCTCTCAGCACAATCGATCCAACTTTTTCATCCCGGAGATTGGGCAGAGGGGAGCCTGCATGTCCTGAGGGGACGGTTCCGGCTGGATACGTTCAGGACTCTTGGGCCAAGTGGAGACAGATGTGTCTGGCAGTTTTGTCCACTAAGGATGTGGAGAATGTCTACATCTTTGGAATATTGATGATTGGGATTCTGCTGATTGGCGCTGGCGGAGTTCTGATCTACCTGAAGACCTGTGAGATTCTGGCAGCAACTGGCAGGCTGCCTATCTGCTAGGACATCGGGGGAAATTGACCCCTCCGTTCAGCTGTTTGGAACTGCCAGTGAGGCCAGTCATGGACTCAAGGCCGAGGGCAAACTATTTTCCTTGCCTGAAACCCAAACAACAATCATATCTGGATTCGGCTTCTCAGCGGCTTTGGGCCGGTGCAAACCCCCCTGAGGACGGAAGAAGAGATGTTCGTAGACACTCTGCACACTAAATTATATTCAGTATGGAAGCATGGAGGTACATGTGGTTTTTTTTTTCCTCGACCCTCATGATCCTAATGTACCTCTGGTCTTATCTGTTGTGAGGTGGCACTGGTAAAACTAGCTGCGTGACCTAAGTTCAATTCGACCTGTTTATCTGTCATAAATGTTAAATGTCTGTCTGTCAAATCTTGGACGGGCTGTCTAGGAGCTTGAATTTTCCCTCAGGAATGAATAAGGTATCTTTGATTTGATTTGATACTTTTTGCAAAACCCCACACTCTGGTCACGGCATAATTTCTTTTCATTAATACACCATCAAAGCCTCAACAATGCTTCATGATTACAAAGGTCAGAGCAAAGTACAAGCTAAGCAGAAGGCAAAGTCTGAAAAGCCCTACCCTGGTGAATCATGTTTGTTCAGCTCCACACGGGTACTGAGTGGCAAGTTTTCAGTCACAATGCCAAACAAAAGAAAGTGAACACATAGCAACACAGCTCTGTTTACTCAGAGCTGTATGCACTCAGAACAGTGACTGAACACCATATGTCCATAAGACAGAAAGCTCCAGACAAGCAGCACTGCTGGTTTTGAAGATCTTTGAATGTCCTTCAATGACAGAAACCTAAAATGTGCTATCATATTTAATGTAAAGTTTATTCACTGCACACCCTCTAACAGCCTGTTGTTTATTTCAGATATACAACATTGCTCTAAAATACCATTTGTGTTTCTTTTCATACATACAATGTGATGACCAGCATCTCAAGCCTTTGTTCAGCATAAACCATTTTTTGCAGTCAACCTTCTCTTAGGTGATGAGTAGTATGCTTTTGTTTGAGGGGCCACTCACCATTCTATGGATCTACAGCCACTGAAATGTCTTTTCTTTCCCCAGCAGTCTTTACATTGTTCCTGACAGATTTAAGTAATGGCTTGCAAAAGCCCAGCCATCAACTTCAGCTGACTCACAACTGACTTCTCAGCCACTGCCTCAACACACTGGCATACATGCTGTGTATATTTTATGCTTACATGACTCTTCAAACATCTTCCCAGACTCAAAAAATCTTCCCAAGGGACAAGAAGGTCCAGAGGAACCTTTTACTTACTGGACTGAGATATTGTCAGAGCAAACCAAAGTGGATCCAGTGGTGTCGGATCGTAAGCTGCTTTCAGCTTACAAATGGAGTGTGTGTGTGTGGTGGTGGAGAGTGTGTGTTTGTGTTTGTATGTGGGGTAGGGAGGCAGAGCAATGCAGTGATGATATATACATCTGTTATTCAGGCAATTCGCAAGTACAATCAGCTCAGAGTAATAGCTTTGATGGTAATGTTCTTGGTCGATCAGGACAGACTAACACAGTGTTAAGTATGCTGATGTGTCTACAGAAGCTACAGAAGCTTGACTGTTTATGCAGTTTTCATCACCCATTCTCTCATACTTCGCATAAGAATAAAGCCTTTTCTTTTTCTGTGAAAGCTTGTTAACCTACAAAAACACAATATAGTCTTCCTTTTTCCTCTGCTTTTAAACTGTACACTGGATAGTTAAAGAAGTTTAATGAGATTATTCTGGGATTAGTACATAGGATTGTTGTTTAAAGTTTCTTGCTTCTTTTGCTTGTTATTTGGTAAGTTTTCAGCAACTAGGATAGTGATAAAATAATATGCCTTATTCCAGAAAATGTTTGGACAGCCTGGTTTTATTTAGAATATAAAAAAACATCAGTTTCTGATGTCTGCTGAATTAAACTATTGTACAAAGCAAATTACAACAAAAACTACCCAAAAAATCCCACTCACAAATCAGGCTAACTCATCTGAATAAAAAAAAAAAAAGGGAATAATTGTGCTCAGTATCTTGCAACCACTTAACATGGTGGTGGAGAGATATACATGAAAAAAGTCCATTCTGGTTCTTCAGAAACCAACAAACTTGTCCTGCAATGAATCAGGTGTGTAAACAAGTCACATTGCTGTTACTATTTCTGGTCAGAGTGGCCTGCTTTGTTGCTGGTTACCAGTTCTGTTTTGTATGGGGGTGACACATCTGCTTCTGTGAAAGCATTAGGCGTTCATTGATTAAAGGCTTTTGTCAACCTTAGGGCTGTCATTTCTTTTTTCAGAACAGTAAATAAAATCAATAAGACTCAAACAAAAAAGAAAACAGTATATCTCAAATGTAAAGTAAATGCTTAATTTCACCAAAAACTGAAGGAACCAAAAAGGTGAGAAAAAAAAAACATCGCCTATGATGTTTTCATGGCAATTTGGCTCAAGGCACATTATTGCTCCTTTAAATGGCATCACAAACTGGCAACATAAAAGGAGAGTCACTAAATGCTTCACACATTTTTTTAACCTCTATTTTGAATTTTCTCCTTCAGATGGGCAATGTTACTTCTGATTTAAAGCCACTCCAGACATCAGGGAGGGCATTGACCTTTCACAGCAAACATCTGATGACTCCCCATGGACCTCTACTTGAGGAGAGCTTTTACATATTCTTTTTTTTTTTTTTTTTTAATTATCCATTAGGCCACTGAAGCATGCTTGCTTTTGCATAGACACTGGGTCAACAGCTAGCCAGCAGTTAACAGATACCAGACAGCATGTGGGGACCTCCAGCAGGGAGGCACTACTGCCAGAACAAACAAAAAACCAGGGAGGATGTATACCATCCTTCTGAGCAAAGAATTGTAGTACAAAAAGGTATAAAAAAAAAAAAATCAATTTAGTCAGTCATAGGTTGATTCATTCATTCATTCATTTTCTAAACCGCTGAATCCAATTCAGGGTCGCGGGGAAGCCGGAGCCTAGGTTGATAACATACCTTTTGTTTTTATACCTATTTAAAATGAAAGTGGTGGTCTGGGTGTTTGCTGTAAAGGCAGCTCAGCACCAAGCTATTCAAATTCAGAAAACAACTTATTTCATCCGTACACATTGTAGCAACAGCCTCTTCACAATAATTATAGAACCAAGTAGAATAACAAGTGATATAATCACTTCTAAATCTAACTGGGAAAATTGTTGGTAGAGTTCCCATAAATTAAACAATTGAATTACATGATTCTATTTTTGTACAGTTTTTCAAAATTATTTTGGAAATAAAACCACACAAAATATGTAAATACATTTATGAAATAAAGTAAAGGTCATATAATGGCATATTTATCAACATTATACGAGCAAGTACGAAAGAATATTACCATACATTATTTGAGAACTGTCCTGATTTTTCCCAGTCGTCCCTGAAGGCACCCTCCTGTGCTGATGAGCTGATGATCTCCACCTGGGCCTCCTTCTATTTAAGCAGCGGGCTCAGGATTTTTGTTTGCCAGATCGTCAGATTCTCTCTGCTCGCTTCCAGCCTTCCGTGAACACTAGATTACCCCAGTATTCCTGCCCTGTTTCCCCTTCTCCCGAGAACCTGCCCGCCCAGAGTTTTTCCTCTTGCCTCTTCCCCTCGCATGACTACTTGGTGTATGGACCTTGGACTGGACTTTGGATTTGGAATTTTGGATTCTGGACAAACCCCCAATTGCCTCGGGTGAGAGGAACTCCCTTTTCTTCCTTCTTGGGCATCTTCCCCTGAAGTTGGATTCGCCCTGTGTGCCATCCTGCACTAACCCTCTTGTCATCCCCAGCAAGACACAGTCGGGGTCCTCAAGGAGGACTTCAAGCCGTCCTTGCCATAAGCCTCCTGCTTCCTTGTCCCCCCCGTAATTGTCAATAAAACCTGTAACCAGTCCTGAGGTCTTCTGTGTCCTTTGGGTCCCATCTCCTGTGCCGTTACAAGAACAGGAGTAACACATAGTAAACATGGAAAGTATTATATAGTATAATTAAAATGGTTTAAAAAAGAATTATCCACATTAATTTATAAAAGACAAAAAATATAAAAATGTTTGATAAAGAAATAGTTAATTTTAACTGTTTATTTGTACATGTTGTGTGTACCTTAGCAAAAGAAATTCCTTAGCCAAGAATTAACAAGGAAATAAATAAACATATCAAATAACTTTCCCCTGTTGTAGTAAGTGATAGAGAAATAGCTATTTGTTATTGGGAAAACAATAGTATTTGTTAGAAGTATTATAAGATGTATACTGCAACCACACATCTGTAACCTGTTTTTGCAAACTGATATGTTTCCTTCAAAAATAGAAATAGTAAAAGTCATTCACATCAATAAAAATGAGGAAAGATTTCATCTTACCAAATACAGACCAATATCAATACTTCCATAATTCTCAAAATTTTTGAAAAAACTATTTATTTATACTTGATTAATATAAAACAGCAGTGGAGCAAAAAGGTCGATTTTGTTGGCAGTGGTGAAACTTGCAGAAGGGATCTCTAGTTCTCATGTTATATAAATGAATAAACTAGAGAGATATGGTATAAAAAGTTTAGCACACACGGATAAAATGTAACCTGGATGATGGACATCAACATGTGCCATTAAATATTGTAAAATCATAGGGTTCCTCAAGGGTCTGTAAAGCCCAAGTTATTCATATTATATATCAATAATATTTACAATGTTTCCAAACTGGTAAAATGTGTTTTGGTTCCTGATTAAACCACTTTCTGTTGTTCTGGTAAAACTATGCTTGTTCTTTGTACTTTATACTTTGTCTTTGTACTTGTCCTTCTCACTACTGCTGAAAAACTTATAATCAGGATATATACTTATAAGCTATAATCGGGATAAACAGGACAGAAATCTAAAGACTGCACGCAAAGAAATAAATTGGAAAGATAACTTTTTTTGTGTTGGAAGCTTCGTGTAAATAATGTGAAAACAAAAATGTACAAAAAAGGATGTCCTGAACAAGTTCGTACACACTTTGTGTTCTGTAACGCTTCCATACTGAATATGAGTCATTGTGCAGAGATATGGAATAGTGGATATAAAACAAACACCCTTCCTATTCTGAACATACAAAAAAGAGCTATGAAAATGATAAATTTAATAAAATTCATAGAACTAATTTACATTTGTTAATTTTAGGATTTAGTTGAATTTATAATGACACAGATAAAGTACAAAACACAAAATAATTTACTTTGTTGCAGTACCCAGTTTGAAGTCAAGGAGACTTAACATGAACAGAGGAAAAAGGATTTTAAAAAAAAAGAAAAAAACTTTTTTTTTTTTTTTTTTTTTTTGTTTTTTTGTTTTTTTGTTTTGTTTTTTTGTGTGGTTGTGTTTTGTATCCAGTGAGAGATGTTGAAATCTAATCAAATTAATAAGAAGGAATGTATGATCTACAATATATCCAACACTGCAGGCAACTATGAAAGCCTTGTTGCTAACTTCGACTTCTTGGTGCATTTATGTCTTAGAGTATGTGGGTATAAGTACACTTAAGTACATATAAAATTTAATTTATTACTTTATCATACTTAGTTTTTCTAATTACTTTCTTCCATGTAAAGCACATATTATTATATAGTATAATAATTATGGGCAGTGCAATAGACAGATCTCCCACTGCGAGTCTTCGAAGAGCGAAGAGTTCCAGCAGTCTCTGACCTTCTACACTTGGACTACAGCAAGGTGATGATTGGATAAAGCACAACAGGAGGTTATGGGTATTGCTGAAAATTGCTCATTGAAATTCGCCAGCTTTATGTCACCAAAGTCCCTTTCAGATATGAGATGCATAATCTAACTGACCTCATTAATCCACTTAGGTTTGAAACTTAGACAGAGTCCACTTTTTATGGTAATGTTACAGCAACAATGTTCCATCATCTCTACTGCAAATGACAGAAAAGGTTGTGTTAAACATTTGATTCTTGCCATTTATACAGGACTGAACAGAATATGGATGGCAAGATGTAGTGATCGGTGCCTGGAGCAGACTGCGTTTTAGTGTCAAAAAGGTAAATTAGCATCTAAAAAATATGGACTTGGCACAGAAGTGTTGCGCTGTCATGCTAATAAAAAAAAGTTAGAGAATTTATCACATTATATAATATGATAGTTTATTGTGAAAACTTTAAATTTATTACATTATAATGATACGTTTGTCAAAGTGGGACCTTTTTCTTTACGTTCAGCTTTAATTCTTAATCGCCCATGGTTTTACATTGTTTTTAAGAACTTGCATGATTTTACTTAATACTGGCCTGCGTTTTGTTTTGCTTGCATTTTAATCTGGTTTTAATTTTGGTTGCTGTGTTTTAATTGCATGTGTGTGAAAACCCGGCCATGCTTGAGGACAGCTGCTCTCAGTTTGGTCGCCACACCCTCTGTTATTGGATTGGACAAGAGCTAATGAGAAGCCTTTTTAAGACTGAGTGCAGATCAGAAAAGGAACAAAAAAAAAGAAAGGACAGGAGCAGAGACACGTGGACATTAGGAAGGCAAAACGACAAAGAGCAAGCTGCTGTGATGCTGAGACCTGGAGTGCTAAAAAGGGGACTATCCTAAGGACTGCAGGGAGAGGCCCAGAGATGGTGTGGAACGGACCAGGACAAAAGAAAACTGATGCAACACTCACTAGCAGCCAAGTGAAGGAATGTGGGAAAGCTAGTGTGCACCAAAAAGTGCAACTACTTTCCATTTGTCATTAAGACTGCTCAGTGTGAGCTTCCCCTCTTTTCTCCTCCACAGTGGCAGAGCAGTGGATGCGTGGCTCCGGATCCCATCCTTTGGAAATGGAAGACTGGCTTGGATTTCTAGTGGGAGCTTCTCAGCTCAAGCCAAGAACAGTTTTTCTTTTTTGTTTTTAGACTTCTACTTCTGTTCATTTTGGGACAGGGGAGTTTTAAACCAGCAAGTCTTGTTTTACAGTTTTCAGGTTTTTTTTTTTTCTTATATTTTTAAAAATGGAACCAGAAGAATTTTATTGTAAATAAAACTGTAAACTCTGCCTGGCAAGTGCTTTTTTTTATTTTTAATCAGTGGACTCATTTAGCTGGTATTTAAAGAACCTTCATACTTCTGTGCGACACGTTTTGTATTGGAAGTGTAGAAAATAAACCATATTCATTGTTATATGAGGACACCATGAAGATAGAAGACCAGAGAAATGTCTAAATGGACGATGTACTTTGTAGAATACACTGATGGTGAAGCTTGGAGGATATTGTGATAAACCAGGCAGGACACGTCTTCCTGTCAGCAACATAATTCTCCCAGTCCTAGCGCTGCATATAGCCTTTTATAATTTGAATTTTAGCATTCAGAAGACAGTAAGGCCATTGGCATAACTATGTTAACATGTTAACCAAAAGCAACACACACGACTAGACCCACGCACACACCATCTCAATGCATGCAGGCAGGTGAAGTGCTTTGCTCATAACCTTTAAACAATTAATCCATGACAAACATGATGCATGTCACTCCAACATTTTTAGGTTGCAGCAACATCTGCATACAGTACTTTATGTTTCACTTTTTCACAATAACGCTGTCACGTTATAACATGCTATGGTTCATATTCTTTTTATTAGGGTGAGAGCGATACACTTCCATAGCTTGGGGACTTTCTGACTTTGGCAGTTCAACTGCTACTTCTATTACACAACAAACTGAGAGATGAGTAAGTACCATCATCTGTATTATATTTTTGCTTGATTCCCAAACCCTTTGTATTTGCAGGCACACATGCAGCACACTGTTGGGAAGCTGACATTGTTTCAGTTCAGTTAACATTTGAAAGGATCATTCAATAACATGCAAATCACATTCGGAGACGGTTGAAACATTAAACGGAGCTTTATTCAAACACTTGGGTTGGATTCACATTGCATGCCCTCCTTTTAAATATATTTGACAAATGTCATTGTAATTGTTGAAATGGGTTTTATATACATATGTTTTATATATATCCCAGCATTCCAGAATTTTTTTTCCCTTCTGCTGATGTCTTACCAGAGAATGGCCCAGAATAACGAGTTCCACTTGCCATATATATTGGCTTAGTGCCTGTCAAACGACTTGACAGACTCTCTGCACCTGCTGTCACTTCTTTCTAATAATAGTGCAGTAACACTTGCATGCACAAACACAGCAAGATTAATAAAATCACACAAGAACATTTTAAAATACACTGACCACAGTTGTAATCACAGTCAGAAACAATCAAGTTTCCTCCAACTCCTTCACAACACATTCTTTTTCAATAAAAACAGTTGTTTTTCTTTTCATTTTACTGTCAGTCCATTTCAGTTAAACCTTAAGTGTATTTCCACATGTATCTGTTCATCATGTAACCCTCATCTCACACATATTCTTACTTACAAACCGGGCACGTATGTAAACATTCTTGATAGAATGATTTAAGAATGAACGACATCTGTTGTGCCTCTCATGTCGAGTTCACAAGTTTACATGCCTGTCTTTTTTTTTTCAGAGCACCTGGACGTACCTTCCCAAAAGCCTGTTTAAGACATTGATTATTTGTGCAACAGTTTTTTTTATTTGAACTAGGATTTGATAAAACATCAACTTGTGAATTGATTGTGTTTTGTAACTAAAACATCACAATGAAAGTCATTCAAAGCCACCTGTTAACAAAGAAAGTTAAATGAACTTAGTTAGTTAAACTGAAGTTAAATGAACCACCAAGGACTTCTAATATGACCAATTTTGATAAGCAAAGTATAAAATGAGTACCAAACACAAGCTTCAACAACTTTTTATTTATTCATGATTAAAACCATCCTTCATTAATGCTCGCAGCAGTAAGACAATGTAAACAGTGGAAGTGGTGACCAGACTGCTAATCCCACCAGACATTCTTCATGCACATCTTTAGTGGTGCAGTGAAGGAGTAAGTTAGGACAAGTTCATCAACCACCCAAGGACTTTTGTACTGTCACTTCAATGTCAATGAAGAGATGTGTACAGGTCCCAGTAGGCTTACTGCTTAGTTTGAGTCTGATTATTTAAAAAAAAAAAAAAAAAAAAAGTTCAGGTCTTTGTTTCTTTAAAACAATACAGATATACAGCATTCACTCCAAGTGATTCATGTAAAGCTCTCAATTACCTTTGGGAGTTGCATTTTAGAACTTTTTTTAAAGAATGAGAAGGGTTAACTCCATATATATCAGACATATCTAGCTGCTGTAAGGTTACTTGAGCACATTCCTGAAAATCTCATGATAGTAGTAATTAATAGATTGTTAATTAAACTTTTTCTTCATCATATATTTATTATATTAACATCTTGTTTATTTTGTCTATTACTTTGCCTCTTATGCATTTGGGGTTTTTTTTAACAAACCACTTTGTGACATTAGTTCTTAAAAACTATCATAAAACTATTTTATATGTTCTTGTGCCACTGGGATGTATATAAAGGCTGTTTCATGTGCTGTTTCAGAGCATATATGGGAACCACATAAAGTGTACCTAAGCAACCATATTTTTAGTCCATTAGAGCCACTTTAAGATGAGCTACCAAGTAGGTAAAAACATGAGTCATGCTTCTGCACTTTACTTTCTGAAATGTCAGCATGTCTTTGTACTTAAAACTTGAAGGTAAAATTGTGCAGCGGCGACTAGAATGACTCAGATTGAGCCTGACTTAATAAATAAGTTGTTCATCTCTTCTTGTAAAATGGGCACCAGAGTTCTTTTATTAATATAATATGTTTGAAAAGCTGCTACTTACTGCGGTGCAACAGGGAGTGTTACACAACTAAGAAATTAAAACAGTTTAGTTTTTCTTTTGAGGGTTTATTAGTAGCACTTATTTGGCTTTATTGACTTTGACTGAGATCTAAAATTTCACTGCAGTCTAAACAAGCTGCTTTTCTTCAGCTTTGTTTATTTCTGTCTCATTTAAAGTGGACGTAGATTCATATTACAGCAGGTTTTCTTGAACCAGTGAATTATTGATTGACCAACTTTGACCCATAATTTAACTTTTAATAGTACATTGATGTTGCAGACAGAACTCAGTACTGTCATGATATTGTGTTATCATGATTGATGAACACGATATGAACATTAAAATCCTCTGAACATTAAGGTTTCATTGTAGACGCCATCTGTTTACTTTGATGTGTTTCTCTGTAAAAAACCCAGAAATTGTTTGTTTTGATTTGAGGAACACGGCAAAAACAAACAAAAAAAAAAAAAAAAAACTTAGAGAACTGATCTAAACAAATAAACTACAAATGATGAATCAATTTTTAAATCTTAACTTTCAAAGCATTACATAGTTAGACTTCTCTTTATATTGTGACTTTTTTATGCCGAACAAACAGTTTAAGGCAATCCAAACAGAATTATCAACCATTTTTACATGTGTGGTTTCAAAATCAGTGAGACAGATCTTTCCAAGCAGTAGCATCATGACTGCAGAATGCTGCAGAGGCATTTTTTTCATTCCCTGGCATAGAATGTGATAATCTGCAGGTTGAAAACAGTGTAAAACAGTTTTGAATTACAAAATAACTGAGAGTGATCGTTTTTTAATTTGTCCATCCATCCATCCATCCATCAATCCATCACACCATACCTACTTTATGCACATCTTTAATGGTGCAGTAAAGGAGTAACAGCACCATCCATCCATTCATTGTCTTAATTGCTAAGTCCAATTCAGGGTCATGGAGAGCTGGAGCCAATCCCAATCCTTAGGCAAGAGACAGGGTGAAACCTGGACAGGTCACCAGTCCGTCATAGTGTTTTGGCTTGAAAAACTATTTACTGTGTTGTATTATATGGCTTAATTTTAAATAACAAATAGTAGTGAGCTTTAATGTTAACATTACCTATAAACAAAAAAAAAAAAGAAATAAAATAAAATGAAAAAAAATCATATCAGATAATGTAAACTGAATATAACAAAAAACAAATGCAGCCAAAACAGTAAAGCAGCAACATACCTGATATTATTTCTGATTACAGCCAATGTCTTTGTTCCTTGTAACCAGAAACTTTACTTGCTCTGTTAACATGGATATATTGTCACATGTACTAGCATGTTATGTCAGTTTGATGCTGAGAGGCACAGATGCAGACCAGGAACACCAAAAGAAATGAAACACCTTTAACAGGCTTTATGCCTTTCCAAGGTTTTATAATCAGTTTCCGTCAGATGATAACTTTTTGCGGGGGAATGCAAAAGTATTATAAGGTATTGAAAAAATGAAAACTCCTTTCGTATCCCTGAGAGGTGTCAGCAAGATGCACTTTCACTTCATCACAAACTAAAGTAACACCACTCAACTGTGACATTGTGGTGTTCTAGACTCTGCATCATGCATTAAATGCACGGCTCCTCATTATTTAATCTTCACATATATCATATCATATAAGATACATGTATGTATTAAAATAGCATCTAGTGAAACTGTTTTGACACTGTTGAAAGTGCAGTAATATATATATATATATATATATATATATATATATATATATATATATATATATATATATATATATATATATATATATATATATATATATATATATATCAGTTTAAGCCATGAAGTTTGTTTTTTTTATCAATGCATATATTGTCTACTGCAGCAAAACATGAAATAATTTCAAATAATGACGACACAAGAGAATTTGCCAATACTGACATAGACACTTTATTATAATTGAGTTACATTGCACAAAAAATCTAGAGCAAACAGCTACCATCTGGCTAAACACCCAACTGTACATACACATTTAGTACTCAGTGTATTTGAGAAAAAGACAGAGATAGACAGGAAAACACAAAAGCATGTATTTATCAACACAAGAAGATCTGAAACATTATAGACCACTGCAGCCCATTTAATAATTCTTCATATCAAGAATTTACTAATGCAAACCTAATGAGCCTTCTGCTGTGAGATACCACATATCTCATGTCTGGCCAGTCACAATCAAAGCTTTATAACTATAACAGCAATCAATTTAGGTTTTCCTAAAGAAGGCTAAGCTGTTTAGCACCCTCTGTCTGGAACCAATTTGCACTATCACTATAATTTACACATTCCAACTATAAGTAAGCACCTAAGGCTGTACAGTGTCATAGCAGCACCAGCAAACTTTTCATAACAGCATTGTTTAAACGACAAAACAAAACCACAACCGTTTATTTTTTCAATGTTGCGACTGATTAGGAAAAGACGGTTTTCAGAGAAAGTCTTTATTACCTTTTGTTGTCACAGAGAAAAACAAATCAACAGTGAATTTGTAACAATCAAGAATGCTTTCAGTCTTTCTTATTCTTAACAAATGGAGAAATAAGATTTCCAACAACTTTAATCTTAAACCCTCATTTAGCCTCTAACAGTATTGACTCATGTATATACACGGGAAATGTATGAGGAACTCATACACACGCATGCAGTCAGACATACAGCTACTGTACACCCACAACACGCTTAAGGCAATGGTGGCCTGGCAACTGTGACTGCTCGAGTAAATCTAAATGTGCCCTTGTATGCTGCTCTAACCTTTCATGTTCATTCCAAGGATGCCTGCGGCTTGAACATGCTGCTTAGAAACATGGCACACAGCCCAAATCACCAAAACATGACATCAGCACTTTCATTTACAAAACATTAATAAGCAAATAAACTTCAGACTATTTCTTTTTTTTTACATGATTGACATCTGATTTTTGTAAACTTCTGAATATGCATATATCAACAATGCAGGTGATGAGCAGGTGTGGGCAAATGCATGATGCTGATATGATTTATATGTGCTGACATTCGCAGAAATATGGCTGTACTAATCTAACATCTGTCCTGGAGACAGTCAACAACAGCACTAATGAAATAACCACATTAACTCTCAGACAACACAGCCTTTAATCCTCATAATCATTTTCCACAATATGATTTCTACATTCCACATGGATCAAATGACAGAATGGCTGAAATGACTAATACAGTGTTAATCCACTGCAACCCCGAAGACTATATTAAAGCATAACTCATACTGGAATTCACATTGCAAATGTCAATTCTGTTCATCTTGATGATTTTATATTAAAAAAAAAAAAAAAAAAAAAAAAAAAAAGGAAAAAAGCTTGTTATGACTTGGTTTAAAAAAAAGAAAAATAAGCAGGATTTTCTCTCTTTTTCTCTGGTTGTTTGAATGGAGAATGACATCTTTGTTGGGCCAAAAGAGAAAGAAGGAAAAAACTGGATTGCCAATTACACAAAAATGACAGGATTAATTACACAACGAAAGCGCGGAAGTCACTGTTTGCATTTGCTAATCTAAATCATTGGTGGCCAACAGCAGTCCTGTGAGTATTCTGAGTTTCTCTGCAGCAGCACGCCCGACTCAAATCAATCAGTAATTAGCAGATTGTGCAGTTTGATGTCAAGGTCTGCACAAGTCTGCCAATTAAGTCTTATGTGTGTCAGGTGTGTTGCAGTAGGGAAACTCTGAACACTTGCAGGGCAGCAGACTTTGAGTCGGACACCCCTGATCTAATAGGCAACTAATTTTACATTAACTTATCAGCAACCGTCTTGAAGGTTCTTCGTCTTCCAAAGGAAAGGTGGATTCAGTGGAGATTAAAGTTTGGGTACCAGTCATATTACTGAACAGAAAAATGACAAGGTAAATTTGAAGGTTACCAGACAAGCAGATCAATAGCAAGGATCATCCATATTGTATTTCTAGTTTAAAATGCCAAATTTTATATGTTAATACATTTATATGTTATAAATTTATATGCTAAATTTCTTGTTCATCAGAATTGTGGTCCTTTTGCTTCCATTTAGTACAGCAAACCTACCAATGAAACACAATGCTGGCATAATAATAATTTTTAAAGAAATCCTGTCAGCTCATTAGACCTGCAAAGTTTAGGGTTGAAGATTAGTTATTATTAATTTAATAATGAAAAAGTTGTTTCTTTGATTTAATGCAGCAACTTAAGACTCAACATTATAATTTATTTTTAAAGAACCATATATCGTTCCCTAATCTTAACCAAACATTATTTGACCTGGCAGCCTGGATAGGAATACAAGTAGATGGTGTCAAAACAATCCAACATCCTTTTACATTGCTGTTAAGATAACAAAGCATAGTGCTTCATTTAATCATAAGCTCTTTCTTCTTAACATAAACTAGATAGAGATTACCTTCATCAATACAAAGAAAGGAGGGAAGTAATTTAGTACTTAATTTAAAAAAAAAAAAAAAAAAGAGAGACAGGATAAAATGCCAATCACCAAACAATCTGTTATATACAAAGGACCCAAACACTGCCTTACCCAAATGAGCAGGACTGAAAATGTGTACATGAACACCAATTACATTTAAGCACTTTCTAGATTCGTTTGTTTAGTGTCCAATAAGCCTATTAGTAGCAGTTACATATGTTTAAGAGACAGCTGTGTTGGTATGACAGACTAATTAGCCATAGCAGCAGTGTGGAGAAAGCACAGAGACAGAGTAGCCTACAGCAGCTGACATATTGGCTATGAATGAAAAACTGAGGAAGAGTTGAACACCAGTTAATGAAGCTCCAAGATGAACTTGACATTAAGAAGGATTGCAGGCTAAAAGAAAAATCAATAGATGTTTAGGGATACCATTATAAGTAGCTGTTGATGTGACTGTTATTCACACTGCTTTAACGGGGAGACTACAGTTCAACATTGTTTTTGTTCCAGAAAATTATTTTTATACATGGAAGAATTATATTCATTACAGCACAACAGAAGAAATGCTGTTCAATATGTGCTATGTGTACCCTCACATTGCTGGAACATTCAGATTTGATTAGCTATGACTATAGCCATCCAGTCACCCCCATTTACTTTATAAAAATCAGCGTCACTATAATATATATATATATATATATATATATATATATATATATATATATATATATATATATATATATATATATATATATATATATATATGTATATGTATCCATTTTCTCTTGCTCATCTGGGGTTGGGTCATGGGGCCAGCGGCCTAAGCATGGAAGCCCAGACTTCCCTCTCCCCAGCCCAGACTTCCCTCTCCCCAGCCGTATTTGCCAACCCTGCGGGGGGGATCCCAAGGCATTTCCAGTCCAGCCAAGAGTTAGAATCCCTCCAGCGTGTCCTAGGTCTTTCCTGGGGTCTTCCCTGGGGTCTCCCGCAGGGACGTGCCAGACCACCTCACCATGGAGACGTCCAGGAGGCATCCTGACCAGATGCCCCCTCATCTGGCTCCTCTCTATGCAGAGAATGCTCTACTCTGAGTCCCTCCCGCATAACCGAGCTTCTCACCCTATCTCTAAGGGAGAGCCCGCCCACCCACAGGTGGCTAAAATGAGGAAACTCATTTTAGCCGCCTGTACAAGATCTCCTTCTTCCGGTCACGACCCACTATAGGTGAGGGTAGGAACGTAGATCAACTGGTAAATCGAGAGCTTTGCCTTCTGGCTCAGCTCCTTCTTCACCACGACAGACCGGCGCAGAGTCCGCTTTACTGCAAATGCCGCACCAATCAGCCTGTCAATTTCACGCTCCATTCTTCCCTCACTCGTGAACAAGACCCTGAGATATTTAAACTACTCCACTTGAGGCAGGACCTCCCTACTGACCCATACATTTTTATATATATATATATATATATATATATATATATATATATATATATATATATATATATATATATATATATATATACATTCCTCTGGCAATAGCTGCAGACAGTGTCCTTATCATTCCCCAGCAGCAGCATCACAACTGAGCACCACTGCTGTTTGTCAGATACACTTGTGTCAAAGAATATTGGACCATTTATTGTGACAAATGGCTACACTTCTATATGGAGGAACAGGCTCATGCTCATGGGATTACTCTGCAATCCAAGCAGCAGTGAAAGTGTCGGCAGAGTCAATATGGGTGCACACAATCCTTAAGGTAAGGAATGCCACGCTCAGGTATGGCAATAAGGGGTGGGAAATGGGGGAGATGAAGATGGCAAGGAGAGAAATTATTCAGCTCAAGCAATAATAATTTTATGTCAACCAAGCAGTTTGGGCATCATTATTACAGACTGAGTGAGCACTTGTCGATTTATAAAGGCCATCTCATTGTCTTGACTAAAGCTGATTGATTACCCAAAACGAGTGTGTGTTAGTGATCTGTTAACTTCATTACAATTTGTTGCAGAGGAACCTTCAACGATTTTAACTTTTTCCACACTGTGGAATAAATTACAGCAACAGACTTTATGTCTAAATGTTTTCTCAATTTTTTAAAGATTTAACTGGCTTTTCCATTTGCGTAAGTCATTATGAGGATGTCAGACTGTGTAAGAATTTCAAGAAAATTGCCTTCACACCTTTTGTAGTCTGGTTAATATTTAGACATGCTAATGTATTTTTGTCAATGAAATCAATGAAATAATATTTTTCAAATGTGCTAAAAACATACAAATAAATCAATACCAGTGAGTTTTAAGAGGACTCGAGCTGCGTCTCCCATATTACTAGAATAGCGCAAAACCAAAATATTGCAATAAAAAAATGGAATCAGCTACATTTCGAAAAAAAAAACCTCAAATATTGCTAAAATTTTTGAAAGCTCTCATTAGGTTGTTTTTCAGACATTTTGACTGTGATAGAAGTTTAATGAAAAAGTGTAATGTATGGGGGTCATGTGACTACTTCATTTCCAATAAAGATGTCGCGGTATGGAGCAAACAACAGCGAGAAGCAGAGTTTTACAATGAATTAGAAATGGAAATGAGGGAGAAGGGCTTCAAAGAGGTTGTGGCAAATTGTCCACAGCAGGTAGAAAACTCCAAAATAAAACTACATATCAACCTTGCGTAACCCGCTGTACTCGTAAAGTCTTGTCAGCCTATGAGATGAAACGGGAACTGCAGGTTTTACGCTAAACATAGTTTAAAAGAAATACCTGTAAATCATAACTGTAGTTTGTCAAAATTTTACAAATGTTGCTTTTATTTATTGGAAAACTGCATCTAGTGTTGTGATAATAACCAGCCTGCATACCGTTCTCTTGAAGGCAGTTTGAATGAAAATATCACAAAGGTTTCAAATCAAGAAGACAAACACAAACCTCCAACTTAGCATAAAGCTATCTTGGACTATCTTCAGGGTGATTTGAAAGTATTTTCTGTGAGTACAGAGAGATAATTTTTCCTTGGTTTGGAACTTTCATTAGTGAAAAAGTCCTTGATTTTTCTGGAAAGGCCAGCACTAACACTGAGACATTTCACGGTAAGTTTTAGTGATGTAAGAAGTTTAAAAGTCCATCCTTAGATTTCTAAACAGCATATAAGAGAAATAATAAGAATAGCATGACGACCAGATATAGAATTGAATAACAACTTCTTCCCTCAGTATGATCTTAAAGTAAAATACATACATTTATAGTATGGCATCATAAATCTCGACAGTTGAGTGGCGGGGTTCGATCTACATTCCTCTGTCTTTCAGAAAATACAATATTATCAATTACAAATGACGTATTTCTCTTTTTTCAACCTTAAAGCTTCAGTAAAATATGTGGCGACATATTTAGAGCATTGGTACAACATTAAAACACAACACACTGACATATTATTCACCGTCAAAGATCTTGCAACTCACAGATTATTCGCTGAAATTTTGCTTATAGCAGAATGAAACAGCATCCATGATCATTCTTGTTTTCAATTTGTTTTAGTTTATGACACCAGATTATTCTCTGATGGCTTTTCAGTAACATTTAACTCCTCTCTTCACTCTCCACATGTCTATATGTAAATACTAGTGTACTGTAGCTGTTATACAAAGATTTTCTTTTCATCACTACGAGATATGAGCTTCTGGATATATCTGATTATCAGGAAGAGAGTCATAACTTTATGTGTGCATGTGTTTTTGGTGGGTTTGGTAGAAGTTATAATGTCTTCATCGACACACCAGGGAAATCAGAATCCTGCAGATTTAGTGGTTTTCAAGTGTGGCTCATACACACAGACCCAGGCGGCTGCTTAACAGTATTCCTCTAATGCTGAGATGCTACTGGCAGATACACAGTCACCTCCCGGCTGCAGTTCACTGCATTCGGGAACATTATCCACAGAGAAATGTCTGCTTCTCTGAGGTTAAATAATGAGTTACGAGGTCAGGACATGTCTGCTCGAAAGACAATCTATTTTTCATGATGTCACTTATATTTTATGTGCACACTTCAGATGAGGGTCATCTAGACTAAAGCCTGACGCCAGTCATCATCAGAATCGCGTGGTCAAGCCTAAATAATGTCAACAACTAGATAAATATCTGACTCTTTTGTTTCACAGATGATCCAGTCCACAGTGGAGTAGGTGGGGTTGGGGGGGTGCTTGTATAATGCTCTTGCTTTCAATTTGTCATCTGTGTGAAACAAAGGTTGTCTCGGTGCATTTGAGTCATTAGTGAGAGTGGAAAAAAAGGTACATACAAATGGGAAATACATGTAAGATTTCTGGGCATGTAACAATTTTTTTTTTTTATAAAAGCTTTTCATAAAGTGCTGTGATTCATATCACACAAGGAAGAAATTGCGGACCTCTAGAATTTAAAAAGGAAAAAAAAAAGCACAAAGGGAGGCCATTCATCATTTGTTGTGAGACTGACAGCATTGTGTTTTGGTGCACTCAGTGAAATATGCTCGCTGACTTAGTCTGGGATGGCTGAGGTTGTAACACAATTAGTGTGGGAAGAGTCAGGCTGCCAGAGTCACAGGCATGCCTAGCAGACCACCTGACACAAAGAGACCCCTGAAACCTCCTGTCCACTCTTCAGCCTGCAGGTGAGCTCAGCAATGAGTCACACATTCATTCATAAAACTGCATCAAACCGTTCTCTTTGTCAAAGGAAAATTTAGCCTTTTAACATTTACCTCACACAATGCATACATAGATTTTATTGTTTCTCTGGAAATGCTTCAGTCCCAAACAAAAGCCTTTGTTTTACCGACTAATAAATAAGCTTAGACTCTAGAGGAGGCAGCAAAACATATAGTAGACTACATCCTGCCAAGGGTGGGTTCACAACAAAGAGAAATAAATGTTTTAAACAGATTTGTAATCTGAATAGGTGAGTAATCCCTGTGCATCAACCCTCCCAGGGTAATTGCAACATTGCAAACTTAGTCTGCATTAGAATAGTCTAGAAGATTATCTTAAAAAAAGTATTCTTTCTCTTGTTTCATTAAATTCACTGCATGATTTTGGTGCAATGATAATCAGATTCTATGTGGTTGTTTGTTTTTTTCTCATCTGTCCATGTTTTTCACTTGGTTTCATCCTGGATATGGCAAGGTTTTAATTTGTTTCTTTTTGTATTTATATTTATACACACACACACACACACACATACACACACATACACACACACACACACACACACACACACACACATATATATATATATATATATATATATATATATATATATATATATATATATATATATATATATATATATATATATATATATATATATACATGACGATATTAAAGAGCCGTGACCTTTCTTCAGTATCAAAACAGTTTAGATTAATAAGATTATACATATTTATAATTTAAGTAACATAAAATAGCCAGTTTTCTCAATGGGATGAGATAATTTACCAGTCAGTATAAATATGATACATTCAATTGTCAAATTCAACTCATCAATAAATAGATTTTAATTTTGCTCGTTTTTTTGTGCTGGTTGGATTAATATTTGTTCATATATAGTTTTTGTAGTACGTTTGCATTTGCACAGGGGGACTTGTGAAGTTTTATTTAATAAGCAGGAATGCACTGATACCAGTATCAGGTATCAGTCTGATAATATTTTGGTATCGGCCAGTAATACTTGGGATTTAGAAGAGCTCTGATGCGACCGATACCTTTTTGACAAAACGATGGTTGTCAAAAGTTGTCAAAAGTACATTAATGCAAAGAGATTCACTTGTGAAATTAGTGGCTATCTAAACAAATAAAGATTTTACTGTAACATTGATTAACAAATCCAAATTAGGCATCATCTCATTCAGAGGAACTGATTCTGGGCCTTGTCACAGCAGTGTGCCCTCTTTGTTTATTAATTTCAATTAGTTTGCAAGCTTTACATTTGGAATTTCTGTCATCTTGTGTCCAGAAACAAAACTGATACTGGTTAAAAATGTTAAAAATCTGAATTTAAAGAAATATTTACAAGAGAAATTTTGGGTATGTATGTACCTTGTTACAGCTGTGAACTTAATCCACTAAAAAAAAACTGTATCCTCCTTATTATTAAGATTCTGGCAGTTTTCAAGCCTTACAATAATAGGGTGGCCACAGGTGACCCAGCTGATATATCACATTGTAATAACCACTCAGTTGTCATAACTGCCATTCTGGTCCACACTCCTTGTCAGTGAACTGTAATTGGGTTTATTGGTACTTACATTGATACTCAGTATTGGTGAGCACTCAAATGTAAATACTTGTACTGTATTTAAAAAAAGGGTGGAATTGGTTCATCCCTATTAAAAGAACAGATTCCAATTAACCTGTTCTCAGAGCAAAGTTGACACTAAGAAAAAAAACACAGCTGAATAGCACAGATTCCACAAGCACTTTAAATAATTGTCCAGCATTGCACTAGATGTGTTGTTGTTTTCACCCCCCCCTACCGTCACCCAGCCCTGTCATCCATTTGACAGCTCATAAATCAGTTCTCATGACTTCATTTCAAACATTACAAATGTGCCCATGAGTTGATGCTCACACTGAAATCCCTAGGGTTACAATTTGTCTGGGATTATTATGCAAGAAGTAAATTAGGCAAATCAGCATGAGACAAATGCAACACAGTATTTGAAATCAGGCACTTAGTCCACAAGGCAATTGAATTATGATCATTAACACCAACTAATTTTAGCAACTGACAGCAAAAATGAAAACTACATTTTGAAAGTGCCTTCAGATGTTTTGTAGCCACACGACTAATAAGATAACTAGACTACCTCCCTAAAATACCACACAGCTCAACCCTACTAACAGTATATTCTCTGCACCATACACACTTAAACACACACATACAAAATGCACTCAAAACACAGTAAACATTTAACCAAACAATTTGCTTTGGTCCACTGTGACAACAAATAATCATATACTTTGTTTTTGTGCTTTTTTAATATAACGGTGAAGATATTTACACTGCAAAAATGGGTTTCATTAAACAATCTTTACACACTTTGACTGTCAAAGATGAAGCTTATATACTGCTACATTATATGACCTGGTTCTCCTCTCTCCATGATCACAGCCTTTGCCTGAAAACAAAAGATGTGGATGTTATGTTGCCATAGTAACTGTCTGTTATAGATTCTGCCTGCATCCATCTCCCTTCAGCAGGTTCCCATGGTGCTGACTGTAGTGTAACTAAACTTGGACATGGATGCACCTGTAGCCATGACGTCTTCTTCATTATCACGGAGCCCATGACGACGGTGGTGGTGACGACAAGGTGCAGCACAGCACGAGAACGTGGCGAGCAAAGCCTTGCGGAAGCGTGTGTTCATGAAGCAGTAAATAATAGGGTTGACGCAGGCAGAGGTGTAGCTCAGCAGATGGATAAAAGCGATAGGTGTACCTGAGAGGGCACGTTTGGCAGAGATGTCATCGAAAGCCCGCCAGGTGTTGGCACAGTATAGAGGCATCCAACAGAGAAAGAACAGGACGATGATGACCACCAGCATACGGATGACTCGCTTCTTGGCCTCCAGCTTGGCCTCTGACGTGTTGCTTCGTGGTCTCTCTGCCTTGCTCTGTCTGCTCGATGCAGTCATGGTGGACATCTCCATCGACTGTGGCCGCTTGACCACATTAACATAGCAACCATCTCCATCGTCACTACAGTCGGAAACAGTGGAGGTGAGGCCATTCTTCACATCTGTATGGGTGAAATAAGCAAAGTGAAAAAGAGTATTTTTGATTCATTTCAATGTTATAAAACTCAACACTTTACGGTTGCATTTAAAATATCATCACCTAATATAGAAAGAAGGCTTAAATTTGTTTTATATTTATAATTTTGCCCGAGAAAAACAATTCACATATTACAGCTGATGCTACTGAGGTACAAGGTGGAACACAAAGCAGTGATACAGTCTCACTGGGCAACTTGATTTCTCAGTATTCTTACAGAAAACAGAAAAAGACAAATATCACACAGGGAACACAATGACTTAGCAAACAGCATGATTTTATGAAATTTAAATCCTTAAATAAAACAATATATACAAAAATCACATCTTTACATGACCTTACCTACCAAGCCTCTCTACTGGAAACTGTTCAATAAACGTCATGCAAAATGGAGAGAAAACTTTGCTAAATAATTTTTATCTTGAAAGTGGCCAAATGTAAAATTTTCTTTCAAAATTAAATGAATACATATATATATATATATATATATATATATATATATATATATATATATATATATATATATATGTATATATATATATATATATATATATATATATATATATATATATATATATATATATATATATGTATATACATATATATATATATATATATATATTTTTTTTTAAATCACTGATCAATTTATTTTAGTGCTTAATTTTGGAAGGTAGCTATCTTAAATTATGCTGTTGGATTGAAAATAACTCTAATAGAGAAAATATGTTTTATCTTTGTTTTGTTTTTTCCCTGTGGCCGCTTGATTGATTTCTTTGATGACAAAAGCACCCATTTGTATGGTTTACTCTTGAGTGAGTCATCGTACTCCAAAGAGCAGCTGCTCTCCCTAATGGACCAAAAAGTGACTAGCAGTTCCTCCTGACCCACACAATCATCCATTATGGAATTTAATCATCCTGTGCTTCTAGGAATGATAAAAAAATAATTTAAGTATATTTCTAAAGCTTGAAATAAACCATTATTACAGTTAATATAACTTTTAAATCACTTCTGGACTTTTAAATTGGCCATTGTCCAAGATATTTACTCTCAAGATTTCCGAGTATGCTTTTCTTTTTATTCATCCTCCTTCCCATCAGTTGCCTGGTTTCTTTTTTTATTTGGTGGTTATGTTTTATTCCCTTGTTTTATATTTCACATACTGTATGTTAGATTTTAACTGCTAATATACTTTGAACAGTCTCTGTATTAATTTCAACAATCAGATGTTAATGCTGAGAACCCTTGGACAAATCATGTCAATCTTTGTACACTCATGTTTTATTTCACCTGCATTCGTGATAACGATCAAAGCAATAATGACATTATGAAAAGGCAGTTACTTATTATCACATAAACTACGCAAAAATAAAAAGTATTTGCCTGACTAGTGGATTCTAAAATGATGGTGGTACTTATTAAAACCCTTTTTTATACTTATTAGAAAATTACCTAAAAAAAAAAATTTAAAAAAAAAAAAAAAAATCCTTTGGTTATAAAGTAAGAGTTTATTATAATATTTGATCATGTGGGTATAGAGGGTAAGACTTATTCCTCCTTTGATTGATGATCGTGCAGTTGTAAGTTTTCACCTAAAAAATGCACAGTCATTTTTGCTTCTAGTCCTGTTGCATATGTAATTATATGAGTTTTACTCTCAGAAAAGGGAGCATCATATTGGACTTATCTATTTATTTCTCAACTCTTCAGTGTGTATTGGAGATGACCTCACCAGTAGAGTCCTTCTTGTGGCCCATCTCGAACTGGATTCCTCGATAAAGCTCCCTGGAGATGAGTCCATAAGCAATAATCATCACGACCCCTGGAATTGCGAACAGTACAAGAAGAAGCAGAACATACCTACAAGAAACAAATGATAAGTTTTACTAAAAACCTGGGAGAAGAATTAACGCAGACCTCATAGCTTATCGTCACGTTGTTCTCTGGAAAAATAACAAATCACAAATAAACTTAATCTTTATTAAATTTCCAGAATTCCCAAAGACCACCTCTGACATCTCAAGGCATAAAGTGCCATTTCAAAGTGCTGTAAGCACAGAAGTACCCTTTAACAGTGAACGATAGACGGAGAGAGAGAGAGGCACGACTGACACACAGCACTGGCAGAAGTTAGAGTTGGGTAGTCAGAGTAGAAAAAGTTTACAAAGAGAAACTGCCTCTTAAAATGTGAAAGTCCAGGTTTTTCTAAGAGCTTAAGCGAGAAATATCACGGTTTTGGTTACAGGAGAGTTCAGTGTCTGCTTTACCACTGCTGGGTAAAGTGAAGAAACTTAATCCCCTTGCAGGACTACTTCTTCACCCGCAAGGACGACTACCCTCATCGCTGCCTCCCAACAATGGTTCAGAGGCTAAAGAAAGAAAATGTAACTTGTGTTTTTGTCAAAGTTAGGTCCAACAGAGAAGCATGGTTACTAAACCACAAAAACTTTGCTATTTAGGATGAAAAAGACAAAAAATAACTGTTTATTGTAGCTGAATGCTCCTGTGGGTAGAATATTTCGTTCACCTGGCACATAAACCATCCTTTAGAGAGGGTGTGTATATATATATATATGGAAATATTTTGAGCCAAAACTGCAAAAATATACACAGATCCAAACTTGAAATCAACTTTGCACAAATAAACACAGATATACACAGTGTTGAGTGAAACCACTAAAATCCTGTTTCATCATAAATCTAAAATAAAAACACATGGAAAACATTGTCTTTTTATCAACCGACTGAATGTTCCCATAAAAACGCTCAGCTTACACACTTCTTAAAACCAGGTCCAAATATGGAAGTGAAAAAAAGTTTCACTTTACTGAAGCTGGCCGGTTGAAAGTATGCAGACACATACACAAGCCGCCAATGATTCTGCTGAAGTTTATTTGATACTAAAAGAAACACTGTCCAGACGGCAGGTCCTGTAAATATTATATAGATTCGGTTTTATGTGTTCTTTTGCACTGCGTTACCGTTGAAATACAACCTTGTTCAGAACAGTTGTATAAAGAAAAACTTACTAAAGCCTCATTTTGAATAACTATAACACTGGATTATGCTATATGTGGACCTTTGGGTTACTATTACTTTGGATGAATATGAGGATTACTGAAGAATTAAATTTAGTCAGTTTTCCACTGTTTTGAATTCTATCTCATTCTGCTCATTGTGGCTCTTTACGTTTCTATTCCTGATAAACCGACCTATTGTTTGGCCAAAAATGAGCCAGCACTTGTTGTAGGAATTAAAAATATATTTATAGATTTAAAACATATATCTGGAATCTCACAATGATTAACAAAGAAGCATAAATCAGCCACCATCAAATACTTGAACAGATGTTGAGTAGATTAGATTAAAATAAAACTTGTTTTTGTTATTGTAGGTATGGATTATTTGCGATATCTTATGAAAACTTTGGCTCATCGACATGCTTATAAAGCAGGGCTAATTGGCAAATAATTAGTTCTAACAGTGCAGAGCCAACACTGGGTTTAAACATCCCAGTGGGGCCTTGTTTACATAAAAAACAAAAACTGTAAACAAAGTGAATATTCATTATGGGCAGTTCTTGTCACTCTGCTGTCAGGAGCACTTTTCATATCACTGTGTCAGAGATGAGAAGCTTTTGCTCTATGGCCATCTTCACCGAACCAAAGGTGGATTTCTAAACAAGAACACAAAAGCTCGCCCAACTGAGATGTGGTAATAAGGAAAAAAGTATATTAAAAAATGCTAATCTTGCAAAGAAGTAGTGTAAAAAAAATATTTTGTTTGGAGTGTTTGTCACATGACAACTACATTTTTATTTTGAGCTGGTGGGAGAACATTTCATGTTACTCAGTTACTTTCAGTCTTTTTTCTGTTGACCTGTGTTTTCACATCTCTGAAATGTTTGTGTCCAGTCAGTAAGTATAACAACCGATACTTGAACCTTGATATACAGACGTGTAAATAGCTGGAACTTTTAAAGGATAAAAATTCAAATAATTCACATGTGATCCTGGCCTGATCCTTCATGTCCTGCAGGAAGTTTTGACTCACCAGAAGCGTAATGTCTGTAAGGAAGGGTTAATCCGATCTGCAGCCGGAAGCTAACTTTAAACAAGTGACCAATTTGGTTTCTCACATCTTAGTTTGACCAAATGGCCTTAAAATCTTTGCAGAACTGAGAAAATTTGAACAAAAACATTTATCTAAGTGCTGAGCGCAGACAAGTATCTGTTTGCAGATGCATATCTGACTTCAAAATATTGTGCAGGTTTCTGCAAATAGCACATATTGTAGATGTAACCCATAGGTAATGATGTCTCAGGATAATTACATTAAATATGAAGTTCAATGTATAACTGCTCTCACTGAACATCCATATATTTAGTATTTACCATTTGTAACCAGTGGTACTTGGATTAAGAAAAAGTCCCCATTTGACACTCCAACACTTACCAGCTCTGCTCTGCAGTGGCAATGGGCCACTTGTGGCGACACCGGTGTCCTGTGGTATTGTCAGGACGTTGAAAAGACTCCAGGTGACTGATGACTGGATAAGGGATCATGATGATGAAGGCCAGCACCCATGTAGCAGCAATCACACGGTAGGCATGGGAACGGGTCTGCCACACCCGTGACTTCAGGGGGTTACAGATGGCACTGTAGCGCTCAATTGCAATGGCAACCAAGCTAAACGTAGAAATGCTCACTGATATGCCTGCAGGGGGACAAAAGAGATTATTTGAAAAGAAGGTAAACATAAATGCTCCCATCTGTGCTCAGATATTTTTTCTTTTTTAATGTTGTTGAAATTTAAAAAAAGGAAAGTTATTTTGGCTCAAAGTTCAGAAAACGGTTTGGAACTTTAATAAAAACCTCCAAAAACAAGGTTTTTAGTGTTCAACTCATACCTGTGTCACAATAAAGATGGTGTGAAAGACGTGCTTGGAGAAAAATATAGTGCAGAATGGTGAGGTGGGGATTTTTATCTGAATCTTTTGGGACAGGAAATCATGTCGTGATATGATCTGGCATCTACAGACTCACAGGACAAGATGGGAAATTACTCCTTACCTCTCTTATCCATGTCCTTGTTAATAATACAAAATGTGTGTGTGTGTGTGTGTGTGTGTGTGTGTGTGTGTGTGTGTGTGTGTGTGTGTGTATGTTATGTTGTCAAAACATCTGAATAAAAAAAAACAAAATAAACACCAGTGAAGCAATAAAAATTAGCCAACAGTAAATAGCAGTTTGACTGCTGCTTCCAGTTGATGGTTTTCTTATTTTACTGTTTTTCGTGTTTTGTTTTGTTTTTCTTTTTTTGTTTGTTTGTTTTTTGGTTTTTGTTTCCAGTTTTCACACACATTTCTGCCCTGAGATGGACTGGCAAACTGTCCAGGGTGTACACTGCCTTTCACCCAAAGACTGCTGGGATGGGCTCCAGCTTCTCCGCGACGCTTAATCAGACTAACTGGTTAGGATAATGAATGCAAGAAAGAACACACATTTCCTTCAATGTCAACCTAACCAGAGTTGCATGTTGTGTGGTGCATGTAATGAAAATAAAGAAGTTATTATATTATTAGATTTCCTTTGTGTCTAGAGTAAACATTTGGTACAAAACAGGTGTGTACATATATGTATATATATATATATATATATATATATATATATATATATATATATATATATATATATATATATATATATATATATATATATAAAGACTAAATCACACTTCCTTATGAGGCCCTGCCAATGAAAAATATTCCCACCGCATCATACATCATACATTGAGCAATGCAGTCCGTATATATATATATACGGACTGCATTGCTCAATGTATGATGCGGTGGGAATATTTTTCATTGGCAGGGCCTCATAAGGAAGTGTGATTTAGTCTTTGAGAAAACCTAAACTAGGACAGAGGTTTACTAACACTGTCCCCAAACATACTAAGCACACTGGGTTAGTTTGGAAATATTTAAATGTCTTGGAATGGCTGACTCAAAGCCTAGACCTCAATCCGACTAAGAAGCCATAAGAATTAAAGATTACTGTACACAAGTGGAAGCCATCCAGTTTGAGGGAGCTGGGAGAATCTTCTTGACAACTGGGCCAAAATCCCAACGGGTAGATGTACCAGAGTTATAGAGGCATAACCCAAGAGCTTTCCAACTGTAATTGTTATAGAGTGGTCCTTAGTTAACAGAAATTGGCCTTTTAATTGTCCTCACTATAATAACATACAACATCTATTAACATTGCACAACAATACAAAGATCTGCTTGAATTAGAAAATAATTTTGTAATTCAAGAGAGCAGAAGAGAAGAGAATGCAAGAAGAGAATACAAAAGTCATAAAACTACCAACCGTGACAACTGTGCAAAGTTAAAAACTGATGAAACCGCTGGGTTGTAATAATCAGTTCATTGTTTTCTAAACTGTTTTTTTCTTCTGTTTCATTTCTTTAAAGGTGAAATACAGGAAAATCCCCCCTGAGTAAGTCACTAGAAGAGAATACAAGGTGAAGTGCATATAAGTGAACATTCTACTCATAGAAAAGGCAATAATAATATGATAAAAAAAAATCTGAGGATGTGCAGCTTTTCAACAGTTATCAGTCTCTTTTGTAACATGGTTGACATGAGGTCAGAAAACTTGGTTACTCCCTGATTGCAGCAACTACTCCTGTTTGATTGTAGAAGGACAGTAATAGATTGCAGCATCTCATGGTTTACTGCTCTTCTCATTTTCTCTAAGAGGCAGAAAGTCAATCACTTTAAAAGACAATTTTATATCAGGGTCAAAAAAGTTTTGCTCATTTCATTTTATTTTCAGGAAGAGGTACAACTACACAAAAAACTTATTTGGCTTTAATTTTGAGGTCACTTTTTAAATTTAGCAAATAAGTGAAAAGAAAGAAAATATATTTCTTTATATGTGCTTGTATGTTTTATTTGATATTTCTGTGGTTTTATGTCTGTTGTTTGGACATTTTTTGCTGCTGGTTTTCAGTCTATGATGCTATTTGGCCAGTTGCTATTTGTGGATTTTTTTTTTAGCACCACTATGACCTATCTGGTACCAATGCACCACAGGGCTTCTGGACAAGAGTCACTGTGCAAACTGGAACACTGCGTGTGGTATAGGGTTACAGCCTTTTTTTTAAAAAAAAAGAAATATGTCACAGCTAGAGTCATAAAAACTAAAGCACAGCAGGACAGCAGCCACATTCATAGTGACAGTTGTGCCACTACAGTCTCAGCAGAGGTCAGACAGAGTTAAGGAACCAGAGGAACCTCTCATTTTCTTTTCACATGCAACAGTGTGGAGTAGAGCCCACACACTCACAGCCAGCCCAGTTGCTAGGAGAGCATCTTGCCATGTTGAACTCTAATTATATACAGTGTCTGAATTCTTTATGTAGCTATTTTCATTTTTCCTAAAGATATTTCATTTTTACATTAATAAAGGAACAATCACAGACAGGTGAGATTAATAGATTCAAACCTCCTCTTTGACTTGACAGAGCTAAATTTGAGCACAGTGAAAAGTACACATAGCTTATTTTAGCCAACAGGTTTCTCAAAAGACAACTCCTATGCTCCACGGTGGATGAAAACACTAAATAAATGTTAGAATATTAAATAAAAGTACATTTGGTTTTGAAGAAACAAAACAAACAAATGGCAGCACAACTGGACAGTCTTATTTTTTACTTAGTCAGAATTTAGCTCTGCCATTCTTTCAGGTTCAGTCACAACTTTTCTTTGTTTTTTGTTTGGTGTTTGTGATTTTGTTTTGTTGTTGTTGTTGTTGTTTTTCTTTTCTTTATTTGCATTTTTGGACCAATCACACTTTTATTGATGGGGAAAAAACTGAGGATGTATGTTGCAGATCTTTAACTGATTAATTACAAATACACACAAAGCAGGTTTCCATGATCAAAAAAGTATTAACTAAGTGCATAAAATTACTGAACTTTGATGTAAACAGGTATATATTTAAAGACATTCAAATTTAAACCAAAAACAAAATGGCTTGATATTGCATATTATCTAACAGAACATTCTTAAACTAAAAATATAAAAAATATAATATAATATAAATATAGCATGGATATATGCCTGCTCTGTTTTGCTGGACAGGATCTGCACATACATATTATGAGTGATGGGGGGATGTTTTAATGAAAAATATACAATAGTTTATTCAAACTTGTCTAAATATTAATTTAGATCATGGTTCAATGTATTCTTTTAAAATTAAAACTTTAATAGCATGTATGCATCAAAAGTTTAAGTAACATGATTAGTTGTGAGGTTTTATTTACTTTTTAAAAAATATAAATATAGAAAAATTCAGCCAGAACAAGTCTTCATTGAGAATGTACTGTCATCCACATGGGAGTGGGGAACGGATCTTAAACACAGCTCAGCACAAGACCAGCAGACTGCTTTCATCTGAACTACTTCTCTTTGTCTATTTACATACTTCACTGGAAAGCCAAAGTGCTCCCAAACAGGAGCTTTTAACAACAGAAGATGAAATTTAAGCTCTGGGTTCTCCTTGAAACTATCGCTGGTCCTAATATCCACTAACCGGAGGCTGGGCTGTTGTTTTTTATGGAGAAAGCATGTGAAAGGCAGCTACTTTTCTTTGTAGGAACTCCGTATACCGAAATAGATATAAGAACATTACAACCCTACTATCAAGCAATTTGCTGCTTTTCTGTTTCAGCTACTTGGAATTCGAGTTCCAAAATGTAAAGTGCATCTGATACGATTATTGGTAATGTATTGAATAAACTCGCATTTGCATTCATTTTCAGAACTGTAGATTATTTAATTGCTCTGTGGCTACTGTTTATCATTTAAAATTATTACTCTTTCTTTCTTTCTTTCTTTCTTTCTTTCTTTCTTTCTATCCAGCTTGACAGAAAAGTAATAAATTACTTCAAAGTATTTATTGTCAGGCATTTATTAAAGTTTATCATGATGCATCTTTGACACAGTCGTATACAAAACTGCTTTTGTCTGAGTTTTATTCTAAGCATGTCTGTCAATCGAGAAGCTTGACTGAAATTCCCAGTGGTTGATGCACAGCTAACCTCCATTAGGAGGAAACTGACCTCCCATCTGCAAGTGTTCATCCCAAAGCACTGAAGTAGGCATTGAAGGCATTAGCTAAGCTGCTTAAAATGCAGTGAGATCAGCCATTAAATGAAAGTTTAACATAAATTCCACAGAACAAGTTTTTCACACCAATTTCACACTGAACAAAAGACGTTTATACATGTATATATATATATATATATATATATATATATATATATATATATATATATATATATATATATATATATATATATATATATATATATATATATATATATATATATATATATGTCTTAATACTTGTCTTTTTGATCCTGTGTTTTGTTGCTTTCCCTTAACACTGCCTTACTCACCCATGAGGTAGGTGACTATCTTGCACATAGCAGCTCCAAAGATAAAGTCCTTCAGGATGTTGGGGATGAGGGTGAATGGCATGCAGATGATGGCCATCATCAGGTCACTGACAGCTAGAGACAACAGGAAGGTGTTGGTGACGGTGCGCATTCGCTTATTGACCGAGAGCACCACAATGATCAGCAGGTTGCCAAATACACTCAAGAAGAAGATGAGAGAGTAGAGCAAGATCCGTAGTGTGTGGTCCTCTTCTGAAACAGAAAAAGACAGGATATTAAAGCGTGAAGGTCTTTGTCCAAATGAATCAATTCAACAGCTCTATTTCACCTGCGGATTTTATTCCATCTTTAACAGTCGGGATGCAACAGTAGTCTAAATATTTTTCTTCTTGCTTAAGTACTGAGCAGACTTAAAAGCAAAGATAATCAGATATTTAGTTTTTTATTTTTATAAAAAGACAAATGGTTATTAGTGTGCTCACAGCAGCTGGATCAGGAAATCAAATTTGATGTTGCTGCTAAAAATAATGAAATGCCAAGCTTTGATTGCCATAAACAGTGGAGCTCTGCAACTAAAATGCTAGCTACATTTGCTGCTCAGAAAAAGAACTGACATCACAGGTGCAGTTAAGACATAATAGTCATGATCTCTTCCATGCTCTCTTTTTAACCATGTATTTGTCTGTTTAAATATAACCAATGAGCAAGGGCCTTATAAAGTTTTTATGTTGGAAAATAGTCATTGCTAGAGTAACTATAATGTTTATATCATGACAGGCAATATCGAATATATACTTCATCTTTTATCATCAACTTAATTTGTTTTGTTAATATATATTTATTTATGCGTTAAGCCTGCAACATGTTGCATAAAACAGATTAGGATGGGGCAAATTAGGGCCAAGGATAAAGACAAAATAGAAACAAATGATAAAGTAAATAAATAAATGAATAGAATGAATAAATAAAACAAAAAGTTATTTTAAAACGATTCGGTCAATAAGTGCGATCCTGATTAGGTATGGAATAATGTCTATTAAAGGATGCACCTTTGAAACACAAAGATGATCAGATGGTTTGTTTAGTTGACAAATGTATTAAAAAAATTAAAAATTAAAATTAAAAAAAAATGTAGTAAAAAACTTGAAAATTTTTAAGAATAATGCTCTTCAAAGATTTACATATTTCATATAATTTAGTCTACAGTGCCATAATTAAGTGAATTAAACCAAGTAATCTACAAAAGGGCAAAGGATCAGGCTCCGGCTGGACGGTGAGCCTCGGACAGCATCACATGAGAACTGTTATTCATCAGTAGCTGCTGCGACCACATGCGAGAGGGATTACTGTCAGTGACCTTTGACAAGCATGAAGTTCCATTCATATATGTGACTTCTAACTTTGTTCTGAAAAAACTCGCATTGAAGCTCAGAGGCATCAGAAATGATGAAAATCACTCAGTGGAAATGTGATTGATGGGGGCATTATTCCTGACTTTTTCTGAAAAAATGGACATTATGAGCATTGGACCAAAGAAAAAGACACTCATCCAGACTGTTTACAGCCACTTAAATTATTCTGGAGATGTTATGAACTTCAGTCAATTTTCTTGGCAAATTTCATTTAAACTTAGGAGTGATAGCTATCATGAACAATGTTTATTTCCTTCTAGACTTCTTTTCATGGGGACTTTCATAAATTTCTAAATGAAACCAGACAAAACAACATTTTCCTTCAAGTAATGGATGCAGTGGACCTGCCTCCAGTCCTGACCAGTCCCTAAAAGACAATATATTTCAAATATTTCAAACAAAAAATGTGTCAACCTGCGCTAGACGTACAGGGTTTCAGCTTTGCTAATGTGGATTTGTTAAAAACTTTTACTTATTCACTAAAACCTGTGACTGGTGCATCCGAATGAAGACTAATCTCTCACTTTTTATCTGAGGAAGCATCTGGAAAAGACACAGACATCAGAAATAAAATGCTTTTAAAATCCAGGGAAAAAGACGAGTAATAATAATAAGGTCTACATGCTCAGGTCTATATGCTTTTATTAATATGGTGTAAAAGTCCTAAATGTCAGGAAAAAAAATACAAAAAAAAACCACTCTTAAAGACATCAGATGAGTAAGTGAAAAGAGATCATGATCCCAAAGTAATTTACTCAATCTCCCATTAATTATCGTGTCGTGTGATATCGTGAGCCATTTAGTCATTTTTCAATTTGTCTTCCGGCAGCAAAATCTCATTAACTCTAAAAAAATATTTCACTTAACTATGTTAAACTTTCACTAATCTTTTCCCATCTCTCACAGTCTTATGCAAAGGCCGCCTACCACAGCCAGGAATTACTTTGGAAAATATGTGTATTTGTTGTTCTATTGTTTATCAGACTTACCTGCTCATATTAAATGTCCTAAAAGCTGTATTGTAAAGTATTGAAAAAAATAAGCCTGCTTGTGCCCTCAGCTCCGAGTAGTTTCATTAGATCACAGCCAATAAAGTCCATGTTATTTGATTTCTCTTTTATCTTCATCTCACCTTGTTCCTTTGCTTGCACACAACATTTTTCCAACAGGTTGCCTATTGTGTCAGTGTCTGTGGGGATTTAAAGTCCCAGTGTGCGCCACACATGCAGGGTGCAAATCGCAAAACAGACAAGCTCTAAATTTCATATGGCTGAAAAAAGACAGCAGTTCCTCGACAGCAACAAGGACTTGCTCATGCTGAAATCTCTTTTTATAAACGTTTATTGTTTTGCATGACAACTAATTCCAATTCTTATGGTGATATACTCAGAGAGTAGAGGCCTCCACCAAGCAGCTCATTCCCACCCATATTGTGAAGAATCCTTTTAGAAATTCTGGTGTCCACAATTCCTTCCAGATCACTCTTAAAGTTTAATGCAATCTAAGTTAGACCAAGACCCAGATCTCAGAAAAAAGAAATCACTAAATCTTTTGCATAAAGTTGCTAACAGAGAGACAGATAGATAGATAGATAAACGAGGGGAAAAACATACAAATTAGCCCTGCATTGTGTGGGCCCAGCTCTGACATCTCAGAACATTGACAGTGGACCTCTGGAGAATATTCTTCTCAGGCCTGAAAATTCCTATTTTGTCCTCCACTTGTCTTCTTCATTTTTTTAAAGTTACTCTGCACACCAAGCTGAGGTATGACAAGTTCAGCTAACAGCTCTTTGCAGATCACCTTGTTGGTGAAAAAGTACTTTTTCTTACACCCATCAAACTTTAATTTAGGTATGTATTATGGACGCAACTAAAGAAATAGATACAGATTGTGTGTCTTTGTGTCAGACTGCCATCAACAGTGTCTAAAATACAATATAAAGACAATATTGTTTGATCTTCTACGTTAGACGCATTTTTTTATAGTCTGTCTCTTTGCAGAGAAGCTAAAAGAAGTTAGGCTTGACACTTCTGCACAATTGAAAATATTGATCAGATCTTTATTGAATCCTGTCAATTCATTATAATATGATTTCATTCTTATAATCTCTTTCTTACACTTTCTATTACCCCTCTGCAGCCTCCTTCCAGTGTGAAAATGTAATCAGGGAGAACTATACTATGTTTTCTATCTGATTAGGATTCTTTAAGGTTACTCATAAGGATTTCATATCTTGAATAGAAATAAAACGATAAACTATTGTATCCACACACATATCCTTCTGGCCTGTACTACAGTAATCCTGAACCTCATATTGATTTGTAGTAATCCACCTGGGATGTAAATACGTGCATTGTGCACAGCTGGCTGGGGCACATAATCCGAGCTCCACTTATCTGCCTGCTTATCAGAAAGCAACATAATGTTCAGATTGAGCAGTGAAATTGGAGCACTGCTGTGCAGTTAGCTGACACGAAGTTGAACAGGTACATTTAACACATGATTTGACATTGCAAAATTCCTTGGTGTGCTTGTAGTGTACAGATAAAAACGACATGTTACCAAATTGACTTACTGTGTTTGCCCTGTGCTGCAGTCCTGAACTGTTTTTTTTTTTTAATATCACTTGCAGGCTTACTGATGGATTTAGTCTCAGTCTGGTCAGTAGGAGTCAGTACAGTCAGTCTTTTGCTGTCTCTTTCATCTCTCTTTCTGTCAGAGTCACGTACACACACACACACAGGCTCACACATGCACACATCTACCGACATGTGGCTTCACCATCTGTCACATCAACTCCTCTGCAGATAAAAAGCTCTAATATGGTGTATGTGCTGCTGACGGAACATCAGGGTTTCTCCACCAAACAGGCATGGAAAAGACAGCAACTCATTTAGCTTCATTTCATCTTTGTGTGTATATGTGGGCTCACACATCTGCAAGAGCATGATTAAAATGTATAAACACATGACTGACAAGAGTCAAAGTACATAAATTGTTTTTTCTTTGTCTTAATACTTTTTTCTTTTATTCCTCGATGAAATATGTTACACTGGCTCCTGCTTAATCAGAGCCAATTAACTTTTCTTTGTGCTTGCTGATAACTTCCTCAGCGAATTAACTACTTTCTTCAAGCTGGTAGAGCTCATAGCTCCTTTTCTGCTCGGCAAAGTAGAGGCAGCATTATTTACCTTGCTCACTAATGCTCTCACTGGCCAATATCCAGCTCAGACTAATTCTGCTATGCAAAGAGAGCACTGAAATAGGTCAGCTCTGCTGTACGCATCACAAAGACAGACGGATAAACATGTCTTACCCTGACTGAGGGCAACACAAGAAACACACTTTGATTACCTTATTCCAGTGGTGCAACAAGCACATCCTGTTTCTAAAAGCATCCTCCTGTCTCTGTCTCACCTGATCAGTTTGGATCATAAAAATGATTCAAATCTGAACCTCTAGCCTCTAAAGTTTGATTGTAGTTTTCATGTGAAGCAAAGAAAAAAAGCTCAAAATAGTTACTGCTACTTAAAAAATAGATTTACAACAGATTGGTTGCATACTTTGAAATAGGAGACCACAGCATACGACATGTTAAACACACTGATACTAGATCAGCCATCAGGTTTTAGAGGAAATATAAAGGTAGAAAAGCTACAAATATAACTGAAGGCTGCTGTGGTTTGATTCCACAACCTTCTGGTTAAAATGGAACTTTGCAATCAACAGCATTGTGCTGTAAATCAAGGGTTGACAATCTTGTAGCCACAACCCAAAACAAGAAAACACAAGCTGCTCACACAAGATATGCAGCAAGTTTGCCAGGAAGGGAATAATGCAGGCAAAAAATTCCTAAATGATGATTGGCTAACATCCACATACCTCCATATATTTTATCTTTACCAGCTTTTTAACGGGTCACCAGTTGACATCAACTTTTTTCTTCCGCAACACAACAGAATTATTTCATATTTAAAATGAAATAAAATACTATATTTGAGAAGGCCATTTTAATCATCTTACTATGTTAGAAAACTGCATGATTATAGTTTATAAGTTTCCCATTGCAGATTTTTGTTGCCTCCATCTTTCATCATTGAAGTTGTTTTTTTCAAAAACTGACAAATACCAGATTTTTTTCAGGCTGTGAAATTATTAATTAACTATTTTTTAGTCATATCAGTCACTTGTTCATTACATAAATAAACTCAATATTCTGCTGTGTAATGTAAATGTACAAACAGCATGAGCAAAATCAATTAGAGTTTGAACTAAGAATACATTCTTTATAAAACACCAAATCATTGCTCTGAAAGCCAATTTGCAGGTTGAAATGTAATGAAATGTAAACACACCATGACAAAATTTGTTACAAACAAGATTTATAAGTCATAACTTCTTGGTCAGGTTAAAATTGTGGTTTTACAGTGTGACTGTCATGGCCATTGAGGATGTATTTATCCCACTCATACAGGTCCTCACAGATCTCTATAGGTTGTATATTTGAACATGTTTTAGAGACATGCTTTCGTTTGTCTTCAGATTGCTTTCACACTCCATATGTTGAGCCAAAATGATAAAGTTGCAGACAAAACAAGGCTCGTTTCATTACAAAAAACAGCTATGTTTTACTTTAATATACTGTTTTTAATCTGCATGTGTTTTATATAATGATAATGTTACTAAACTTTAGTATGAAGAGGCAAACATGTATTTTTACCAGAGGCCATGCCCATAGAAAAAAAGTAGACAGAAAACTTAACTTTTTTTCATGAAAATTGCTAATGACAGACCTAATCCCAAAACTCTTGAATATTCTGTTGATTATAGTTTACTTTATTAAGATCAGATAAAAAAAATCCTATGGTATGCTAAACAAGTCACCTGTAGTGACTGGCACACTGACTAGTCCTTTTCTTATGTCCCTCTCGGCTCATTGTTTTCATTCAGTGTCACAGTTCTTTTAACATGGCAGAAATGTTTTACTAAAAGGCTCTAATAAACTCCCTGTGCACCTCCTGGCTTGCATCAAATGATAGACAGACTGAAGATATTTGAAGAGAAAACAAGAAGGAGAAAATTAGAAATGAACTTAATTATTAATACATTTACATAACAGTGGCGAACAAAAAAGACAGAATGTCTTTTCATCATTTGGTAATGATCAGTCCAGAATTAACTGCAAGATGTGTTAACAATAGGTCTGAGTGTTTATCACCGGCTATGGCTGGTCATATCTATTCTCTGAAGAGACAAGGGAAAAGAAATTCAGGGTGGAAGATATACTACTATTACACTGATGAGATACAAGCAACATATTAAAAACTCAATGTTTTCCAGATTGAATACAGAAAACATTAAAATATGATAATGAAAAAGAATCAAAGAAAAGAATTCAGAAAATAAAAGCTTATGACTCTTTAAAAGGTATTATTTTAAGATTATCAGAATTGTTGTGATTGATAGCATTTAATGTTACTGGATAATATGTTTGCAGTCCTGGTAAAGACGATTATTATAATGAAAACAAAGGAACTTAAAGAAGCTCTGTTATGCATATTTCAGTAAAATTCATCTGCAAGTCCAGAAGGGCAAGAAATAATCAAACATTTTTCACAAACCCTTTCATTCATGTTGTATTGATCTTTAAAGATCATTCATTTTCCTAACCGCTTAATGCAATTCAGGGTCGCGGGGAAGCTGGAGGCTATCCCAGCAGTCTTTGGGCGAAAGGCGGGGTACACCCTGGACAGCTCACCAGTCCATCACAGAGACAAACGACCCCTTTAAGTTCAGCCTCTGCCAGAAACAAGCGAACAGAGAAAGCTCCGCCCAATGTCCTGCCTGTGGGCTGCGTCTGATTGGTCAACTGCTCGGAGTAGCAATACTAAACCATAGACATCATATACACGTAGACGCCGCATTGTATCACGCCGCCTATACGAGCTGACGTCTCATCGCGCCGCCATCTTGGATGGGTCTCCCATGCGTCTCCAATGCATTTATTTGTAAGGTGTAGGTCCAACCACGACAAGAACTCCACGGATTTTTACCTGGTTTTCCTCACAGTTTGGTTTGTTACAGAGTGCAGAGATATTGTTATGATACAGATCACTGTAAAACATTAAAAAACAATGTGCTTTTATGTTAAAATATTTTGGTAACTCCTACAGTTAGGGATCACTAGCTATCTAACTATCCCTTTGTTATGCTGCGATAGGTTTAGACTGCTGAGGGACATTTCCTGGTACACAAGGGCTACTAACTTTCCAAAAACCTTGGAGTAAGATTTAATTTCGCTGTATACAGAACATACACATACATACACATACATATATATATGTACATATATATATATATATATATATATATATATATATATATATATATATATATATATATATATATATATATATATATATATATATATATGAAATGAAAAATACTTTATTAATCTATTAATCCCAAAGGGAAATTCAATATTATAGTATATAATAATTAACAAGAGGAGGTCTTGTTCCGGAGGCTGATGGCTGCTGGCAGGAATGATCTTCTGTATCTTTCAGTCTTACATCGGACCTGAAGAAGCCTCTCACTGAACACACTTTGTTGTTTCATCACTGTGTTGTGGAGAGGGTGTGAAGAATCCTCCATCATCTTCATCAGCTTGTGTACCATTCTTCTTTGGACAATCAGCTCCAGGGGCTCCAGAGTTACTCTATGCACAGAACCAGCTTTCTTGATCAGTTTGTTGATTCTTTTCAAGTCTCTGGTTCTGATGCTACTACCCCAGCAGATGCTGCAAAGCTGACTGCACTCTCCACAACAGACTTATAGAAGATATGCAACATCTTGGTGCAGACGTTAAACCATCTCAGCTTCCTTAAGAAGTACAGTTTGCTCTGACCTTTCTTGTAGATGTAGTCAGTGTTGCATTTCCAGTCCAGTTTGTTGTCCAGCTGAACTCCAAGATACTTGTATTCCTCCACCACCTCCACCTCCTCTCCCAGGATGGAAACAGTGCTTTGTTTATTCTTGTTCCTCCTGAAGTAAACAATCATCTCTTTTGTTTTGCTGCTATTTAATATAAGATGATTGTCACCACACCATTTAACAAACTGACTGACCAGTTCTCTGTACTCTGCTTCTTGTCCATCCCTGATACACCCCAAAACTGCAGAGTCATCAGAGTATTTCTGCAGATGACAGGACTCAGAGTTGTACTGGAAGTCTGAGGTGTACAGTGTGAAGAGGAATGGCCAGAGTACAGTTCCTTGTGGTACACCAGTGCTGCTGACCTCCATTTCAGACACACAACCTTTCAGTCTCACAAACTGGGGTCTGTTTGTGAGGTAGTCATAGATCCAGGTGGTTGTGGAGGTATCCACCTGGAATTTATGGAGCTTCTCACATAACAAAGCAGGCTGAATGGTATTAAAAGCACTTGAGAAATCAAAGAACATGACCCTCAGAGTGCTGCCTGAATGGTCCAGATGAGAGTGTGCTCTCTGGAGCAGGTATATGATGGCATCTTCAACCCCAAGTCCATTACAATATGCAACTGGGCAACTGGTCTGTAGTCACTTGGTTCAGCTGGTTGTGTTTTTTAGGCACTGGAACAAGGCATTTGATATATATATATATATCAAATGCCTTGTTCCATTGCCTAAAAAACACATGTAGAAAAGTGTTTTTTTTTTTAGTGTGTAATATATACGGGTTGTTCCACAAAAGAGTTTTGTGGGGAAACTACGTTGACGCTGCAGCAAAACCCGACAGCGGAGACCCATCCAATATGGCGGCGACACTGGTTCACTCTCCAGCGCTCAATGAGGCGTCTACGTATATATGATGTCTATGTACTAAACAGTGAAGGTGGGTGTGGCTTTCTTCTTGTGAACATGCACAACCTAGAGAAGATGACCAATCACTGAGTCCTTCCCCCAGGATGTCACTAAAATTTTGTAGAAAAAAACTATCTAAGGCCAATCATTTCCCTCGCCATGGAAACTGAACGTAGAGAGTGCTGGAAAACTCGTAGTCAGCTCTTTTCTGCCCATATTACAACAATGTTCTACTCCAGTACGCAATCCAATCATTCTTTGAACTGAGGTATACAAGTTTTACCTTATGTCTTATTGGGGTTCATTACTTGTGCATACTCCCTCTATGTATTATATACTTTTTTTTTGGCTAAACTCTGAACACTACATATGAATTGTTAGCTGCAGTGGGCTGACAAGCATGCAGTATAGTATAAATGCACAAATTCATCACATCTAACATGCTTTTGCCCTCATTTAACCAGAAATGAATGTGTTCATAAAAGAAAAATGAACACACTCCCAAAAAGAATGACACCCTTGTGATATAAATGACAACTTAACTGCAGAAAGAGTCTATTATTAGTCATGCAGTTAAATATGAATGAATTAATTATGAGATTCAATTTTTCAAAAATGAATTTTTAAAGTTTCCCTTATTTAGTAGGTATGTATGACATCATTTGAGCCATGAATTGACCCCGACCACTTTCCTATACATATGCACTGTCACTTTCTATCCCCCCAGTTTTCTTGTTGCTGCACCTATCAGAGAAAAGTCAGTGCTGCTCAGCTCCTGTAAGACCTAGGTGTTGGTAAATGTCACAGCTAGTGGCTAATCCAGCATGGTAAATGTCATCTATCCTTTGTTACTAAGCCAGAAGCACCACCAGAACAGCTGATGGAGATGATGAAGGTTACCAGTTTTATTGAAAAGCATACTGCAACATTCAATCTACAGAATTTGTGGTCACAGCAGCTGGCAAACAAAATAACATGTTTGCAGCTTTGCCCACCGTGCAGAAGTGTGTTCAACGTCACAGGTCTCAACAAGCAGTGACATAAAAGGTGTGGGTAATGGAAATGGTCAAATATGCACAATTACAAGAGAGTGCTAAGAACAGTAGTGTGGTGATAGGCAACAAAATATTAAATATTTAGTGCATCCTTTGCTTTTGGTAACAGACTGAAGGTGGTGGGTGCTTGGTTACTACATGGTTACTGCATTATCATCTTTTCTGAAGCACTGCCCAAAATCTTCTGCCAAATTGGATATCAAAAATGTTTTGACTCGTTACGTGTACAGGACTAATCTCTAGTCTCTCTAATAGTTCCAGTAGGAGACATTCATTCATTCATTCATTCATTTTCCGAACCGCTTATTCCAATTCAGGGTCGCGGGGAAGCTGGAGCCTATCCCAGCCGGCTTTGGGCGACAGGCAGGGTACACCCTGGACAGCTCGCCAGTCCATCGCAGGGCCACACACAGAGAGACGAACAACCACACTCACGCTCACACTCACTCCTAGGGGCAATTTAGAGTGACCAATTAACCTATCATGCATGTCTTTGGATGGTGGGAGGAAGCCGGAGTACCCGGAGAGAACCCACGCATACACGGGGAGAACATGCAAACTCCACACAGAAAGGCCACTGACCAAACCAGCCAAGGATCGAACCAGCCAGTAGGAGACATTTAGACCTAATACTAAAGATGTGATAAAACATTGAATTTCAATTGAAATTTTTTATACATTGGCCCTGCGATGAACTGGCGAGCTGTCCAGGGTGTACCCTGCCTTTTGCCCAAAGACTGCTGGGATAGCCTCCAGCTTCCCTGCGACCCTTAATCGGACTAAGCAGTTAAGATAAGAAATGAATGAATGGGTTTTTATACATCAGAACATAAATAAAACAAATAAATTACCAGGTCTATCCAGGTTGACCTGGTAATTTATTTGACAATGCATTACACATTATATACCATGTGATTGATTATTTAATCATAGCCAATTCAAAGTAGTGAAACAGGATGTAAAGAATTAATGAAAGTTTATGACTCAGAAGCTTATAAAACCACTCTTCACAGAGATAACTGAAGTATTTTTACTTCTCTCTCTTCTCTCTCACTAGCTCTATCTCTCTCTCTCTCTCTGTATTTCAGGTATGCGAGATGTTGTCACTGTCATATTATGAAAAAAATGACCAACTCCTCTTTACAGCATTGCTTCATTTAATTGAGGATTATTTTTTTTATGGACAGTCCCAAACCCTCAGCATGTCAAGTACAGACATGTACCTTTAAAGTTACAAAGGATTATCATTTGGGTGGTACCTCCTAATTTACTGTTGTTGTACCCAGAATAGGGCAGTTTGTAACATATAAAGGACAGTATTGTGGGCTGTTTGGTCTTAACCCCCGCTTGCCGCTGTCCCCACGAACGGGGCTCCGATGCCGGGTCGCCCTCTGCCGTCCTCCCGCCCCTCAACCCACCGAAGGCGGCTCCTAAGAGACGCGGTTAGATGGCACTCCGGGCGTCCTCAGCCACGGGAACGTGACGGGGGGACTGAACCTGCAGCGACAACCATCCGACAACAAGCCACCACGCTCGTCATCGGAGACTCCATCATCCGGAACGTCCGTCTGAGGGGAGCTCTCACCCTGGTGTTTCCCGGCGCCACCGTGTCAGACGTGGCGGAGAAACTCCCAGACGTGCTGGATTCCAACCCTCAGGTAAAACGTGTCATCATCCACGTGGGCACCAACGACACCTCCAGGCAGCAATCTGAGCTTTTAAAGCGTGATTTCATGGAGCTTTTTAATAAACTGCCATCACTCCAGTGTAACGTTTTCATCTCCGGCCCCACCCCCACCTGCGGCAGAGGAGTGGGCCGCTTCAGCAGGTTGCTCAGCCTGAACACCTGGCTCTCCTCTGCCTGCAGCACCCACAACGTCAACTTTATAGACAACTTTGACGTTTTCTGGGAAAGGCAACATCTTTTTGGTGCAGATGGCCTCCACCTGAACCGAGCTGGCACCCGCGTTTTGTCCGCCAACCTGGCCTATGGATTACAGCATGCACGTTCCGCTCATCTTCCCACACCTGCACCAACTAACCCCTCCCCCACCGATTGATGTCCCCCAGGTCCCTGGTCCTATGTTTTTAGTTCCACCTCTGGCACATATAATACTGGACTTGGATCTTCTGTTCTTATTCTTAATCATCCAATCCCTGTAATCATTACTCAAAGATATAAAACCAGATTCCATCATAGTTCCTCTGCTAACCTTAATAATCTCAGAACTCCTCCAAAGCATCAACAATTCAACCCTACAGTCCATAAGTCACCTGTCACTGTAAACATGGCACTTTTAAATGTACGTTCCCTTTTTAACAAGTCTTTTATTATCAATGACCTGATATTAGATAATAAGGTTGATTGCTTATTTTTAACTGAAACATGGCTGGGTACAGATGCACCAGTTATTCTCACTGAGGCCTCACCACCAAATTTTAATTTTTTATTCTCCTTTAGAAGCAACAAGAAAGGTGGTGGTACTGCATCAATAACAAATAGTCTCCTAAATAATAGACAAATACTTTTAGATCAGTACACCACCTTTGAGCATCATGCTTTTGTTTTTAACAGTCCCCCAATCCTCTGCATCACTGTTTACAGACCACCCAAACATGATGCTGCTTTTATCAGTGAATTTTCTAAACTTTTATCAGCAATACATGCCGCCCACAATCTTATCATCATATCTGGTGATTTTAACATACACATGGACAATCCCTCTGATTCAATGACAAAAGGGTTTTTAAGTCTGTTAGATTGTTTTAACTTTACACAACATACTAAACAGCCGACTCACAACCGAGGACATACATTAGATTTAATTATTAGTTATGGCTTGTCAGTTAGTGTGTCTTCTATCGTGGATTTAGCCATATCAGACCACTACTGTGTGTTTTTTAACGTCACCAGTTTTAACCAGCAGGGGGCCCCAGTGAGAACCGTTAGGAAACGATGTATTACTTCTGAAGTGGCTGAGAATTTTATTGAAATTTTATACCAAACACCTTCTGAGATCTTACCTGCTTCCTGCGATTCAGTTGTTGATCAGTTTAATAATAGATTAAAATCAGCAATTGATACAGCAGCTCCACTTGTATTAAAAACCGTTAAAACCAAACTGAAGCCACCGTGGAGAACTGAAGAAATAAAAAAGCTGAAACAAAACTGCAGGAGAGCAGAAAGACGATGGAGAAAAACTAAACTTGTAGTGCACTATGAAATCCTGCGTGATCACCTAAGAATCTATAATAACACAATAAAACAGGCAAGAACTGATCACTTCTCAAAACTCATAACTGTCAACAAAAGTAATCCAAAGTTCCTTTTTAAAACCATTGATATTTTAATAAACACTGGTTTTAATAAGTCCTCCATGCAACCATCACAAACAGCATGTGAGGACTTTGCAGACCACTTCAGAGGTAAGATCAATGCTATCAGATCTGGTCTTTTATCTAAATGCAGTGTTGATTTTAACAGATCTGAAGCATTGTTTTTACCCGAGGAGAAGCTGGAGAGTTTTGTCCTGGTTGATACAAAGATGCTTGGTCGAGTTTTCTCCCAGCTGAACCCAACAACCTGCCTTTTAGACCCTATTCCCACATCACTGTTCAAGAAATTTTATGGCTTCTTTGAGTCTGAGTTTTTACTTATCATAAATTCCTCTCTTCAGACGGGTGTCTTCCCCACTGCCTTTAAAACAGCGGTGGTGAAGCCCCTTCTGAAGAAGAGTAATCTGGATCCCAACATTCTTGATAACTACAGACCTGTATCCAACTTGCCGTTTCTTAGTAAAATGATAGAAAAAGTTGTTTTTATTCAGCTAAATGAGTTTTTAAACAGGAATAATATCTTAGAAAAATGTCAGTCTGGTTTTAGGACAAACCACAGTACTGAGACGGCCCTTTTAAAGATTGTGAACGATCTAAGAGGCAATCTGGATGCACAAAAACTTTCTGTCCTGGTGCTGCTGGATCTCAGTGCCGCTTTCGATACAGTAGACCACCAGATTTTATTAAACAGACTCAGATGTCTGGTGGGCCTCTCAGGTACTGTTTTAAAATGGTTTTACTCCTATCTCACAGATCGACAGTTTTTTATAAGTATGGATACATGCTCCTCAAAGACCCATAAAATAAAATGTGGGGTTCCCCAAGGATCAATTTTAGGCCCATTACTTTTTAACCTGTATATGTTGCCACTTGGGGACATCATCAGGAGACACGGCATTGATTTCCACAGCTATGCTGATGATACACAGCTTTACATCGCCGTGTCTCCTGATGACCTGGAGCCAGTCAACACCCTTTTAAACTGTATTTTAGATATAAAGTCATGGATGGCAGAGAACTTCTTACAGCTCAACCAGGACAAGACTGAAGTTTTAATCATCGGTCCTGAAGACAAGAGAGAGATCATTTCATGCAAACTGCAGAGTTTTAAATCCTCCCAGTGTGTACGAAATCTGGGTGTTATTTTTGACTCTGAGCTGAATTTTATTCAACATATCAGAAATGTTACAAAGACAGGATTTTATCATCTCAAAAACATCGCCAGAGTCCGCCCATTTCTCTCTCTTGCCAGCACGGAGGTACTAATGCATGCTTTTATTTCTAGTAGACTAGACTACTGTAATGCCCTGCTCTCTGGTCTTCCCAAAAAGAGTATTTCTAGTTTACAACTACTGCAGAACTCGGCGGCACGAGTTCTGACAAGGACCAGGGGGCGGGAACACATTACACCAGTTTTAAAGTCGCTGCATTGGCTCCCCGTGCAATTCAGGATTGATTTTAAGGTTCTTTTAGTGGTTTATAAATGTCTTAATGGTCTTGGGCCTTCTTATTTATCTGATCTGTTTTTAAGGTATGAACCCTCGCGGACCCTGAGGTCCTCAGGTACCGGCCTTTTAGTTCTTCCTAAAGTTCGTACCAAAACATATGGCGAGGCCACATTTCAGTATTACGGGCCTCGCCTATGGAACAGCCTGCCTGAGGGCCTCAGGGCTGCAGAGACTGTTGATGTTTTTAAAAAAAAGCTCAAGACCTACCTTTTGAGTTTAGCTTATAACTAAGTTTTAACATTCTTATATTAACCCATATTTATCTTTCTTTTTAGTTAATTTTATTTATTTATTTATATATTTTATATATTGATTTACATAGTATAGATTTTATTATTTTATTTTAATGGATTTTATTTTTGTTTAGTTATCACTCCAGCTCTCTCCTCATCGGGGTCCTCTTCACCGAGGGCTGCCCCTGCTCTGACTGCATGGGTGTTGCTGTGGGGGCTGTCCCTGTCTGGTGGGTCGGGATCCAGCGCTGCAGCTTTACGGTTGTGGCGTGGGTCCTGTCTGCCCGGACCCGGGTGGCCCCCATGGTGATGGCCTGGGTGGTCTTGGTTGGGGGTAGCCCTTTGTGTAGAGGCTCCCTGACAATACCGTTTCCTTATCTGGTGCACATCTGGTGCAAATGCACCTGGCCATTCATTCATCTTCTTTTAACTGTTACAGGGCAAATAGGGCATGGGTGAGGGTGGTTGTGGGTGGGTGAAAGGGGATGTGTATGTGTGTTAGTGTTTTATCTATTTTGATGTAAATTGTTTTATAATGTAAAGCACTTTGTATTGTTTTTAAGCACGAAAAGTGCTATACAAATAAAGTTTGATTTGATTTGATTTGATTTAACAAGGTACAAAAGCCACTATTGAGCGAACAACATCACCTTAGAGAGTACCACATTTTTATGCATTATGGTATAATCGTGTATTTTATTTTCAAAGCGGGCACCACATTTCAGCCTGAATGACCCAGACGTCATGACACCTTGATTATTTCCTTTAGGATCATTGTGTTGTTGCACAAAACAGTTTAAGCTTGAAATTTAACTTCTGCTTTTATAAAGGTACTCACCGATGCTCCACTGATCAAATCTGTTTGATTCGCAGAACCTGAATGCTACTTTTAATTGTCGTGGAAGCAGCAGCTTAGTTTTTCACACTGCCTCTAACCTGTATTTTTATCTAATTTTGAGACCTTTTGATGATCACATAATATTTGCTATGTCCGAATACACACAGTGAAACCTGAGAATTAAATAAAGGTGTACTTGTTTCCACAAGATTGGATGTGTTTTGACATATTTTATTGCACATACTCCACTATAAGCCTTGAACTCTGCAGAGAGTCCATATAGGTTTTTTTCTAAAATCATAGCCAACACCTTGACAGTGTTCAGTGTGAAAAAATTTTGAAAGGTGTTTGTGATTGAGCAACATATTTCCTCCAGGGGCTGGACAAGGTTTTGCCACACTATGTGATGTGTTTGCTTCCACTCAGAAGGTGCATCAGAGTTACTCCTGGTATCCATGGTGAAATTCTTAGAAAACAATAATCATTTCACAATTATGCACTGTTGAGCAAATGTTATTCTACACGCAGTTCTGCTTAAATTTTCTCTCATTCACTTCTCTGACGTACGGACCAGTATTAGGACCTCTGAAGAAAAAAAATAAAATTCTCAGAATTCTGACTTTAATCTTAGAATTCTGACTTTAATCTCAGGATTCTGACTTTTTTAACTCAGAATTCTGAGATTTTTTAAACCTAAAGTTATACATTTTTAGGTGAATAAGTTGTCTAAGCAGTAAGTCTGTGTTTGGTCTTTCTATGTCTCTTTTCTCATGTTTCTCAGCTTTGACCCACATATATATATATATATATATATATATATATATATATATATATATATATATATATATATATATATATATATATATATACCTATATATATATAGATAGATAGATAGATAGATAGATAGATAGATAGATAGATAGATAGATACATATAATACAAGACTGTGCCAGCTGCTAACAGGGAACCAACAGCAAGTACAAAATTCTGAGATTAAAGTCAGAATTCTGAGATTTTTTTTTCTTTACTGGCCCTAATACTCTTTCTTACTAACGACATAAAGGCAGAATTCTTGTAGATCCTACTGTGAAAATATGCAAAATACAAAACAGTATTTTCACTGACTAGAAAAAAGTAATAAAGTAAGACATTATACCAACTTTTACTATGTCAGTTGTACATGATTTTGTGTCGTGAGCCTGCAAAAAAATATGCAGAGATGCCTGATTCTAATGTAGGTGACACAAGTCAGTTATGAAAAACAGTGACAGTTTGATGGACAGCATGACAAGAAAAAAATAAACTAATCAAACTCTGGGTGTGATGTATGAGTAATGGTGGTGACATGAGATGCAAACGGTGTGACAGTGTAATTTAATTCAGTTGAATTTTGATATAAGATTAATGTGATGGATATGATTATTATCTTATCCATTTCAAGTGAACTGACTGTCAGTTAATACAATAAAATTCATTTTATTGAATTAATCAAGTTGTTTGATTTTGTTGTTGTACTCGTCAACAAGGTTCATCCCAGACTTTGCTCCATGTAAACATCCTCAACCAGTCCAATAAGACCAATTAATATGAATGTTCAAACTAGGGATCCACTTTTTGGGAGTTCCGATCCAATACTGATATCTGAAATTTGAATATCTGCAGATACCGATATTTGCCGATGCCAAATCTGTTTATGTGAACATTATTGTGACTATGGTTATTATTGCTGTTATAATTGTGTAAGATTTCTTTAGGTTGTAATAAATTACCCATCCTCTCTTAAGTTACTCACCAATACAAATATAATAACATTACAGATCTAACAATTTTAACAAGTTTTATTTTGATTTGGCACATTTTACCTAGATACAACGATACATGTGCGATTTTGAAATAAAGATCTCACAATTAGTCCAACAAAAAATGTCACATTTTGCATTTATTTCTTTTAAAGTATGTCCGAAACATGTCCTCAAACACATCTGCACTGGATTGACTAGTGTGGTATCAGGTATCAGTTGTGATATTAGAACACTTTTATTAATACCAAGTACCAATTTATATAATACCAATACTGATATCGGTATCGGTGTATCTCTAGTTCTAACAATGCAAATAAAGGCAATATTTTGCTGGGACAGACTCTATGGTCATGGCCTTATCCAAAATTACATCACACTTTAACATTTCACATAGATAGCTGACATGAACAATAATTATTCTTAAGTGTTAAAAATGTTCTGAAATTTAATGGCAGAAAATCCAAAAGTGACTTTCTTCTTTTTTAAGCATAGTAGATTTATGTTGTTAGTTGTATAATACATATTTAGTTGTTTGCACTCAGAAATTCCTGCAGCTAAATATCAATACAGTCCATACATTCTTCTTTTAAGCTCCTAGTTTAGCTGCTGCAACAAGTCTAGCTTGACACGAAGACTCTTGATCTGTTTTCACTGCCACTTTACCCAGGAGGCTTTGTTGGGGAAAATTGTTATGAGTTTGGTTTGTATTAAGTATTAGACATATATGCATTGATTTGCTGTGATCCTGCTGTGTTTTGTGTCAATGCACAAAGCTTTCTTTAAGTTATATGATCCTTGTCTGGAATGTGCAGACAAAGTCTGAGACAGGAAGAGTTTCCTGCAGGGCATCTGTTTTTGTCAGCTGCTTGGTTGACCAGTTGTCTAAAGGTTAAAGGTTAAAGGCAATAAAGTAATATAGTGAGTGATTGATGCTTAGTGAGCTCAGTTTAGCTTTGGAGGAGAGACTGATTGTTTTCTGTGGTCTGCCCAGCAACTAGGAGGAGTTAAGCATGGTTTATAATCGGGTGTTACTTCAGCATCTGCAGAGAGCGTTCTCTCTCCAAGCTCCAGCGTGTGCTTGTATTAGTTTATAATAAAATGTTCATTGTAAGAAGACAGTTGACTCTTAGATGTATTACAACTTCTCAAGACCAGAGTATTTTCCACCACAGCTTCACCACTTTAATGCATAGGCCTACTGCTGTTTGGCTCTGGCTCTATGGAGACGACCTCCCACCCTCCTCCCCTCCCACCAGCACATCAGCCATTCTCCTGGTCATTAGTCCCCATTTGTGACTACAATTCACAGACAAATACTTGCCAGTTTAGAAAATTCAGCAGTTAACAGACAGACAGAGAACATTGACCTAAGTTAAATTATTTTGTTGCGAGTATAAGTGATCTCATTAGAGGTGCTAGCACAATGAATCTATTGCTCTGGTTACTAGCGAGAAATTCCCATGCCCACATAATCTGCTGAACTAGGAGAGAAAAGAGGATTCAATTGTGTGTTTGATAATGACAAGCAACCGAGATAAGGAGCTTTCACCAAACATAGCTTTTCCATCAACAGATGCTACAAAACTACTCACTGATGTTTCAAACAATATATTGTGAGTATTAGTATGAGTATTCTTTTGTTAGATACAGAAGCCTTAACAATGCCCCAAATCAGTAAACTAAACGTCTACTTTAGTTAATAATTGATATGACTTAGTTGACAACCTGAAACAAGAAGAACCAAGGTGGAATGTTTCCTCGAGTGGGGGTTTCTCATGCTTTCTATTTTCCACTGCTTGACCCAAGTCTGTCCTTCATCCTTGGGGTCAAGGCTGTATGGCAAGTCAAATTATGGCCATCCATGGAGCAGCTGACTTTTCATTTCTGCGTGTTCCCTCTAGTGTGCATTTCAAGCCTTAGTTAGGGTGAATAACATCACCTTGCTAGCTTACTGCATATTTAAGATAGCATTAAAGCCCAGCCTCTTCTCTGATTGACATGAGGACATCACAAATGCTGCCAGCACCATTTTCAGTTTGTGTGCAGCAAAGGTGGTGGCCATGGCTTGTATTGACGCCACGCAGCACCTTATCCTCAGGGACATCTGGTTCACCTCTGTTCCAGAGGAAGTGAGGAAGGAGTTGTTGGAGGTTCCCACTAGAATCAGCTTGCCCACTCCTGGTCCAAACTGCTAGGCGTGGAGGAGACCCAAGAAACGTTGACTGCTTGGGGATATGTATGAATGTGGGAATTGTGTGCCAAATGTGTTTGAAATAAACACAATCATGAGTGCCTTTTCCCTGATGTTTAGTCTGCTGTCAGATAAGCCATTTCAGTTGCAGCTGTGTCCCATCTGTCCCCCACACAGAGTGAGCTGACCTAACCTGTTAGTTATTCCCATCATACATATCATACATACTAGCTGTTCTGGGTCGTCATTTTGGGTGTGTGCTTTTGATTAACAGGTACCCAATATCTGACTGCAAGAAGGCAGCGAGTAGCACAGCTGTGGTTATTAGCCAGCTGACAGAGTGACCTAGCTTTAACCTGCCTATCTTTGTTAGCTCACTTAGATACAGGCATGTCAGATTGATAGATGTCAGTCTTCCACCCCACACTCCCAGCCTCCTTTCTCTGCACGTTATTGTATTTTAGTGGGAGTTATGGCACACATGACGCCACCAAGATTGCGACACCGGAAAACCGCCCAATGAGCTTCACTTCAGCTTTTCAGAAAACTAGGGGTGACGTAACAGAGGCTTCTTCCATCATTTATATACAGTCTATGGTAAGAGCCATGTCTTTCAAGCAGTTGGTAGACATGTGCCTCAAGTGCCTCATGTGGTTGTGCCTGTCGGACTGTTTCACATGAGTAGCTTGCAGAGGTGGTTTATTCATCACCCCATCCATCCCATGAGTCAAAAGAGATGCATGATTGCAGGTCCTTGCTCTGAAGCCCATTGGAGAGACCCTGGGTGGGTGTGTCTCTAAGCAGTTTAGTGTTCACAGAAGGTTCTCTCGCGGGCTCGGGCGGGACCTATCAGTCTGTCTCACATGCACCTGATCTCCATCAGAGCAGTGCACACGCCTCCACTAGATGCTGATTAAACCTCTGTTTGAACCTTTTAATCAGTGAACTGTTGGATGGGTTTTATCCTCCTACTCACAAGTCAGTGGATGCATGCTCTTAACTGCTCTTTCCAGTGTCATACTGTCATACTACATTGTGCACACAGCTGTTTTTCTTTGCTCTCAGTGTCTGTCTGTGCATTGTAGACAAAGCTCTCAGGGTTTCCCCGTGTCTGCTTAGTGCCTGTCACACTGGCTGTGGAAAGCAATCTTCCATGCTTATGTTTCCACTGGAAACATAGGTTTCCTAGGTTCCTAGGTTTCTCCAGAAGGTCTCAAAGCTAATTCCACCAGAGGGATTTTATCCTCCACAGCTTGTGTGGATGACACTGGAAGACATCTGCATTGCATCAACATGGTCCTCTCTATGCTGTTTTATCTGTTTTTATCTGGGTGATGTTTCCAGTTTATGAGCCACAATGTTCTGAGTGTTTTGTCAGATTCATGGATATGCTTTCTCCTCCTGTCTGTTGGCATTTTGAGAGGCTCTCTTCTCCCTTCTCTGCTCATGTTTGGACCATTACTGTGCATAACCTTTGCTGTTCATGTGCACATGGGCTGTTTGTGCTGTGTCCTTATGAATGATAAAGCAGCTGGACTTGGAGGGATTTTGGGTTATTGAAAATAGGTGGGTTTTTGTCCTTGTGGTACTGAGGCATAGACTGTATCCTGCTTTAACTTTAATCCACTGGCCTTAAAGGGTAAAGCTTATTTGAAATAGAACATTGGTTGCGAACCGTACCCCTCAGTGGTTCCTAAACCAACTCAAGAAAAATAGTTTTTGGGAGCAATTGTCCAGACTCAGTCCAGTTTAGACGAGGCCAAAGTGCGTCACACCCAGTAGGTGGGCATGAACTAAAGTTTCCAGTGCTGTGCATGTGTGCAAGGGATAAACCCGACCTAACCCGAACTACTAAACAATACCACATTTGTACAAATGATTGATTTGCTCGATAAAATCAAAATCTATGGTAAAGAACTGCATCTGTGGATCTGTATCTGCATCTTTAATGCATCTGGCTACATTTAAAATTTAAAATTAAATGTTTAATTATGTGTACGACTAATGGTAAGTATACCTATTCAAAATAAAATACAGTGTGAACCAAACATTTTTTAAAAATTCAGAATTTCTTATGTTGAAATGTTGATTAGTCAACATCCACTATGCACCAGGTGTTCAATCTCTTCAGTGTTTATTACACATATGTGTTATACACACATTGTTAAGATATGGAAACACTAACGCACAGTTGTTAAGGGATGAAGATGAAAATAGCAGCTGCTGATTGAGAATTTACAAAGGGGAGCTAAGGGGAAGGTTCATCGGCAATGACTGATTTCAACATTGCTTTTTTCACAAGCTCAAGTAAGAGTCTGGTAATAAGGCGTCAGTTTGGAAATCAGAAGAAAAGCTTCAGAAAGTTTAAAAAACCTAAAGTGAGCAAGATGGACCAGCATGATCATGAGGCACATCCCAGACAGATACCTTTTTTACGTAAATAAATCCTCTCAGGATTAGTTGTGATTCTGTCTGCGTGCTCTCGGATTCTGTTCCATTGAAACCTCATTGGTTTTCCCTCAAAATAAAGACAAACATGGCCTTTAATGTAGCATTTGAGAAACAAAATATCTGCCGAGTATAACATATTAGTGATGAAAAACTAAGTAGCCTATCTTCCTCCTGTTTGTCAAGTTATTATGGTTTACATTTATAAACTTTTTTAACTTTGATTTGAATTTTAATATGAACGTTTCTTTTCTCTGTTGTCATTTCAGAAAGTGAAAAACATCACTTGGTCCTTTTTTTGTAGCCTACTCTTCCATTGCTCTTAAAACCTATATACCAATTTTTAACATTTATTCCTGACATTCAATTTTTTGCCTGGTTTTAAATTATCTTCACGCTAAAATCTCCACCAAAACAAGAAGAGAAACAAAGGTGACCGTGTTGTATTCTATTGATTGCATGACGATGCTCTGGGCTTACCTTTCTGCACCACACGTTGTGGTGTGACGAGTGTGGATGCGTTGCTGCAGGAGATGTTTGAGCTTGCCTCCAAGCTCCCGTTACCTGCTCCGTTCTGAAGCGCATCAGCCAAACCTCCAACGCAGTTAGGGTCTATAGATGTCTCATTTCGCACAAAGAGATCCATGTCTTTGATTAAAAGTCTCTAATATGAGATAAGCTGGTCTAATGTTGCAAAGCGTTTACATCAATCTGACAATTTTCTTCCGTGCCTCCAAAGTGGGAAAAAAAAAAAAAAACTGGACCTTGCAGCCATAGTCCATCACATTATCCCAACTTACAGAAAGAAAAAAAATCTTTCTATGCTACTTTTTAAAGCAGATTTGCCGTATTTTTCGCCACAATAATTGTGTCCTGTTTGTTATTAGTTATTAAAGATTTTTTTGTGCGCACGAGAGGAGGAAAGGAACGCTGCGCGCTGCCGCGTTTCTGCCAAATGACCTGCAGCCAAAGAGCGAATGCGCGCTTCAGAGTTAAATCTCTAAAGTCATATAGGGTGTGTGTTTGTGTGTGTGTGAAACAAAAAATGACGTTGAGGTTCAAATACACAGAGAGAGAGAGAGAGAGAGAGCGAGAGAGAGAGAGAGAGCGATTAAGAAAGACGGGGGCGCGCGCGTGTGTGTAAGAGAGAGAGAAAGAGAGAAAGGGAGAGATGGTTGTGGTGGGTGGGTGGGTGGAGTGGGGGTTTGATTTACTTTCTGGTTGCCACCCACTAATCCATTCATTTAAAAAAATATATATATACCTTACGTTCCGCATACTAATGCAGGTACTTAATTGATCCAAAATACTTTTAGATTCTCACAGGGCTGCTTTATTGTTTTTCTCAATTAAAAAATGCTGGAGAAGCCATTGAATAAAATTATCAATTAACAGCTCAGGTCTATCATGTCTGTGATTTATCTTCTCAGCTTGAGAGACTGCAGGAGAATTTAAATGAACGTGATCGCGCAACCTGTATCAGGCTTTATGCCTGTCTCATTATAATCACTTCTTTTTGTTTCCACGGTGGTTTGTTGATTTGTTGCCCTACAGTGTTGTTGCTAATTTAATTAACGCCAGGAACATCTCCACCTTATTTAAGACGCGTGGATCTGACTCTCCAAACCCAAAGTGATGAAGCGTTTCACAAGCTCATTGTCTCCCTCGTGTGGCATAAATTCACGTCCTCAGGAAAGAGGCAATCTGATGTTTAGTGGCATTTTGCAGAAGAAAACGTCTGGTTTGCACATGCAAATAAACCTGGGTATTAGCATGAACATGTTTTATTGAGAATAGTATTCTATTTAGGATTATCAAAGTCATCATCACTCATCTGATCCACCAACAATAAACCAACATTTTATGATATTAAAATGTTTTAAATGGCTGTTCTGCAACCTTGTTTTGGATTTCCACCATGCTGCTTGACCTCAGGCTGAGCTTGTAGAATAACTATCTGTGGTTGTTTGATTACTCATTTAATTGCTCACTCAGCACCACTTTATGGATGATGTGAGATCCTTGGTGAGTCTTTTTCCTACCAGCAGCCTCTAACTATATCAGCCGTAATCATTTTGAATCTGTTTAATCTAAATGAAACCATGAAGCTAGCTGTTAGGAAAATGCTCCCAAGAACAATTTAAACAAAATGCATCTTGAAGAGGATCAACAGTGCTGGCAGAATATATCTCAGACATCAGAGGTCATTTCAGAAAGCAGTGGTCTAGTGTGACATTTTAAGAATTGGAGCTGTGTGTTTTGTTATTTATCTGTTTATTTGTTTTTGTTTTGTTTTTGTTTTTTTTGTTTTTTAAGTAAATTGCATATATCATGTTCCTATTGCAACCACAACAGCCCTTCCTGTGAGTAAGACACCTGTAAAAGTCTGGATTATTTTCCTCCGTTTTTTGTTTGTCTGTTTCAAGCAATCATTGCCATTTTTTACAAACACATAATACACTGAGTCAGCCACATAAGACTATTTTGCCATAATGTCTAAATCAAAGTAACTCTGTCTCAGGAGAAACAGAGCTCTGTTACATAAACAACACAAACACATTCACATCCACATCAATAAAAAAAAAAATATTTACAAAAATAAACATAAATAATAATAATTTTTAAAAAAAAGCAAATTACAGGACAGACACATGACAAAAAAGAAATATTTCTTGAGAAAATACAAAACAATACGTGTCAGAATCCTTCTTCTTTGTTTCCAGCAAGGCAACACAATATTGTGCACAAAATCCTTTTTGAACAGATCAAGCATGGCATTATAGCCAATACTCTTCAGTGCAGCTATTACTATTACACTCTTCCATTTGAAATTTTGGTTTATTCACAATGAAAGTAGTAATAGTCATTTAGAAGTTTTTCCATTCTTAAACTGATAATAACTAAAACTTCTTGTATTTCAGAATTCCTCCAGGTGCTCTTTATTCGCCAAGCTGGAGGTTGTTCTGTCCTCCCTCCAAAAATGATCCAGTGGGTTTCAGTTATTCATGCAGGTGATAACTATTTGTAACCATATTAAAGAGTATATTTCCTCTGTGGTTTGTTTTTATGTTTAACATGTTTGTGTGTCAGCCAACTAACAGTTAACCATTGCTTTGGGAATCCACGTGATCTGTAATGAATGTGGAAAACTCTATCTTCCTTTTTTCTCCTGTGTTTGCCTCAAGAACACTGGAAAATGATTACTTTTGTGGCAAACCTCAGAGGGAGATCGTATTCTGCACCAGGAAGTTGGATAAACAAGGTTAACCACTTGTGATGTTAAAGTCAAACAGAACACTATGATTTGGACACATTTGAGGTAAAACTTTATTAGTGTATTTGGCCAAACTATACTGTAATGGTGGGAAGTTATGCAACCTGCACTGGTTTCAAAATTCAATAACACAATTAACAAATATGAGGGAGACCAGCCTCTTTTATTTAACTTCTCACTTATTTTGTTTTATTCAGTCAGTGATTTTGTCTTTATATTCCACATAACTAGAAGGAAAAACTGCTTAGATTGTAGGCTTTCTTAAAAAGCTCTGGTACTCACTGCTTACTTATTTATTTATTATGTTTTTTCTTTTTTTTTTTTGTATTTGCTTCACCTGAATGCAATGGTTGTCTTCTGAAAGTGATTTTAAACTCAAGATGTGGAAAAAAAAAAAGTGATGTTTGATCAAATTTTTTGATAAAAGCAGCTATTAAAATAGCATCAGTCAAGGTGACTGTGGGGTTCTGAAAATGTTTATTTTAGCTTAAAGGGTTTTTTGTTTTCTAATCAAATCCTGGTCCTTGAGGGCCAGTGTCCAGCAAGACTTAAAGATTTTTGCAGGTACACACAACTCAAATCAATAGTTGATTTATGCGGAGCTTGACCTCAAGCTCTTTATAAGTCTATGGTTGTGTCTCATGTTGGGGTCCACATGTTACGGAGCGCATAGTTCTAGCCTACCGTGGCTGCTTACTGTTTGTGAAATGAGTTTGTCCCTGGCCATTCGTCGTCCTCCAGCCCTGCTGTCACCCAGCAACTAAATATATGACACCTGTCAAAGGCTTTATATTCAATATTTTCCAATTTTTCTCAGGATTTCTTTCAGTCAAATTTACATTTTGAAACCCAATTGGAGCTGGAAATTTCTCTTTTATTTAATTTCATTTGCCTGTTCCCTGAAACTGAAAACATTTCTTAGCCAGTTAAAGTCTGAGTCAGGTGTGTTGCAGCAGGTAAACTTCTAAAACCTGCAGGACACCTGCCCTCAAGGACCAGGACTGCAGATCCCTGGTCTAAACCCCAAATTGACATAAGGCTTTTTGTAAAGCTTTGTGATATTAAGTATTCACTGCACCACAGTCTAAGTGTCATGTCTGGGTTATGAACTTGTGTCCTGCAGTTGACAGCACTGTGCAGCAAACTTAATGCCTTTTGTTTTTCCTGAGACCACCAGAACAGCTTCATATCCCATGTACCTTCAGGAGGGTTCAAATGTCGCTGCCGTCTGAGGTGTGATAGTTACTTTGGAGAGCAGGGAGCATCTTTCTCTGTCTCTAAACAATCAATGACTCGTAGGAAAGAAAAAAAAAAAGCGGGGGGGGGGGGGCATTATTTCAAGCATCTCCTTTGTAATGTCTCTCCTGATCTAAGTGGCTCCAGCAGGTCATGTGCAGAACAACCTGACCCAGATAATTGAGTCGTGTGAGGATGCCAATCAAGAGAGACGAGTGCTCCCTGTTGAGTGTAGTAATTTCAAACTGGCATACCACGTTGATTACTGAAGCAACACTGATGATGAGGACAAGTTGGAGATAATAACCTTTGGGGTGGTACTTCACAGTTCATGGCTATTTCCTTTGATGCTTTAATATTTCCATACTTTAGTAACATCACTGCAAACACCCTGAAGGTTTTGGTACCAATCAAATAAACAACTGAAGTTTCGAAAGACTCAACAATGCAGGCAGCATCATGGAAAGACATTAAACACAAGGTGATGACTCGAGGTAATGGATGGTAAATGCATCAGTGCCTAGCCAAGCCGAAGAGGATTTCTGTCTCCTTCCACTCATCCCTCGTTTGCCTGTGGCTCCTGAACCCCTGGGATTGATTGTACAAACATCATTCCAAGCGCTCATGGTGTGTAAGTGTGTGTGTATGTGTGTGTTTGTGTGTGTGTGTGTGTGATAGAGGGCCGATTCAAGGTTGGTGCAGTATTGGATTTATGTGTTTCCTAATGGAGATACTTAAATCGCCAAGCCATAAACAGCCCCATTAGGTCTTGGATTGCAGGTACATACATTTATAAGCTGAGTGTTTGCATAAAGTGTGTCTCAATTTGGCAAAAATTGGATCCTCATGCTTCTTACCTAAGTTTGCTAATTCCAAATCCAATCCAAATAAACTTGGACATTTTCTATAAGTAAATATAAACTATATGGATTTGTAATAATTTAAACCTAAGTATATTTAATCATAAAATAGGGGATTTTTTTCATCCACAATATGTCGGCTAATCTGATTGAGATATGAAGCCAATTTAAAGGAATCTATTATGCAATAACCATACCTGAATATTATGATGGAATCTGATTGTCAAGGCATCAGGCAATATATCAATACCAATCGAGATTCTGTCGTAGAAATTACTGCATGCCCCCAGGAATACTTGTTAAAACCATAATCAGTTTGTGACTATATAGTAAATTTTAACATCGCAACAAGATTCCAAATTATGCTCCTTCATGCCTCCTTCAATTTACCTAATGATGGTTTCTAGAAGCAAAACATAGCAAAGAGGAGAATCAGAGTTTTACAACCTTCCAGCTGCAAAGCTGCAGTCTTAATGACTGAGCTATGAAGCAAAAACCACACATCTGTAACTGTAATTGGAAAAGACTACGCAGTTATCCTCTGCATGCTGCAAAGGGCATGAGCACTCATGCGTAAACACCAGAGCATTAAGAGCAGGTTCTAATTTTACTTTAATTCATTCAGCTGTCTACATTACATTCTTGAAACGTTTTTTAATTCATAACAAGCTCTACATATTGATGATTTTTTTATGATATTGAAGGTAGGGAAATTCACTATGTTTACCAGTGCAAAATGAAAAAAAAAAGAAAAAAAAACTTTTTCCATTCTGAGTAAAGCAACTGATAAATGTTGAGTATAAATTTCATGTTGTACAGCTTATTTCGTTCATTTACCCACATTTCATTTAGTTCATTTATCCATTTGGGTTCCACTCTTCCCTTGCAGTCTGCAGAAAAGGTTTGTTTTTGTTTTTTTCATCAGTAAATAGTTCACAATGACATTTTCTGTGTTTTCTGGTTTTTATCTACTTCCTGCTGCTGAAGCTTCAGGTCATCAATGCTATCCCTGCTGTTTTTCTCAGAAATCAGGCATTTTGAAGAACCTGCTACTTCCCCTGGAAATGTGGGTAAAATTCGGTTTTTATGTTAACTGAAGCACAGTGGAAAAGTGTTCTGCTGTCTGACTAATCAAAACTTGACATGTTTTAGGGAATCAGAAAAATGAACAGCGAGTCAGCTTGTGTTTTACAACATCATAATGACAATGTAGCTTCTCAGTAATCCAACCCATGGTAATCCTAAGAACTAAAGTAAAGACGGTTGGTTTTCTTTTCTTTTTCTGGACTGCATTACGCAGCAGTAAAAGAGCTAAGTTGATCAATTTTCCCGAATTGTTAAGTACTGAAAATATTTGCCACATAATAAAACTAAACTCAAGGCAAACCTTATCAAGAACGGTTTCACTTTCAAAAAACTATAACTACTGTTCAACTCCTTTTGCATGTGCTTGGAAGGTTTTGTCAAAACTAATGAGTCTGTTCTGATTACAGTAACACATCTAAGTTTCAACACTTTTTATGTTGTATTTGTACTAGGTTTCAGATTTTAAAAAAACTTATTAAATTATTTGTTAACTACTGCATCTTTATCTTATCTTTATGTCATATAAGTTGTAATGTATCTGAATGTCACAGAATTATTAGGTAAGGACATTTTGTATTTTGTTTTATTGTAAATCTCAGATGACAATCTTGCACTTTCTGCTCCATTTTTCTGAAACATGTAATTGATTTACAGAAATCATTCTTTAAAACAAAATTAATGGGAGGAGTATCTACTTTGTTATTGTTTTCTTCCCTGGTGTGGAATGTAATTACATTTAACAGCCCATTTCTTCCTTAAAGGTAAATGTAGAAGAGTAATGTTTAATGAGATGGTTCTTGTTCTGTTTATGTCACAACTTTTACAGCATACACACAAAGAGAGTACAGGGTAACATAATACACATTCTTGCAGACTGCTGAAGCACAATAGAAGTCCGGAAGGTAGGTAATGGATGTCATACACTAACAGTTAGACACATCTGTCAATATGCATCACAGCGGCTGGTGGTAATGTGCTTTAAAAGGAAGTAGTATCTCAAAAAAAAAAAAAAAAAAAAAGAAAAGGGGAAGATAAAAATAATTGACAAGTAAAGCAAGTCCAGACCATCCTTTAAAAGGTTTTGCTCGTAGAAATGTTTCTTGGGTCTCATCATTAGATAGTGTGCATTTTAGTATAAAATATGTTCTTTTTAAGTTGTAAATTTCTCCCTCTTTTACATGTATGTGAACCATATGTCTGTTCATACATTTATAAATAGTCTGTAAAAACACATATTATTTGTACTGTGTACTAACACTTAATACAACAGGTCTGATTAGAACTACTTGTGTTAGTTATTTTAAACTGCACATAATGAGCCATTTCAATCTGCTAATGTTTTAAATTTGTTATTTTACTGTGGATAAAGTGGAAATTCATACTACAGTCTGTATTTTAGTAAACTTGTGCAATTTAATATGAATTGACATCATAATAGAAAACTAAACACATTGCATCTTCAGAGTAAAACAAATCTGAGTTGCTCTTGCATATTTCAGGAAGTGCTGTATAAATAAAGTTTAGTTAAAAATAGTCATGAAATATAAATCTGTGTTTTCAGGATTAATCACAAAAGGTGACTATTAACGATATAAATGTGACTAACCAGCGTGTAAAACAAAGCCCCCCCTCCCCCCCCACCAAAAAAAAAAAAAAAAATCTTCTAATTTTGCACAGATTTCTGTCAAAGTTAACACTGACTGACTGGACAAAGAAGTTAGTCATACTGATGTTACGGTAGTGGTGAAATTCTTGGATTCACCACTAGCTCCATTTTAATGTGACATTAAAATGGCATTTTAATGTGACATCACTCTAACTAAACCATTCAAATTCTAAAAACTAACTTTTTTTAGCCTTCCTCAAGGACATTAAAGGATGGGAAACATAAGGATTGAATTCGAACTGTAGTTAGACTCACTCAGCAACAAACCATGGTCATGGTAGCAGCACGGTGATGAATTAATTTTTACAGTTTGCAGATTAATTTTTTTAGCTTTAATAAAGGTTTCATCACCTCTATCCCAAATGTCAGTCGTTTCAGCTTTTCATACATCTGCGGTGAAGACCACAGTACAAGGAGAGATAACAAACTCATCTTGAGTTCAGTATAAGCCTTTTTAAGAAGAGTTTTATTCTTAGTATTACTTGTGTTGTTGCTGAACATGTATTTTATGACGTATACAAGAAAGGCAGAGGTAAAACTTTAACCAGGATCACATTCAGCAGTAAACTGGGGAGCTGCTTCTGAGAAATGAATTTTAGATGAAGGTCCAAAGAAAAATGGATTTTAAAAACTTGCAAATAACATCCTTTTAAGTGCTGCCGTTGGTTTATCTACCATGCCCCTCTAACCCACAACACATATTTAGGTTTCATGTTTGTAGGAGTAAAGTTTTGTAACTGTTGAGTTGCTTTTAGATTGTTTGACCATGAATCAGGAGATGTGACTTAACATATAGTACAACAGTCATTTGAAAATATGAAACAGAAAACTTGTGAAATTTATTTAAATCCTGAAGTCTTCTTGAAGGTCAAGCTGCAGAATTAGACTGGAATGGAAAGCAGGTGTCACAGCGATGAGGGAATTTTTCCAATTCTTCTACAAAACATTACTATTAAAAGAAATGAAAGAAGGCCTGACTTCTACTTTTTGTTCCATATATCACTTTTATGGGACTTAAAATAAAAAATATGCACAAGTTGCATTCTTCTTGATAATAACTGTGATGTAGTTGCCTAATTGCCACCTGCAGCGTGTACCTTTGACCGCTAAACAGATGACTGCTCACCTTCTAAAGACAGATTGCAAAAGGCCAGTGCCTCCGCAGACATTCATGACATGAGACACTGTTAAATAACTCAGCCTTTAAGCTCACCTTTGACCCGTCAAAGTCCCAGCAGAATGCAAAAGAGGTGGGGGGGGGGAACAGCTTGAAGACACAATAACAGCTAATCAGTGACAGGTGAGCTCTCTCTTTAGACTTGGACACTGAGCAGAGACAAGCAGGTGAGTGAACACAATTGTTATATCGTTCTGTGGAGTAAAATGTACATTTAAGGATTTATTTGGTATAAAAACAAATAAAGCAGCCCTTTCTTGGTAAGGATATGGGAAATTTGTCAGAGGTTGTTAGAATTTCTGAGGGACTGTGACCACATGAACAGCTAAATTAAATTGTGGTTTGTTTCAGACTCCTGTAATGTTTGGAAGTTTTTTAAATAAACTGCAAGACATATCAACATCTTTTAACCTCTTAAGAGAGAGGAAAAATCGCTGAACAGGTCCTAATGTAAAATACGAAGTTACAAAAAGACTCTTTTTAAAGGGTCACTTATAAGACTAGACCTCACTGTCAACAAGAACAACTGAAGTCTTTTACTGTAAAGCCAAAGTTCCTGAGTTAAGTTACTGAGGTTACACTGTGTTCCATTAAATGAAAAATGAACTGTCATAAAGCATTTTTACTTCAGCTTCTAATAAATTACAGGGTTTGCTTTGTGGCATTGCCATGATCTTGTAATTTTAAACTTCTTGGCTCTTTTACATCATCATGAAAAAGAAAAGTTATTTCTTGTTGTTGCATAAAAACTGTTAACTTTAAATTATAATTCCAATGTATTAAAATGTAATAGGATGTAGATTTGGGTTGCACAGTAAGAGGGTCGCTGGTTCATCCTCGGCTGTGTGAGAGGCTTAAACAGCAGCCTTTCTGTGTGGAGGTTGCATGTGGGTTCTCTCCTGGTGCTCCGGATTTCTCCCACCGTACAAAGACATGCATGTTAAGCTAATTGGTTACGCTAAATTGTCCCTAAACGTGAATGTGAGTGTGAATGGTTGTTTGTCTGTCTGTCTTATATCTGTGATGGACTGGCAACCTGTCCAAGGTGTACCCTGCCTCTCGAACAGTGATTGCAGGGAACTGTTTAGTTTCTTAATCGGGCTCAGTGGAAAAAGAATGAATGGAGATTGAGATTTATGTCTGCAACCATCAGGTATTCCACTTAGAATGATGATGCAGAAACTATCATAATTACAAAATGTACACAAATTATGCAGATTAGCATCTATCTATTCATTATTTGTCACTTATGCGGGGGTTCAAGTCACAGGGGCAGCTGCCTAAGTAAAGAAGCCCAAACTTCCCTCTCCTTTCCACATTTGCTAGCTTGTCGGTGGGGACCCTCAGCATTCCCAGGTTATCTGAGAAATGTAGCCCCTCCAGCACATCCTGGGTCATCCTGGGGTCTGAGTGTTTGACATGTCCAGAATACCTCACCAGGGAGATGTTCAGGTATGTGAGCCACCTCATCAGGCTTTTCTCAGTGAGGAGACCCTCTAATCTGAGCTCCTCATGGATGACCAAGCTTCCCACTCGTTCTTTCCATCATTACCCACAGCTCATAGCCATAGGTCAAGGTAGGAATATAGACTGGCAAGAAAAACAAGAGGTTCACGATGACCCTTGAATAAACTTCACCAGGGAGGCTTAGAAGTGAGATAACCCTGTATCTGGTAAAACCCTCTGATCATACTTCCTGAAGAGTGGGACCAGCACCCCACTCTGCCAGTCTAGGGGCACTATCCCCGATGTGCACACAATGCTGCAGAGATGTGTCAACCAAGACAGCCAGACATCATTCAGAACTTTAAAAGGGTGCTGTTATGGTATTTGGAGTTTTCTGAGCTTTCTACAGTGTTACAGTGTTGAATCCTCATCAGACATGTGAACGGCACCGTTTTTTATCACCTAAACGCAAGTTTGAGTTTGAGTTCCAGCACGCTCTCCGTTCAGTTTCCATGGCGACAAAAAATGCGTTGTTTTAGAGAGTTTTTTCTACTTGGAAATCCTTGTGACGTCCCGGGGGATAAGGTTCGGTGATTGGTTACCTTCTACTGGTTAACAACGGCATGTACAAATACATCAGGCGGGTGGAAAACGTCGGATAAAGTTATTTCCAACGATGGCTGCTGAGTTTACCAAAAAGAGACATCCTGCTGCATTCGTTGCTGTGGGTTGCTGTTTTCCACTTCGTTTTCAGGGTCTGATTCAGGTTCCAACATGTAGGGCTGTATGCTATGTGTTGACATTGTATTTTGTTTTTTTTTATTGAGTTCATATTAGCCTAATCCTTTTGTTTATGAGACGTTACAATGACGGCAAAAGCAGTTGCGGTGCGCGCTCCCGATGTAGTACAGACTCTGCTTCCTCATCAAAAGATGAGATTGTTAGTGGAATTGAAGAGGTCTTCAAAATGCCCAGTAAGAGCCCTTCTTCAACTTGACATTATCAGTAACTGGCAGCATCCACCAACCAGCTCAGGGATTACTGTCCAGACAGTCACCGGCGACCCTATGACCACAGCTGCAGTCAGCTGTCTCAACAATGGAGAGTTGGAATACAGCCCCCTGAATGACCTGGGACATGGCTGAAACTCTGCAGGGATGAGAACACGGACACCTTTGGGACTGCCAGGCCTGGCTGGCATCCTATCCCACCATCTGAACCAGCACACTACCAGGTGGTGATCTTTTGACAGCTCCAGTCCTCTGTACACCAAGTGTCCGAGACATGTGGCCGCAATTCCAACGGTACGACTGTAAAATTAATCATCAGACTGTGGCCTAGGCTGACCTGGTGCCAAGCACTCATGTGGACACCATTATGTCTGAACATGGTGTTCATTATGGACAGTCCATGACAAGTACAAAAGTCCAACAGTTAAACACCACTCAGATTCAAATAATCCTACCTTATCCAGATCACAAATTTATTGTTCATAGACAGTGTGCAGGCAGTTTGTTATGTTGAACAGTCATGGGCACACATGCACATCTTTTATGAACCCTCTTGTATGGAAGAAGAGTCCAACATAGGAATTACAGTGATAATTCTTATTATGCATCAAAGTTCATGCAATTTCTTTATGGGCTGAAGTCAGCTGTGCCGGCTATAAACCATTAACTTCCCCTCCAGAGATGTCACAGAAGATTAACTTTTTATCTGAAGACATCAGCGCTGCTGTGACTTCTTTGTGTTCTGGTTCATTTGTTATTCAAATTGTGTTAAAGGGGTAAAAATGGTCCAAAGTGGGATGAATGAGAGAGAACAAGGACAGCTTTTCAAAGTTAAATTTATTTAATGCCGACGTGATTTCTTTACTGAAGTACTATTTTAAAAAATCTGATGAACATATCAGATGTTTCAGCCTTGTCTTTTATTTCATAATCACAAATCAAAACAGCTGCAATGTGGTAGTAGAACATATTTCTAGTTATTCCTAAAACTTAATTCAGTGAGAAAATGCTCTCTGCTATACGATGAAACACTGTATGGGCAACCTAATCTCACAGAAATCTGTGAAATAGGTTGGCAGACATTGAGTATTAATTATAAATTATTTTAATTTGTAATCTTTTTTAATTTTGCTCTTTACGCTTTTCTTCTACATAAGGACATGGCCACGTACAAGCCGAGGGTGATTTCTCTGACCAAGAGGCCAGGTCAGACTTTTGGGTTTTATCTGAGAGTCGAGCAGAATGAGGAGGGCCACCTGATCCGCTGCCTAGAAATGGGAGGTCCAGCTGAACTGGCTGGTATGAAAGACGGAGACCGCATCCTCCGAGTCAATAGAACATTTGTTGATGATCTGTCCCATTCTGAGGTAAGCAGGATGTAGAGTTACTGCACTGCATTTATCACATCAATAATATATTGTTAGGAATATTCCCACCACAAGCCTCTTCCTTAGCCCTCTTGCTTTCTCTGGGACAGGTGGTGGAGCTGGTGAGAAACAGTGGAGCATCTGTCACATTCCATGTTCTGGATGAGTCATCTTACAAGCAAGCAAAATCTCAGGGAATAAACCTTTCAGACCCTAAAAGCAAGCCAGTCCCCAATGGAAAAGAGGCTCCAAAACCTAAACTTTGCTATTTGGTCAAGTCTAACTCAGGCTATGAGTTCTCTCTCCGTTCAGTTAGAGGTGAGTGTCGGAAGATGGGCCCAAGGACTACAGTTTGAGAAACTGCACACCTCTTAGAGGACACATCCAACTCTCCCCGGTTCCCATTCATGCATACAATTCCAAAAGAAAATAATTCAGCTTTTAACAGACAAAACCATGTCTGTTAAAAGTAGTGAAAATCAAACTTTTGTGTCAGTGCACAAACATGCTGTATGACTGTACTGCCTTCTCATAAATATTTGTCTGTATATGTTGACAAAAACTGACAGATGAAAATCATTAGCTTACATATCACAAGACACTACCATGATTTATGTTTTATCTCTACTCCATGTACATGTGCAACAGAGCACACTTCTGATTATGTATGGTTACGCCCATCAGTGTTGCTAGGTGTGGCCTTAGTCAAGTTCCCCCCACATGGGGTGATAAATTATATAACAATCCAGCACCAGCCTCATAAAAACTCCTTACTCTTGCAAATATTTTCACACATAGAGGTATTTCAGAAAATGAGGGCTGTAACAACAATCTATGTTGAAGTCAGAGGTCAGTCAACCAGAGCAAAATGGAAACAACAAAGAGAAAGAATAAGCATCAGTTTAAACAACCAACCACACATTTTCAGTGAGTGTTTACTTTATGAGAGATGCACTTAGTGATTACTATTGTCTCTGCTTAATTTTTATGTTTGGACAATAACTTATAATATGTATATATGTTTTGCTCTTATTACCAGGTGAGCAGGGTCTGTTCATGACAGATGTGATTTCAGGAGGCGTGGCACACAGAGCAGGGGTCCGAGTCAAAGATCGTTTGCTGGAGATCAATGGGGAGAATGTAGAAAACTCCACACATGATCAAGTGGTGGAAAAGATCAAACAGGTAGGCAACACCATAATGTTCCTACTGGCTGATGAGGAAACTGACAAGTTATATCAGAGCAAACACACAAAGATAGGCTCATGGCTTGCAACCGTCAAGTATCTGCCTCACACACCATGCATTATCAACATGACCAAAGGATCTGATGGATATGGCTTCCTGCTCAGAGAGGAAATCAAACAACCAGGCAAGGCCATTAAAATACGATGGACCCTACACTAAAGAGGCATGGCTGTGGCTTGATAATGTCCCCCCTTGACTCCTTTACAGGACACTTTGTAAAGGACATAGACAGAGACAGTCCTGCAGAAAAAGCAGGTCTGAAGGAAATGGACAGAGTGGTCGCTGTGGACGGCAAGTCGGTGGAGAGTTGCAGTCATGAGCAGGTGGTGGAGAGAATCAAACAAAGCGGAGACAGCTGCTGCCTCCTTGTGGTGGACAAAAAAACAGACCAACTGTATCAGCTGGTGAGCCTCAGAATTACTGACTGTCTTCAGTTCTGCATATACTGCACACAATTCTTATTGTATTATGTTGCATCACAGGGCAAAGTGTCTCCAATAATCTTTTTGGAGGAGATAAAGAATTCCAACTCACCACCCAGTTACTTTGAGGCCATGACTGATCCTCCTGTCCAACCATCCACACCAGTTGAAGACAAGATAGAGAACCTGAGGCCTAAGCTGTGTAAGATGGAGAAAGCCGCTGTTGGTTACGGCTTTCACTTAAATGGCATCCAGGGCATTCGTGGTCAATACATTGAGGCTGTAAGCATAACAACAATGTTCACTTTCTGGTCATTATTATTTTGAAACCAAGTGGTGAGAGAGCTGTTGTTTCAGGTGGTGAAGGGTGGAGCAGCTGACAAAGCCGGTCTGGAGAATGATGACATTGTAGTGGAAGTAAACGGAGTGAATGTGGAGCAGAGAGGATATGACGAGGTGGTGGAAATGATCCGCAGTAGTGACAACTACTTGGAGATGCTGGTAGCGAGCAGGAGAGTCTATGAACAGCTTAAAGCCAAAGGAGTGACCATCACACATCACCTCCTTGGAGAAACATATAGCCCTCGAGGCCTCAATGCAGACAGTCCAACGACCAGCGAGAAGAAACAGGAGGAGGCCAGGCCTGACACGCCAGCTGAACCAGAAAGACAGAGGGTAAGTGGTGCTTTTTAAATGCTCACAGCCATCTTTATGTTTGTTTTATTTAGTTAAACACTGACATTTGTCAATTTGACTCTTTACTGCAACATCTAATATATCTGTATTAACTGGATATTTCCTACAGAGATTTAGAACATCAAAATATGACTCCTAATGTCGTTTGAGCATTTATGTTGCTTCCAAAGAAATGAAAATAAATTTGGTTCTGAAACTGGTTTCACTGAGGATGCTGTAGGGCACATTAACACTAACCTGTCTGATTTAAATCCTACTTTATTTGTTCAGGAAGTCCTGTACATTTAGGGAAATATGAATGAGGATCGAACAGGTTAACTCTGGTGTGCAGGGAAGCGTGTAGACCTCGTTCCGCTTCAAGTGAACCAAATACAGGAAGTGGACTGCAATGCAAAAGGGATTATGGGTAGTTTATGGCTTTGTGGATAACTGAAAGCACCACCGCCAGCAAAGATGGTAAAATATTATTCAAGGGTCCAGTTCGCTCGAGTAAATCCAGTGTGAAAGCAAACTGATGTAAATGTACCTTTAAAGCTTGGACTACCATGCAGTTGAGTCTGTGTCTCCATCAGTTTCAAACTGAGCAATTTAAATATAAGAAGAAATCTTTCATTATATATCACAAAAATGAGCTCTTTGCATTTACCCATCACATCTAGAGAGTTCAGGATCTTGCACAGATGCCCAAAGGTCTTCACTTCTATTGACATGCCGAGGACTTGACCCCTGGTTCTCCAGAACCAAGCCCACCATTGTAACCACTACTATGCAACCACTCACCCAATAAGCAATGTCTTGTTGATTCTTTTCAACCTTAAAAATAAAAACCAATAAGCTGTCAGCAGAGCAGATCCAGATAAGAAACTGTCACTGATTGTTGCTTTTTCAGAAAACAGCAACTTTATAGGCAATGAATGAATTTTACAACTTTGTTCAGACATACATGATCCTTCTTAAGATTAATAATAATACTGGATATGAGATTTAAAAAGGTCCTAATGTTCAGTGACCCACTTTGTGGATGCAAAATATTTAGGATGAGAGCAGCTGTAGTCCTCTCCTTGGTTCCAGAAGCCTCATCTGAAAAGCTTTCCACCAGTTCTGTCTGGTGGAGAGTTATGGGCACAAAGTATTTCTAAGACCATGACACCTTCAGCTGGTGTGGCCTGGCTGTCTTGCTGTCCCTGTGGTCCATTTGGGTTATTGTCACCTGTGGGTTTTGTACCTTTCTGAATAAGTCACACATTTTTAGGTGAAAGAGTGTTGCATTTTAAGTAATAAATACCCAAAGCTACCTTCTGTTTGTTTTTATCCCCATTTTTTAAGGTGAAATCTTTAAAAAAAAAACTGTCTTAAATCATCTCTGTCCTCCAGAATGTGGGCTTCAAGATCTTCAAAACAGTGTCAATTATCTTAAAGTTGTTTATTCTCTTATAAAATGGTTGTTTAATTTCTACAAGTTCGTTCACTTCTGTCTGTGCTGGAGTGCTTTTATGGCAGCTCTTAGCTTGTGTAAAACATCCAAACGTAAGCTTAAGTTTCTTCAATGACAAGGTCCAAATGTCACAGTTACAATTTGTAAGTTTTAAACTGCCTACCAGTCAGAGCTGAAGTCATTCAGATATAAATGGAACATCATCAAAAATAAAATGCCAAAACTTAAGTAAAAAAGTTCTCAGAAGCAAAATCCTGCCCAAGTCTTAAATAATGCATTCAAACGGTATTTATCAGGTTTAATTGCACAGTTAAAGTGAGACTTACTAAATATTAGTATTATGACATAATTAATGTGATTTTCTAAGTTACACGCATGCAAAATGCACATGGTACACACAAATAACTGTATAAATGGCATCATGGAAAACTGAAAAACCACTTTCCTAAGTGCTATTTTCTCTTTATAAACCATTATTTTGATCACAAACACAAGAACATAATGTCCAATGGAAAAGGGACCAGTAAAAGGGATCTTAGTAATGGGCATATTCCCTTGTGTTTCCTCACTACTACCACATTATCATGCTACAGCACTGCTGAGCAGGATCTCAGCCTTCAGGATGTTACAGTATTAGCTGTGAACTTATGATTATGTTCACATGTGGAAATTTACTTGCTGCATTTTCACTGCACTCCTGAATCATGACACTTAAATTTTCTTTATGTTTTTCTCCATTTTAGACCTCATCAGTGTCATCGTCGTCATCTGCAAACAGCATAGATGAAAGACTTTGAGACACCACCTGAGGGACATGTTTGTCATTTGGAATAATCTGATTTGATTTGGGGTTTTTTTTTCCTAAGGCATTTGCTCTATACAGCTCACACAGAGTTACAAATCAAAAGTGAAAATGAACAAGAAAAAACCCAGAATGAAAATAGTCAAGATTTTTGTTGAATTTCACAAAAATCTGATTTATAGCAGAGCTGCTGATTCTGGAACAAACATGTTCAGGAACATGTGATCATGCATTCTTTTATTTCCTTGTTGATCAGAACATGTGAAGTGATGAATAATGGTTTTCCCATATCTGAGAATGCCAATGATACCTGTGCTACGATTGTCATCTATGTTGCCAATAAGCACAGAGATGTTTCATGTATCAATCCATGAACTGCTGCTTTTATAGTTGAAGAGAAGAAGAAACTTATTTCCATTTCTGGACACAAATACAGAACAAAATAAACAAACCATGCGAAGAAAGATTTAATGTTCAAGTCTGTTTATTTTGCCAGGCAAGTTCCATGTCTGGCCTGCCTCACATTTGCATGTCAGTGGGAGTGAAACAGTGACAAACAACTTTTGATCCAGCGTGTTTAGAGAAAAAAAAAATAGAACATTTTGATAAAAAGAAAATTCAAAAGCAGTGTATTTATTTCCTGGAAGAAAACAATCATTTAAGATTTTCAATATTTTTTCTTTTAAACTTTATTTTAGAGGGACTACAGTTTCAATGTTTCTAATCACATTTTGACAATTCTCTAAAACTTGGACCCAGAAATCAGCCATTCCTGATTCAGGAATCTACGTATATAAACATGATCTCTGGATATCTCAGTTCCAGATATAAAGTCATCAGAAGATGGTTTTAATTAAGAGATGCACAGAAGGAGCTCAGAGGGCCATGTGTTTTTCTGGGGCCTGCTTGTGGGCGAGATAAAGGAAGAGGATGCTGGACAGGGCGCTGACCAGGAAGATAACATCAAACCAGCGGTGGTAGAAATTGAACTGCAGCTCTCCCAGAACCTCTGTCACAATGGAGCGATACTCCAATGGCATGCTCATGCGCATCAGCAGTACAGATGAGACAAAATACATCCCCTATTAGAATGTGACACAGAGAGGAAAAAAGACAGATTTAACTGTAGTTTGTCAAGAAAAGTAAACTGAGAAGAAACGATACTCACCATGATCTGAGCGAGGACGAGCACGATGACGTTGGAAGATTTGCTGCTTGATATTGCATAGAAGAACTAAAAACGAGGTGGCACATAGCATACTGATTAAAATAAAATTCCATGATATGGGAAATAAAAAGTTGTGTGCTAGAAATGACAGATTTATAGTTTACAAAATCAGTTACCTCAAATTTGCAAATTTAGCTTTGAATCAGTAAAAGTAGCTTCCTTTCCTAGTGTGTTCTAACATTTCCCTAGCTAAGTGTCTTACCTTGGTAAGAGTGATGAGTAAGCCTCGTATGGACGTAACGATTATTATTCCAACCAAGATAAAGGAGATGTGTTGAGACCAAAACTTAACCTGTAGAAGGGGAGAAAAGGAAAAAAAAAAAGCAAAACACACAATTAGAGGACACAACTGAAGTAAAAGCTTCAGAGATTTTATTTTTTATAATAAATATTATGAATTAGATTTAACTGCTGTTACAGAAAAAAAAATTAAATGTTAGTTTGTTTTATAGAATATAAGATGGGTCATAATAATAACACTTATAAGAGGTAACTGTAATTATGTATATGTACTTTTCCCAATTACAAGGACTTGCTCCTCTAATGTGGACAAAAAGTGAGTCATCTCCTCATCAAGTAAATTATTCAATTTTAGGAAAACTAAACTTTGCGGTTAGTTTAAATGTAAAAAGAAATGTGTGCGTGAACACATGTGAGTCTTACATCAAACTGAATGCCCAAGTAGTTGACTGTAATTTCAATGCCCCTCGTCACAGGGTCCGTCTTTCCAACTCGATCAAACACAATGTTGATGGTGGCCTATGATTGAAAGAGATATTTTAAATGAAAAAACACTCCACTACATTTTTCACAAACACACAGTTGTCAAGCTGTGTAGCTGATGATATCTGAAGCAGCGGGCCCTCAGCTCAGGGGGACACTGCCCTGCAGGGTTTTGAAGAGTCCCTTCTCCAGCTCACCTGGCTCAAAATAACAGGCTTTTGTAGAACTTGAGGACAAACTGTCGAGCAGACCCACTTTATTTTAATTAAAAACTGTGTTGGAGCAGGAAAACTTCTAAAATTTGCAGGACAATGGTTCACAAGAACCCTCCAGTATGTGCGAGTTTGAAGTTACATGTAAGTGCTGCCATTCTTACCATGAAGATTTTCCAAACACAATAGATGGAAAAGAAGTAACCAAGGAAGTTGAAGTATTTTCCCTGGAATGTTTTTGAGTACTCAATTCGCTCCTAAAAATCATGAGAAGTCAGGTGAAACAATCTCTATAAGTATGACATATGAGCACAAATGAGAAGTAATGCAACTATCAGCAGGCGACTCAAAGGTAAGGTAGATATACACTGAAGAACCATTTCAAATATATATATAAATTGATAAATAAATAAATATATATATTTATACAGTATAATAAAATACCAACCTAAGTACTGCATCATTTTGCTCCAGATAAGTTATTAAATAAACCAAAAGAAGAGATGACTTATTTCTAAAATTCTAAATGAACCTTTCATTAGCTGCTGGCATACAACACCTAACCTTCAACACACTGCCGGCGAATTCATGCACCCGATTTTTGCAAGCGCTCAAGAGCTGCCGGCGCATGAAAGCGCTGAAATACAGTAACTTAGTTCACTGCTCGTTAACTTGCACTTAGAAGACAATGATGTGTCTGAAGGAGAACCATTTGAGCTATTCTTCGACGAAGAGATCATCGCTCTGTTGGTCTGTGAGACTAATCGGTATGCGGACCAAGTAAAAGATGCAAAGTGGGACAGAGCAGGACGATCAAGTCGTGTTCCTCACTTTGAACGTCAACGTAGAATGCACCCCTGATCTTCACCAGTAAAAAGTTCCAAAGAAAAACTGTAAATAAATTTTTGTTTGTGTGTGCTTTTTTTTTTTTTTTAAGAAATATATGCAAAAGACAATTATAAAGACATTATGAACATATTTTTTCATTGTTTATTACAACAATAAACAAGAGAGATATGTGCTTTTGAAACAGGTAGGCGTGATTTTTTTCTGTTTGTGAAAAAAATGCAGTTTTATAAGGAAAAAACGTCATTTTTTATGCAGTGTGATGAAGGTTAAATATGGTTGTTGACCACATAATCAATAAGCATAACTGAATCTGGAACTGAGATTATTTCTTGTGAGAATGAATGTTTTATGTTGCATGTGCATGATGGCATCAAAAGAAGCAGAACCACCAACAATCTCTCATGAAAAGAAACAGGTTCTTTCACTACAAACTATAACTAATGAGAAAATTTGCAGCTACAACATGCAGTCATATCACTGAGTAGTTTATCCCCAAAAATCACAAATATAACTTTTTCTGTAATATGTGGTGATTAGGGCTAAATATATTTTATTTTAAATCAGTGCTTTGCTGATGTGGTGTTGACAGAAAAAGACCAAACAGAGGATTACCAGAGGTTGCAAACAGACATGTGAAGCATGATGCAAGAGATTGTCCAGGTCACTGTACACACGGACAAAGTAAAGCCCTTCTTAGGAAATTATTGTGTCATTTTATCAACCTGTTAACTCAGCCAGTCATCTATCTAGGGTGAATGTGTGTGTGTGTGTGTGTGTGTGTGTGTGTGTGTGTGTGTGTGTGTGTGTGTGTGTGTGTGTCTTTAACATAAGGTAACTGCATCGTTGAAGGTGTCGCTCATCACAATGCTGTCGTTAATTTTCCACTGTCATCATCCACAAATTTAGCTCATTTTTGTTTTTAGAGCACTGTGTCTTCCACATAACTAGGTGGAACAAAGAGTGTTTGTGTGTGTGTGCACGTACATTACCTTGGTGGCTTGCAGGTCCACAGTCTCAAGGAAGAGTTGTCGACTCAACTCCTCCAGAGCGTCAACTTCCTGCTGGATCAGAGAGAGATCTGGAAAGAAGTCAAGGCTGATATCTATTCCCAAAACCCTGGACAAGTAATAGGCAGCTGAAAATGAAGATTTGTTGCTATTTTAATATCTTTGTGTTAAGGATACTTTCACTGCCTGTTTGTGTCGCAGTGACGCTCTTGATCATGCCCCAAAACCCTGTTTGCTTGTTCTGGTCCTCTCCACGTTGGTACATCTGCCTCCGTGTCATGGCGATTCTTCACAAACAGAACAAACGCGTCTATAAATATAGATGAGCAAAAATATCTGGCAAATATCTAGTTTAAGTGTGTGTGCGTGTGTGTAGAGGGGGTTCGTACCGTTTCTTTTTGCTGACAATCATGTCCATTGTTTGAAGCAGCCGCCTCTCCAGAGCAAGGATATCACTGTCTGTTACATTTCTGTGAAGTTAACAGAAGCAAAGCATTGTCAATATTTTGTTTGATCCATGACCGACAATAATTTATGATTCAGCTGCAGATGGTGTGAGAGGCTATCATAGTTGGGCTTACCTGAGGAAATAGGACATGTACGTGTAGGGACAGTTGACAGCACCAAACCCAGACAGCAGAGCCATGAGAGTGACACCAATCACACCAACGCGACTGATTAGCTGCTCGATTGACAAAATCCCTAAACAGAACACAGCAACAGACTGAAAGCAGCTAAACCAGAGGTTCGCTTTATTCTTTTTATACTTTTTCAAGCTAAATGGCTGCAGTGCTCTGACAAAACCAGTCTATCATAGCTGTTCTCCAGACCATAAAGCTGGCAAGAGCCAAGTGAAGAAAGGAACCCACACTCACCATGTTTTGGACTTAAGATGGGGAATGGGTCTCCCAGCTTCCAGAAAAAATACATGAAGGTGAACCACACCATGCAGGCAAAAAGAAGCCTTTGTCTCTGAACTACAGAACAGAAAACAAACACTTTGCTGTGAAAACTGTGGACTAAAATGATCCCAGCCAAAACATCAAACATTTGCTCTCAAAGATTTATTTTGAGAAGTTAAAAGTGGTCTCACTCACGCAGGCGTATGTTGCTAACAACAAAGTAGCCAATGTAGAAAGGCACGACAAAGATAAGAACCAGCAGAATCACATATAGGTTTAGCTTCCAGTGGAAATACCTGGAACTGTGACATTAACACGAGGATTAGTACCTTTCATTAATTTTGAGCAATAAAACACACTTTTACCTTGCAGGGAAAACGCTTACCTGCTGCTTAAGGCACCCAAAATCTCAAAGATAATGAGCTCAAACATTGTACATGAAAATGCAAATGTGACAGAGAAAACCACCTGGACAACATACTGCCGCACCTGGAAAGAAAACAAGATTAGTTTTCTTGTACACATCAATTACTGATGAAGTGAACAGCAACAAAGTGATCATTTCCTGATAAATGCCTTTTAACAACAAACCTCGTAATCTTTGAACAGCTGTCGCATAAAGAACAACCAGCCAAAGCCAAAGAACAGCACCTGGAGTAAATAAAGTGGTGGAGGAAGAAAAGAAGAAACTACATCATTACATTTTATATTTTACCTTTTGCAAAACCATGTTTTCCATTAAACTATAGAAGTTTAAATGAACTGTTCCAGGGTCATCGTGATACAAATGCCTCCTTCCTGCTTGCTTTCATGACCTACTAACATGTCTGGACACAAAATAACCATAGCTAATATCAATAAATGTTGAATATCTCAGTGATGGAATAGATTTCTTTTTGTTTTATGTGCAGAAAAAAGCTACTCCCATATTTGCATTTCTGTATTAGAAATTCACAAATGTACAGAAATCTCTGAATATCTATATTTTTATGGCTATATGGCAGGACATTGTCCTATGACACAACTGAGCAACTGAATCAATATTCACAATGATTATGTCACCCAGTATTTAATTTATAAAGTTTTTCACTTCAGAGAATGAATGAATGAATATGTCATTTCAAACACATGGAACACAAGGATATACTGACAAAATCCAGTAAAAGACAAAAAACTTTATAAAAGCATGTTTGACTTCATTATCTTTTTGTCCTTTCTTGTCATTAAGTCTGACAAAACTATCATTTAACTAGATTAATGAAAACTTCTTTTAACAATATCACAGTGGATTATATATATCAAATATTACAGCATTCTTTGTATGTTTCATCTTCCATTATTGCTTAATATTATGATATAGCAAAAAGTTACAAACCAAGATTTTTGGTTTGTTTGTTTTTGTCAACTCAATTTTCCTGCACCCACGTTGTAAACATGATAGTCATTATTAAGCTGTTAAACATTAACGTAATGATTACCAGTCCTGAAAAACACATAGAATATAAGTCTTCACAGTGTTTGAAAAATTTAGCCAGGATATTAACAGGGTTAACAATGATAATACGAAAGTTTTCCCCGTCCACCCGCCCGCTGTTCGTGTTAAAGTAAAGAAATTTACTCAAAACTTTTGGGACTCTTCCAGCTCATCTTTACCTGAGAAGTGAACATGATGACTGAGTCCACCAGAAACGACATGATGATGTTTGTAAAACAGCTTCTAATGCTATGAAAATTCCCCCCTCCGTGTGTAGAAGCGTTGAGGCCAGTATCACTTCATGTTGACTCGACAATGAAAACGGTCCATCTTGAATGTAAAGAGAAATTGTTCATTTTGAGAGTCGCTGTTTAACTGTCATGCTACAACGCTTCCACGTACGTCACTGACATGAGCCCGATCCATTTATTTCCGTCGCAGAGATGTGACGTTTTAAAATTTGATTTTGAAAAATGAAAGAAAATTACTGGGTAAAAAGTGATAACATCAATTAAACGAAGAAATATAATACTTAAGGAAAGGTAGATTTATTTTTCATATCATATTTATTGTGCAAGATCATTTTAGTGCTTTAAATAAAATATCATTATTATACATCACAGCAAGGTGCAAAACAAACATTAAAAGCAGAATTAAAACAAACTTAAGAGAATAAAAAGAGACAAAAAATTAATTGATTAAAACTAACTAAAAGAAGAAAAGAAAATAAACTAAATAAAAAACTGAGCAAGCTCAAATAGATAGAAACAGAACTCATAATATTTTTCTTTTAAATATGATACCAGCAGACGAAATTATAATGTGGAAATATAATACGGTTTCAGTAGATCGAATCCTGTTTTTGTTGTATTACTGTAGCTCCACTAAATACAGGATGTACCCGCAACCTGCAATACACATAAAGGACACAAGAGGGCGCTAAAACATAATTTAGAGCCTTGGTTTAACCTAAGTTTCCAGTCCTAGTTTTTCACTGTTCGTGCTGACGCCGGCTGGTGTGCTCTAAATTGGAGGTGCATGCAGCATAAAGCGTTTGAATGAGGGAAGAATAGTTACTGACTTGATGATGTGCCTGAAAACTGCTGGATTGTAAGATGTCTGAGATGTTGCAAAGGTAGAACTTCTTAAGCTGTGGCTTTTTACCTGCTTAATAAAGACGAAAGAGGTGAGTATCTGCATCTCATGAGTACATAAAATAATATGTTGGGAATATAAAGAAAAACTGGCAGACTGGGCTTTCCTCTGTTGTTTTCACATTACTGGGTATGAAATAAGATTCCTATATCAGTAAAAATGGTAGGAGAACAAGTTTGTAATGGTCATTTGTTGAAAATCTTACCAAGATTTAATTAATGCAGATATGCAACATATATATATATATATATATATATATATATATATATATATATATATATATATATATGTGTGTGTGTGTGTGTGTGTGTGTGTGTGTGTGTGTGTGTGTCATGTTTTTGTTTGTTTTGCTCCTGGATTATTATTGCTTATTCATTAACTTGTAGGCACTTGTGAGATTTTTGTAGTTTTCTGATAAACTGTGATATGGCAAAAGTTTAGTGTAAACTTGCTAAATATTTGGAAGAAAAACGTTTGTAACCTATTTATTTTATCTTATATGTTATGTTTTTAGTTTGCTATATAACAGATTGACAGATAACTTCTTGTAGTCCTGCTGGCAGATAATGCACAGCAGTTGTTTTTTTTTGTTTTTTTAAATGAATATTTCTCGTAGTAGTCATGTATTATGAAATCTTGAATTAAGTAAATTCACAGCGCAATTTTAATTAACCTTGTCATAATTTACAAACAAGTCCTAATTTGACAACCGATTGAGAACTTTTAAATAATTGGTGTTTATTTTCTTTCTATCTTATTCTGCTATTAAATTGCTTAGTAAGTGATGTGAAGGCATATTTGCACTTAAATGTTAAAGCATTTAAGTTGGAAGTTTTCTGGGACTTTGAATGCATTTGATGGTGTTCAATGGAACGGATTATAGGAGAGGAATTTACTCTGAAAGCAGGCAAAAAATAAGGCCACATTGTAATACAGGGTTTTTTTGGACCCGTAGTTGTGCAAGTTATGAGAGCTTACAATCTTCTTTTGGGATAGATGTAACTTTTGTCTTTTCTTTGTGAGCAGTGAAGAAGATGATGATCCCTACATCTTGTAGGAAAGATCTGCAGTTGTGTTTACTCCTACTGCTGGTGCAGCAACTACATTGTGAGTCTGACAATGCCAAATCAGTCAAAGAAGTGAAGGAAAAACAGTCAAACTACAGAAGCCTACTGTTTCTAACATGACCTATTGGATGTTGCAGGCAGAGTAACGGCACCGGGGCGTCTGGAAGCTCCAGTGGACAAGCCCTTCACCCTGACCTGCACTGTTTCAAGGGAACGAGGTGATACCTTGAAGCAGGTGCGCTGGTTGGACGTTCAGAACCAGACCCTGCTAAGCTATCAACCCGGCAACAAAGACAGTGTGAGTGGCCAGCAGCATGTGGAGCTTGCTTCCTCCCCAAAAGACGCCTCGGTTATCACCATCCGCCGCGTGAGCTTCCGCGATGAAGGCTGCTATACCTGCATCTTTGACCTGCATCCTTCTGGTTCAAAGCAGGGACTTACATGTCTCACTGTTACAGGTGAGTCGTTATTAAAACATCTTACATTTGTGGCGCTATATAAAAGAAAAATCGATACACATCTAATTTTGGAACCTATAGACTTAAAGACTAAGTGTTGGGGGAAAGATAATGAACATGACTTTTTAGCATTAATTGATTATTTTAATTAAAATAATCAGTCTTCTTCTTTAGTAAATATGTGTAAATGAATGTAAAGGGGTACCAGTTAATGGACGTACAAATAAAACTTCTGACCTCTGATTGAAAGGATAAACAAGTTGTTTTAAAACAAATAATCAACTTGAAAACATTTAAAATTCTTGATTTTTTTTTTTTTTTTTTTAAATGTAATTTTCACCACTTTCACTTTGTTGTTAAATACAATCTGATCAGCTTTGAGAATTTTGAAAATACATGTGGGATTTATACAGAGTTACATGGGCGGGCTCCACCTCCCTCGTCTGACTGTGTTAGCCTGAGAAATCACAGTGGACTCAGGATGAGTTCTTCCTCTAGGTGGAAATGTGAAATTCCCCACAGAAGAACTGCCTTTGGTCAAAACACACTTTCTGGAAAGTTCTTTCTCAGCAAATTAGCTTGTTAGCTATAATCTGGCATGTTTACAATAGTTTTTAGATGATTTCTATTAGATTTGTATTTCTTATTGATTAGTAAATGTTTGGGGAAGCCATTCAACATTGAAAACTTATACAGAAGTAAATTAAAGTGCAATAGACCTCAGATACTTAAAAAATATATCAAGTCAGGGAAATTTTCATGTAAATTATCATGGTCTTATTAGCCAGTTTTACTCTGACCAGTTTTCTGGTGAGTGTTGTGAATACAACAGGTGTTTCCTCTAATACACTGATCCAATGAACTTTTAAGCTCTTCAGTTCTTTCCAAATATGACCTTTTTAGCCTTCATCAAGGCAGCAGCTGATTGCTGAACTATTTAATTGTTGTACGTTACAGCAGCTTTACTGGAAATGGTTATAGAGAGAGGGAGAAGACAAGCAGCATAGGGCCACAGGATGTGTTTCACACTTGGTGTTGCTGTGTTGAAGAGCTTTGGCTTCTCCACTCACATTTTTATACTGTCTAATAATAGATGGAGTACAGTATTAGAGTCATTTATGGATTCAGTTTACAAATTATGCATTAATCTTTCTTTTTCAGATTATTCTCTGCTGCCACCAACTCTAACAAAGAAATTGTCCTTCATTTGAGGCATTTATCCACTACATATATAAACGTGAAAGCACCACAAATAACCTGTTCATGTGGGTCTGTAACTAATATTTTATCCAAAGTGATTTTAAAATAAGGATCAATTGAACAAACTTGGGGTAAAATTAATCATTTCTGTTTATTTGGAGAGCTCGGGGTCAGATTATGCTCTTTAGTACAGTTCTGTAACTTCAGTTTTGTAGTAATTTGGCTCAGAAAACTTTTTTTCTTAGCAAAACAGAAAAAAAATATTTTTTTAAAAAATGGAAAAAAAACTCAATTAACCCTTTTAAAGATACTCTTTTATGGATCTGTGTTGGTGAAGAAACAGTTTACCCATCAGACAAAGCTCTCAATTTACCCAGCAGTCTATATTTGTACCCTCTACTATGTTCAAGAGCTATGGGTAGGAACAGAAAGAACGAGATAGCATATACATGTGGATGGAAAGAGTTTCCTTCTTAGGGTACCTGGGCTGTCCCTTATTGAGATAGAGTGAGAGTGACACTCCTCCATATTGAGACCAGATGAGGTGGTTAGGGCATCTGGTTAGAATGCCTCCTGGATGCCTCCTTGGTGAGGTGTTCTGAGCATGCTCCACCAGAAGGAGGCTCTTTGGAAGGCCCAGGACATGTTGGAGGGACTATGTATCTTGGATGTCTTGGGAACTCCATGGGATCCAGTCCACCCTCCCTGAATGAGCTGAAAGAAGAGGGAGAGGGTAAGTCTTCCCTACTTGGGATACTGCCCCTGAGAACCCACCATTCATAGTAAAATGGATACTTGGCATAGTTAGAAGAGTCTTGAATCGAGTCTGATAACCCTCCACATAAAACCTGATTGAGTTATGATCTCAGTGACACATTGAATGGAGACAGACCCTCAGACCCTCTGAGATACACTCAGGAGCCTACATATCCAGAATCACAAGCTTAAATCTTATGAGTTCACATGTCCTCTCTTTGATACAGCATTCATATCATTGCACATCTGTTTTCTGTTTAACAGTATGAAAATGATGCATCTGTTCCCGTAACAGTTCAGCACAGAGTAAGCATCAGAATAAGTGAGGAAAAACCTGGCTAAAAACAGGAATGCCACAGGAGGATCGTATAAAGCAGTTGTCTGGATTCCATCTCCATCGTTGCTTTGTCCCTGTTGGTGTTCCGTGGCTTGACCGATTTTGGATGCCTGCTCTTTTTGTACGACCATTAAAATTGAAAATATGTGCATACATATGTCCCTAACCACTATTAACCTCTGAACACAAGCCGGTGAGCCTGCAGAGACGGAGCCAGTCATGTTAATAAAGAGCTGTGGCGCACTGGGAGAGTGAAGGCTTACTCTGCAAACCAAAAACAGCTGGTGCAGATTTCAGTGACTGGTTTCTGTTTGGGTGCCTCATATTTCTATTCCTGCCCTGTTTTCACCTTCTATCTCCTTTTTCAGTCTGTTTTCTCATGTTTCATCATCCTTTTTTTTAATTAATTTATTTTTGTTCCATATTCCAGCACAAGTCATGGCTGACACAAATAAAACAGCAGTGAGCGGCAAGAAGGCCTCCCTGTCATGCTCCTATGGTTTGCCTGAAAAGGTGCAGCAGATTACATGGAAACACACTTCTGCCCAAGGCGACTCCACAGAAGTGGCTTCCTTTGCAAAGCGGAGCGACCCCATGATTGAACCACCATACCAGGGAAGGGTGTGGCTCGCTGCCTCCCTTTCCGACAGCCAGCTTACCATCCAGCCCGTGGCTATTCAGGATGAAGGCTGCTACACCTGCCTGTATGAAACACATTCAGATGGGCTGAAGAGCTCCGTGGTTTGCCTGTCCACATATGGTAAATGCTTGCTTTTAAATTTCGAAAGAAACAAATAACACACACACACACACACACACACACACACACAGTCAGGTGCTGGTTTTCATCCATATTTTTGCTGTCATAAAAAAGTGAAGTTGTATCCCTGCAGTGAGGCTTTTGTTCCCTTCCTTTGGGCTTGTATTGAACCCACCACCTGCTCTTCATAGGCTTGAATGTGTGTTGATATTCCCAGTTTGTACACATCTGTTTTTTCTATTACACTGAGACTGGTGAATTTATCCTTTTTTTTTTTTTTTTAAATTTAAGTGCTTTTTTTTTTCTTCTCTATGTTTTGCCTTTTGAGACAAGAATCCATTAATTTTGTGAGAAAAAGGAACATGCAGATAGTTTCTCACTGATTTATATGGCCTAAAGTCTCTGAAAGAAATATTGGTCCCATTTTACACAGACCACCTTTCACTAAACCAAAAGATTTCAGAAAAAAAGTTACATTTATAAATGTACTATGCTCATTTATGGATGCTGGAGGTCTTTACTATTTCATATCACTGGCACAGCCTAAATGTTTCTTTATACAACTGTTAGGCCTATATTGCTGCTAACATTACTAAACAGAAAAGCTACTGACAGACCTTTATTCTTTTCATTTCTCATTTCCTCCCTTTTGGCGCTTTGTTTGTGAGATGAGTTCTGTTCTAATCTGACCTGATCTATTACTTCAACAATAGCTTTAGAGAAACTGCCAGTAAGTAATTATATACACATGCAGGGAATGAATATTTATGATTTCCAACTATTTCCATGAGGCTTTCAATCTAAGGCCCAACCCAATGTGTCTGAGCTAAATTTTGAAACCAAAAGCTCTTAAGAATTATTGATGGGTTGAGAAAAGAGAAAAACAACAGCAGAAACGAAAGGAGAGGGAATTTCAGCAGGTCTTGCTGCTCCTCAAGCAGCATTTTACTTCTGGACATGGTGCTTTGTTCACCCTAGTTAAACCTTGTACTGGTGGCCTGTATCACTCTGAGCTTGTCACATATGGCAGCAGCTTGCAGCATCAGTTTTTAATTCGTATGACACCCCCAATGGCGGGTGTATGCAGTCCATAGCTCTTCAGTCAAAGGCACCTCTTTAGTCCTTTTCGACTGCTTCAAAGAACAACAGACTAATTCTGAATGGCCATATAATTGACACTCATTGACAACCTTATTAGTGCCAAGAAATTAGAAAAAAAACTAGAGATAAGTGACAAAAAGCTATTTCAGAACATCTGTGGAAATCTGAGGAGTGCTTACTCTAAAAGAGTACATCAAGTCCCCAAAGTCAAGCTGCCCGAAGCTCCTCTCACTGTAAACTGTACAGAAAAATCATTTGTTTAAATATCAGAGCATCTACACCCGGGCTTTAGAAAGATATATGAAATAGAACAGAAACTTATAGATAAGTTAGTCTCAGGAAAACCATCAAGCACAGAACAACAAACTGCTGCTGGAGCTGAACAAAATTCAGCTCCAGCAGCCTGAACTACCTGTGAAGAGTCAAGCAATGTAGACAATATTACTGAGCAGTACTTTTGTGTGGATATATGTAGACATGTGCAAAGATTTGACATTTTCTGTTGTCATCACATTAAGGGCAATAAAATAAACAGTCTTGTTCATTGTAAGTTACTTTCAAAGGTCGAATACGTTTTGTGACTCTAAACTGTGATAAATTAGTAGGACGGGTGATAAAAAAAAAAAGGTCTTTTATTTGTAAACGTTGCCCACCTCCACCCAACAAGATATCTTTGGATGTGTAGAGTAGTAAAGTGCAAGCTGGGGAAAACATAGCTACACTGAATGTCGGTAAAACTTTACACAATGAAATGCATGTTAGCAATGCTTACTTTAATGCTTAACACTTCCTGCAATAACTCAGCTTCCATGAGTTTATACAGCGAAACAAAAATCTTCAGCAAAATTTCTGTAATAATCTTTTCTTAACGACATGTGGAGCAATGTAAATAGACTGGAAGATGGCATGTGTACCACTTTATTGACTTGACTTTGACAGTAATCCTCTGCTTTTATTTCTCAAAGTTTAGTAGTTTGTGCTTAAATTTGATGTTAAAAATAAATGAGAACACAGAGAACACAAAAAGTCAACATAAATCTTTACTTTGTTGCCATGAATGGTTGCATCAGATAGACTGCTCCGTTTCCCACCCAACTTAATGGCAATCTATCAATCTATAAAACCCTACAGTCATTAACTTTGACCAACAATCTGATCCACATTTGCATCCCTACAGTGTGATCATGAATACATTTGTCACCAAAAGTCAAGTCGTTCCACTGCTCCTGCTGCAGTTTTCTGCTACAGATGCTTTGCATCAGTGTCACTGTTTTGAATTGAAATATGGGGGGGGGGAAGCACATTTTTGAAGGACTGTAGTTCGGGAAGAATTTGTTCTGCAGTAAATGAGGGAGCTTGTAGGACATAAGGTAAATAAAGGAGGTAGACTTTGGTGCAAGTTCAAGGAGCCTTAACCTGGACTTTGCAGGCAGGAAACACAGCTACCTCTGGGATTTAGAGAGGAATGTTGTTCTTCTCTTCCTCATCATGGTTGCTGAATACATTTATGATAAAGCAGCAGAGTGTCAGTGGTTTTGCTAACACACAAACACAAAGCAAGCGTGTTCATGTGAATAATGGAGCTTTCGAAAGAATGATGGAGGCAGGGAGTGAGGTCCTGTTTCATGACTGTGTCAGTGTTTGCTGCAGACAGTGATCCCTTCTGTGCTTTGTCTGCCTCCCTTTGTGCTCATTTGCGTTTTCATTTCTCTCCCATTCCCTTTCTCTCACAGTAATCTCACAAAACAAATGTGCTTTTGTTTGAAATTGAACTGTATAGTACAGTAGGTGTTCCTAGCGCTGAGACATGATTAGCATCGTATTAATACTTTTTTCTTTTCTTTTCTCTTTTTTTTTTTTGCTGCTCTCCTGCCAACATGCTTCTGCACTCATCCTACAGTGAATGACAGAATACCATACACCCCGTCCTCTGCCTTGCACCCACTTTTTAACATCATGCCATGAACAATAATAAGCAAAACACACTGAAGTGTAAGATTTATGATTCATAGGTGTCTGTATAAACCTGGACTATTTTGAAATACATTCAGTAACCAAAAAGGCTATTTGCTGCATATGTTCTGATGCTGACAATCAAGAAGCGAAGCATCAGGACAAAATTAGTGCCATAAATCTGAGGCTTTGTCCAACTAACCCATTTAATAAATGCTACTATTATTAGCCAGACAGAAGCAGGTAATGTCTTTGCTATCCTAGAAGATTAAATGGACTTGCAGCAGCACTCCATGCCATGGACTAGTGAATGCAATGCACATAGATAAACTTTTGTTATTGCTTGAAAATACATCAATATAATCTGCTTACCCATGGGTATATTGTGCCACACTACTTAAGGAATCAAAAGCAAGGTTTGGAAATATGTGTACGTTGATGCAAAGTAAGTCATTTTAGCTGTTTATAAAACATAATTCATAGTTATAAATAAATTTGGGCTCAAAGTGCAGACATTCAGCGTTAATTTGTCCCACACAGCCAGTTAATAAGAAAGTTTAACCTTTTTAATGCTTTAACCCCTTTCATATGGGTCTCATATGTTGAC